>NC_139578.1:24366067-24581067 GCF_946808225.1 Silurus aristotelis
AAAATAAATAAAAAGTTAAACTGCATAAAACTTCAATAAAGAATTTGTCCTTACCCTCAACTGTGACATGAACAGTAACATCACCATACCAGTATTTGTTCTCAACTTGACACTTATAAATTCCTTCATCAGAGACTCGGAGAGTTAAGAGCTTGAGTGAAGTGTTGCCTTTCTGTAGCTCTTCTTTAAACAGTGATGTTCTTTCTTTGTATATCTGAGCCTGCATTTCATTTTTGTCCTCCTGATCCACATAGAGATGCACTAATGACTCCTCTCTTTCAAGTCTTATCCACTTCACTGTCATGTCCACAGCACTGGTAATGGGTTTGATAAAACAGGGCAGAACAAGATCTTCACCAGCTACAACAACAAGAGGACCATCTGGACCAAAAACCTTCTCTGTGTTTTTGAGAACAAAAAAAAAAAAAAAATTATATTTTGGGGTGGAATATACATACTGGGAGCAAGTGGTCACTTAATTCCATTACATAAGAATCTTTAAAAACATTAATAATGACCAAATACAGAACATCTAAGTTCACCTGCCTGACTATTCCTGTATATGGGGAGTCTGACTAGGCTTCAGTTACAAAGTACTTTCATTTAAGAATATCAAAACATAAAGTCATAACAAAATGCAAAAATTCTTTACTTTAATTTTTTATGTATTTATTTATCTCAACATCACAAACATTTAATTTCAAGCAGCTCTCAAATAATAAAAGTAAAAAAATATATATATTTTTTTTCTTTACTGATCATAACAAATTAGTTTTAAAGGTGGGGGGATATTATACACATTAGGGTTTAGATAATAAAAATATACAAGAGAAACAAGAAAACTAAATGTTAGAAGCAGTTGTGTTTGTTTTCCGTACCTGATTTCGATGCCATAAAGCTGTAGAGAATCAGAAAAGTCACATATGAAAACATCCCTGAAAGACAAAAGAATTGTATTATTATTGCTTCAGATGGTTTCACAAGATTAATACTATTCTATTTGACTATTAACCAATTACTCACTTAATATCCAAATACGTTGTAAGGATTATATATTCTGAATAAGAGGACAATAAATAGTCTGTCAAAAAGAGCGCAGTTTCAGTGTAGTTTATCTTCAATCGTAAAACTGTTTAACCTGTTTCTAAATGTGAAACTAGTCATGGTGTTTTTTTTTTTTCTTTTTCAAAGAAAGCATGCTAAGAATGTGTGTTAGAGGTGATTCATTTTAGTTGAAGCTGTAAATTAACAAATTTTTAAATCATCATAAGACCCTCCAAAACCACAAAATGTCCAAAGGAAACCCTTATCAACACAACACAAACATAAATGCAGTAACTCCAAATTCCAACTGAAGTTTCAAGACCTTCTAAAAACAACACAAAGGTTAAGTTAATTTTTGACGGCTTGTTCAGGACACGGTTTAAAGTTCTGAAACTGGGAATCCATTCATTTTCACTTCACTAAGCTTAATATTTAGGGAGATGATATTAAAGATTTTGGTGTTCTGAGAGTCCGTTTTCAACACAATGCAGATTACACACCACTGCACCTGCTCATAAATATGATTCTCCTAATATGTAGAGTAGCTTAATAAGATCTATCAAGCTTATCGTTGAACGTGTGTGTGTGTGTGTGTGTGTGTGTGTGTGTGTGTGTGTGTGTGTGTGTGTTTATGCTTGAAAGACTCTAAAAAGATAGTTGGTGATAAAGCAAGTAAAAGCGAAAACTTGTCGTTCCCCTCCCAGTCTTTATTGTCTCAGCCAGTGAGCTCTTCACAATCAACTATAGAAATATTAAATTAGCAAATTTACTTTCTAAATTTATCTTCAACTTTCCCCTACACATTCTGGTGAAATATGTGGGTACTTTAATCACATTCTATTTTATAATTTGTGAATGATTAAAGTAAAAACAGGCTGAATTTTCTGTCCATCTTCTCTCAGGGTGAGACTGTGGGAATATTAGAATCAGAATCAGATTTATTGGCCAAGTATTTTGACACACGAGGAATTTGGTTCCTGCTATTGGTGACTCTCAAAAGTACAGACATAAATAACAGCACTGTTACATTTAGCTGATAGACCAGACTATACAGATTAAATAAGAACACAATATACAGAGTATATGACAGATCGGTTATGTGCATAAAGTGTGAGTGTGAAGTCACACTTTATGTGGAATGTGGAAAATAATATGGAAAACAATGTGGAAAATAATACATAAAAAATACAATAATTATATATTTTTTTAATTAACCTTGAGTAACTGAGGATGCATCATATACTGTCCCAGGCTGTGTAATTAGCACCCTCTCCCCTAAAGCTGGTGGAGTGGGCCCAGGGCAATAAGGACAAATGAACTCACAGGGTTTAAATTAGAAGGGATTTTGTTCTCTGTTGGCTCTTTTGGCTCCACAAATAATCTGTTTAATCCTGAATGTTAGTTGAAGCGATTGCTGACACTTCTGTCTCTGCAACATCTCTGACCCTTTCATCCACATCACTGACAGGACTGCTTATGCCAAAAAATAGGAAAAACACAATCAACAGCACCAGTTATACTTTTGATTCTGAGCTGCAAACTTTTTCTTGTTGTGTTTTGGGCAGCAGGCCACTGTCTACCATCGACTGCATTTAATCCTCCCTAGTTCTGTTTGTCCTCTGAAGGTGATCACAATCCATGTCGTGATTGTATGAGGATTGGAGTAGAAAGTAGCAAATCACAAGAGGTGACTCACAGGCAATAGAACCCAGATAGGCAATAGACAGTTTTTTTCAATACAGATGAAGGTTGGCTGCTCCTCGACATGCTGCGTTGCCTTTGCGTTTTCTGATGATGGTCCTTCTGCGGGACAGCAGATGAACATGTAAAGACAACACAAAGAACTAAAACGGAATTCTCTCACACACACACACGCACTCAAATGTGTGTAACGATCTGTAAAATTTTTCCTGGACTTAACACTTAACACACACTCATCACTCATCTCAATCCATTCCACCACCATTCATTTATTTATTATTTATTATTATTCTCAACTGTACCTCACTCTTAACTGCTGTTTTTTTGCACATTTATCATTTATCACTGTATTATACTGTTTACATGCTGTTTTTTGCACATTTATCATTTATCACTGTATTATACTGTTTACATGCTGTTTTTTGCACATTTATCATTTATCACTGTATTATACTGTTTACATGCTGTTTTTTGCACCTTCGACTGCTGCTGTATTCTTGCACTACATTGTTCTGTTTATACTCACTTCTGGAATATGTTTTTAGTTTGTATAGTTTTTACAGTTTTCTTGTACAGTACTGAATAATCAAGTATACAGTAGGTTAACTGGTCGGCGCTTTATAGGGTTTTGTGTCTTGTCTTGTGTCGTCTGTCTGCACTGTCTGTCTGCACTGTCTGCACCAGGTTGCACTCGATGCACTTTATGTAACTTGTGTTGTAGCTCTATGTTGTTTTGTTTGTTGTTGTTTAATGTAGCACCAGGGTTCTGGAGAAACGTGTTTTTACTGTGTACTGTGTACCACTGTGTATAGTAGAAATGACAATAAAAGCCTCTTGACTTGACTTGACATATGAAGACAAAGACCAATAGATATTAAACATTCAGAAAAACCCGTTTTAAAAGTATGTATTATCTGTCTTGTTGATTATTTTGCTTGTAACTACAAGATCTGCTTTTGCTGACAGTGTTTAGGAAATTACATCACCCCAACTGTACAGTAAGGACAACTTCCTGTCCAAGAATAGATTTTATCTAATCCAAAAACAAGTGTTTCACCTGCACATGCATGAGCTGATTCAAGATGGCGGCCGAGATGGTTGGTGGTATTTAAGGCTAGAAAAAAAGAAAATGATTTCCTCACCTTGATCTTACATTTGATCATTGCAAACACTGAGAAATAATTTCTTTATTGTTGGCTCCAATAAGATAACAGTTTCGGTCCTTTTTTCCGCATGAACTCTCAGAGCAGTGCGATGTTTTATTTTGGAAAATTACCGGATTCTCTCCACCACATTTGTCTATGACTCACTCTTGATGCATGTTAATATGCCTCGGTCACGTTTCTTACCTTCATACGCTACATTCTTAAAGGGGCTGCTACGGCCACTAACACAATAAATTACCGCTAAATTTAAACCCCCAAGCGAGCAAAATGAACAAAAAACAACACAGTGGATTCACATTTATTATATTTAGTTTTTATGACTGTCGTATCAGTATATTTTATATCTATCCACCACACCTTATTGTCTGACATTAAATCGGTCTGTGGTGCAAAAAAGGTTGGGGACTCTAAGTGGCCTTGGGGTTTTCATTTGTTCGAACCGTTGTTTACATTGCAGGGTTGTGTGTGTGTGTGTGTGAGAGAGAGAGAACCTGTGTTCGGGATGAGATTAATCGGAGGAATTTAATGATGTGCATGTTTACAGCATGTATCTTTTTGGTTGCTGTTGGTTTTTGTCTCTGCATGTATTCTGATTGGTAGCGTGGATTCCATTTTTTTGTACTTCCTTATTTTTAAACACCGGTACTGACTGTCAGAGTTCAGCAGAGTTTGTAATGTTTTGCACCCTTGGTAAAGTGTTGCAAGGTATGTTTTTGTTTTACTGTGAATCTGGCTATGATAGCTTATAGCTTCTCACTCTTAAGTTTATGATCTTTTAATGAGTGCATGTCATTTGTTTACATTTTGATTATATGTGTATTTTCTTTCTTTAATTTAAGTTTCACGGTGGTGATGATGGTTCATGTTGAAGAGTACGACCCGTGAACTGAAAACGTGTCACAATAAATTATCTACACCCGTATAGAGACTGTTAATTTATCAATGCCAAGGGCTGCTACAGGGACCGCTGATTTTAAGTTTAATTTTAGGGATGACAGACAAAAGACCAAGAGACGAAGGTAAATAGACATAAGATTATTTAATTCACCACAGAGAAGAGAGTTGCTGGAGGATTTTATGGAAGCTGTCAAAGACAGACTGAATGAAAGAGCACCATCATAGAAGATGGAATCTCAGGTTGTATGGTCTGCCAGAACAGGAGGGAGATGATGTTGAACAGTGCATGATTGACATCTGTAAATCCATCATTCAAGACTCAGGAGAAGATCTGCGCTCTCAAATTGACGTAAACCACAGAACTGGGCGCAGAGAGGATGGAAAAATTTGGCCAGTGTTGACAAGATGTACATCCAGATCAGTTAATGAAAAAGTTGGAAATGAGTAAAGAATTCGGCATTTCTCAAAAAAAAAAAAAAAATCTCGGGCCGCTAGAGCGAGTGGCAGACACAATAAGACCAAAAACAGCTCAAGAAAAGTGAACCAAAAATATAACGAATGCAGACTGGGTTTACCAAAACAATAAGACAAATACAAATAAGTAGTGACAAAACAGGACGAAGAAACTCAGGAAGACAGGAGGTACCAAGATACTTGGGAAAACTCAGGAGAACGGAAAAGCCAGGAGAAGACAGGAGACTACAGAAGACAGCAGAAGCCGGGAGACTCAGGAATACGGAAGAATAGGGAAGACAGAAGACTAGAGAAAACTCGAGAAAAGCAGCAGACAAAGAAATCAAACAAAATAGAAAGACACTCACTAAAGAAAACAAAACCAACCCACACATATCCAGATTCAAATGCAAATATCAAGACAGACAAATAACAATCCAAACCTATCACAACCAAAATAATGACAACTATAATGAAACAACAAAAACCAAGCCAAAAGGGCAACTCAAATAGACAACACTAACAAGGAGCAGGTGGGAGACATTAAACAGTTAGGGGCTATGGAGTAGGGGATAAGAGAGTAAGGGGTAGGGAGTAGGGGATACGAAAGTAAGGGATAAGAGAGTAAGGGATATAGGAGAGTAGGGGATAAGAGAGTAAGGGATAGAGAGTAGGGGATAAAAGAGTAAGGGGTAGGGAGTAGGGGATACGAAAGTAAGGGATAAGAGAGTAAGGGATAAGAGAGTAGGGGATAAGAGAGTAAGAAATAGGGAGTAGGGGATAAGAGAGAAAGGGATAGAGAGTAGGGGATAAGGGCCCAGTGGCGGCATCTGGTGGCCAAAGCAAAAACGAACCCAAAAAATGTCCAGACGCTGACATCAGTATTGATATTTCAGGAAGAACATGTAATAATAAACTTTTTAGACCGTTGATTCATTGTCTCCCAAATCAATTTGGAAATTGATTTGGATTTATATAACAAATATTGTGTCATTAATAAAGTTAGCTAACCAGTTCCTAAAGAAATACAAAACTGATCTTCCTGAATTCTGTGTTTTTTGTGGAATGGAGGCTGAGACTGTTATACATCTTTTTTTGTATGTTAGGGTTTTTTGGGTTGAGGTTGAATGTTTATTTACTATGTTGACTTTCTAAAATTAAGATAAGGAAAAAATATATTATTAAAAAATAAGAATGAGTCACATTTTTATGCTAAATTTGATACTATTATTAGGTACACAAATATAAATGGTCGGAAAAAAGGTTTAATTTCTCTCAAGTCAAGGCTGAATTAATAATTTATTTTGAAACTTTACAAGAATTTTCAAGCCAGAAAGCAATAAGAACTGTGAATAAACTCAAAGATCTAAATTCCTCCTTTTTGATGTAACCATGTATGTATACCCTTCTTTTATTTATTATTTAAAAAAGTTCAGTATTATATTTACGATATTTCAATAAAATATGAATGTACACTTTTTTGTCTTTCAATTAAAAAAAAGAGAACTGAGGTTTATCGGTTGATAAGCCACGCCCCTTCCTACAGATGCATGCTGGGAAATGACGTCTTTAAGAAGATTAATTGAGCTGCATGTTGTAATGAAGTGAAGGTAAAATATAAACCTAAAACACTCCCTCATTTATTAAGGAGAAAATTCACCCAGAATCATTTACACTTTACTCTTTATAATTATACTGAGTGGTGTTCAGAATTAATTCTGTAATAATATTGTAGATTTTACTGAAATTTCTTTCATGTACATCCTGATATTAACTTTGTGTTTAACTCTGGAAGCAAAATGTGGAAAATATTTCAGAAAAAAAAAAAAAAGTTTTATCAGAATTTTTACATTTATATTGAAAGAGACAAAAAGTATAAATCTTTATTTATTCATTTGTTTATCAAGTTATTGTTTTATCTTTATGTATTTAAATATATTCTTACTGTTTATAAATAAAGACTGAATAATTCAGGGTTCAGATTTTCAGTAAAATTTATTCAGGTTAGTTTCAGTCTCACATTCAAACAGAATCAAATTCAAGCTGCAAAATTCAACACGGAAATGACTGGAGTTTCACATCCGGGTTACTCAGGACCAGGCAAAGCTAATCGAGTCTGGAGCGAGTTGTACAGTTTTGTGTCTCGTGCTATTAAATGTCTCCCCTTTTACTGAATTGAAAATAATATTTTTTAATATTTGGTTTGTAATGACAAATTAACACAATAATAACATGAAAATACACACTGTAGGATTACAATTATTTGTTTATTCAAAAAAGTAAAAATAAAATAACCTGTACAAAAATTTAAAATAGAATATGTATTTCTAAAAATAAAAAATAATTTTACTCTCCACATTTAATAGATGATTAAAACTGTGAGGTGAAAATTTATTCAGTATTAAATACAGGAGTGATGATCAGTGGTGCTGAATTTTTACCTCCATCATTATCACAAGGACTGAAGAATGGATAGAGTTTCTCAGTGAAAGTCTGACCAGTGAAAGAGTAGATATGAGATCTGGAGTTCACATCATAAAAGGAGACCAGACCCTCCTCATAATCCACAAACACTCCCACCTTCTCCACCTTCTCTCTCAGTGTGAGGAGGACAGAGGGATCAGCACCAGCTATATACTGATTCTCATTCCTCAGTCTCACAGTCCAGAATCCATCCTCAGGTCTCAGTATAATCTTCCCCTTCCTGTTAATGTTTTCTCTCACAACTCCTAATATCCATGCAATTTTCCCTCTGACCTGCACCTCATAATAAAATCTCCCTGAGGAGAAACTTTGCTTTCCCACAACATTACCATATTTAGTAAATCTCTGTGGAGTATCAGGGAGATTCTGCCACTCGTCTCCACATGTCACTTGTTTTCCATCAGCAGACAGGATGAGAAATGGATTTGCAGTATCAGGATCCAGAATCACATCCACTGAGAGAAACACACAGTGTGTGATGTGAGTTTGCAGGTAAAAAACATTCAATCATCATCCAGTGGAACAAATTCATTAATATTTATAAGAGGATTTGTAGAAGATTCAATAATGATAGTTTTTAGTAAAAAGAGAAAAAGGTGTAGAGTTTATTGTAGGAGACTGTCAGAGATGAGAAATAGAAACTATTTTCTTTCTGAAATGGTACTTTTGCAGTGCAGTGCTCATGTCCTGTGTGTGTCCACTTCTGTCTTTTCTGTGAGTTTTCACAGCTGTTCCTACTTCCAGATTGATTAGTGTGTGTGTGTGTGTGTGTGTGTGTGTGTGTGTGTGTGTGTGTGTGTGTGTGTGTATAAATACCCCTTTGTTTTCACCTCATGTTGGAAGTAACTCGTCTCTGTAAGAATTTTACTGCACTGTTTATGGATCACGGATTACGTGTAATGGGAATATTTTTACATGTGTAGCAGATATATGTTGTGACACGAGTTAATTATTATTTTTTGAATAATATTATTTTTGTAATAATTTTATTTTATTTCATTAATTGCCATCAAGTCTTTTATTGTGAAACAATTAGATGGTGGTTATTGTTGTAATGCAATAAAAATATTCTCTTTGTGCTTTAACTATTAAAATGAATTTACTACATCATTCTCTGCTTCATCATCAGCTTGAAACATTCTGAACGCTTTTACAAAGTTCGCGCTTTTATCAGTGACCGTGGCAGTTTATCTTCCCACAAAGAGCAAATGAGCTGTGAATTTGCTCTCTATCTCCGCTGTGATGGCATCGTACATGTGTCTCCCACAGAAAACTTTTATTTTGAGCAGTCTAAAGATCTGCAGTGGTGGAAAGTCGGCAAAAGTTTTCTATATTTCTGTCTCCATTTACATATATGCAACATTGCATAATGTTACATATATTCAACATTATACACACACACACACACACACACACACACACATCTGTAGTGCTGTGCTTTGCATGCATTTTTTTTTTTTTTTTTTTAAGTGGTATTTTTTGCAGTTGACAAGAGCTTTTTACCAACACATAATCTACACTTAACCATTATTCCTTTCTCCTTTTCCTCCACTATTTCAAAATAATAAGAACACTTCCATCACAGTAATGTAATCCCTAGTTTGCCATCTCCGCTTCTGACCAGCTTCTGTTCCCGCTGCTCGCACGTATGAGTGCGCGATTCTACGTGACTACGTTCATTTTCATTAAGTATTTATTTTTTTATGCAAAATAATTTAACTGAAAAGTAACTCGCATTACTTTTTAAAAAAAAAGTAACTCAGATATTAGTGTGTAAATTTATAAAGTAACGCGCTACATTACTCGTTACTCCAGAAAAGTAATATTACGTAACGCACGTTACTTGTAACGCGTTACCCCCAACACTGTGTATTATATTTAATTTTTATGAAATTTTAAATACTATCATATTTCATCATACTTTGTGAATGTCATTTTAATCTGAAATTCCTCTTTTCTCATGTTTTCAGTCTAACAACAGAAAATCATTCCAGTCCTCTGTTTAACAATCAATGCCTTATGAAGTGCATTTTGGTTTTTCACTGAGTATTTATATGCCTACATTCTCCATAACATTCTGTTCCAGTAAAAGGCAACTTGTTGTATGAATATGCTTTGTGAGTTGCACTGGGACGGGTGGAGTAGAAGTGTAGAGTCATAGAAGCAAGAGTGAGAGAAGAGGAGGGATCTCTTTCCTCAATCACTGTGTGTGTGTGTGTGTGTGTGTGTGTGTGTGTGTGTGTGTGTGTGTGTGTGTGTGTGTGTGTGTGTGTGTGTGTGTGAGAGAGAGTGAGTGAGTGTGTGTGTGTGTGTGTGTGTGTGTAACTCTGCAGAGGATCTCTTTTCTTTTCTAATAAATGCATTCTATTTTATTTAATTTGAGCCTGAGTCTGACTTGATGGGTTTTGGAATTTTTCCACCACACACCTCTCTCTCTCTCTCTCTCTCTCACACACTCACACACACACACACACACACACACACACACACACACACACACACACACACACACAGAAACTAGACTTACCTGCACACAACTTCTTCTTTAAAAACTCTGTAAAGCAACACTGTATATTAATCAAATTCAGTTAGATGTAACAAAAATAAAATAAGGTAATATTTATTCTTAATAAATATAGACACACAAAAGAGAAATAAACCACCCCAAAAAAAAAAAATCACAAAATAATGGAAGAAATAATATATAGTGACATAGAAAAGTGTCCTGATTTTTTTTTCTTTCTTTTTTCATATTTGTCGCACTTAAATGATTTGGATCATTAAACAATATTTTTTTATGTTACACAAAGCTATCCCAAATAAATACAAAATGCAAATGAATCATAATTTTAAAAAAGCAAAAAAGAAATAAATTATAATTTCATTTATTAAAAGAGAAAAGCTGTCTAAACCTGCCTGCCTGTATGTGAAAAACTAATTGCCCCTCTCACATGCTAAGTGGGAACTGAACTGTGATTAACCATATTTTTTGAAAGCTTAGTTAAATTTCACTTGCCACAGCCAACATCTGTTGAATCAAGCTTAAATAGAATCTATCTGAAGCACGCTAAAATATCTTAAAAAAACAAACAAAAAAAAAAAACATTACATCAGGTAGCAATGTAAAGAAATTCTAGAACAGATGAGACACAAAGTATGAGCCATTTCTAAGGCTTTGGGACTCCAGCAAACTTCGGTGAGGGCCATTATCCAAAAATAGTGAAAACTCGGAACAGTAGTGAACCCCATAAATGGCCAGGGTACCAAAATTACTCCAAGAACACAACGACAACTCATCCAGGATTCATGATTCAACAGTAAGAAAGAGACTGGGCAAAAATGTCATTCCAAGCTAAAAGCTACTGCTGACAATGAAGAAACAGAAAGCCTCATCTCACATTTGGCAAAAAAAAACATCTCGATTATCCCAAAAGATTTTGGGCAAATATTCTGTGGGCTGATGAGGCAAAAGTTGAACGTTTTTAGAAGTTTTGGGTCCCGTTACATTTGGCATAAACTTAACAAAGCATTTCATAAAAAGAACATCATAGCAACATTCAAAAATAGCCAGGCAGGTTTGGACGTTTTTTTTCCCCTTAATAAATGAAATAATAGAAATAACTCATATTTTTGTAATATTAAAATTACTTGATGATCTAAATAATTTAAGTGTGACAAATGTGCAAAAAAAATACAAAGCAGATTTTGCACTGCACTGTAAATCAATAATAATTTATATTTGAAAAATTAAAGTGTTATTAAATTGCACATCTTCAAATTAATAAATGTAGTAATTAAAACATTTTTATTTGTTCAGGTAAAATGACAGCACTTTTTATACAAAACTCTTAATTTTAAGGTACCATAAGGTGCTTCACAGGTATTAACGATTACTGAGGTGTTGCAAACTAAAATGCAGCGCACACACACACACACACACACACACACACACACACACACACACACACACACACACACACACACACACATTACACTACACACTGCACACAGTCTGTTACAGTTCATGATTTACTTTAAAATGTACGTTAAATTGTAAAAATTTTATTTAAATGAAAAAAATGGTTGTTTGATGAATATTATCTATCATAATTGCATTAGCTATTAGTCGCACAAGCTAACTGTACTAATGATATATTTTATAATATCTGTACAGGTTTTTAAACTCAAATATAAAAGGATAAAATGACTGACGTGTTTGAATTCATTAAAGTTAAGCAGTACAATAGAAACTGTGGGTACTAAATTTGAAATTGGAGCTCCATGTCACAGGTTTGTGTAAAACATAAATGTTCACCTGAACTCTTTATTATAACTATTTTGACTGCCAGTGTTTACAGATGGAGTTTGTACAGGTATGTTTTTTTATTTTGGATTTTATAGAGCGGTTAGCAATTAGTGTTGATGAAACACCTGAACTCAGTAATAAGGAGGGGTGTCAGAATACTTTTTTTCATGTAGTGTACATTAGAGTTAATGTCAAATGTCAAAATGGTCATTCATTTAAGTAGTGTGTGTGACTTTTTAGATAATCCTTACATTTCTTTCATGTCCAGAGAATGAGATCTGGGTTTTGTTTAAAAGCATATTACTTTGGTGGTCAAAGCTACATCACTACAGGAGCCAATCTAACAAGCTCACAGTCATTTTTTCATCATGATTAAATTTAATTAAATAAAATAAGTATTGTGGTTTTAAAACATAAAATTTGATTCTCACCTGTGTATTTCTTCTCCTTTTGAAGGTCTGAGGCTAAAACAGATCAAAATGTTTTGGTTATGTTGGGTACATTCTATATAAATAAAAATCCAAATAGTTTAAACAGTGCAATAAAATCAAAAGGTAAATAGGCAACACAAATCAGATTGCGGATATGAAATGTAATTTTCCTCTGATATTATATTTTTGTTGAAAAACAAAGCAATGTTTATGACATTTAGAAAAGAATGTATGTACTGTATTGTGAGCAGGGCCGGCACTAGCTATAGGCAGAGCAGGCACTTGCTTAGGGGCTCTTGCTTGGATGAAGGTCACCATAACAGATACAAACCTATACACTAGTTCACCATTTAACACAGGCAGTGTAAGACCAGGCTCTTTGTCCATTGGTTATAAACATCCGTCACTCACCTGAAATGGAACCAGTTAATATCACCATTTAAATGTGGGTCTCTCTAAATGCATGAATGATGTGAACAGTGATGAATTAAATTCCGAATATTCTTTTGGCGGTTGCTAAGCAAAACACTAAACAGGTACGCAAAGAAATCACAGTTTGTGAAGCAACTATCTGAGCTGTTAACATGTATTTTTGATTTAAAGTATATTTGAAAATAAATGGAGCCTTATTCTGTCGATTCATGTTTGTGACATTTGAAGGTGGATTATTGTTTGCAGTCGGTTGCTAAACAATGCTAAAGTAAAAAATACTAAATAATAAAGTAAAAGTTTGTAAATAAAAACAGTAATCACAGTTAGACTAGAGCATTGTTCATTCATTCATTCGTTTTCTCCCGCTTATCCGTAATTCGGGTCGCGGGGGCAGCAGTCTAAGCAGGCCCCCGCCTTCGACTGCTGCCCAATCCTCACAGCACCGTCCCTTACGGTCCCTCCTGCAGGTGGTGAGCCCACGGGAAGAGCATTGTTTATTATAATAAAAAAAAAACTGAACTGTCTATATACAGTATCTTATAAATTCCGGTGATGTTTACATTATCATAATAGTCTACTTAATCTTTTATTTTTTTAAATAAATTGTGCTGTTGCATTTACCGGATAAATACAATTTAAGAATACAAATACAATTGAAGAAGTTAACTATCCTTTCTGCTTAGTTTTCTCTTTCACTTCCACTGTTGATTTGCTTATATAGCACATATTTAGAGTTTTTAAATACAATAGATAATTTGATCTAGATTGCTATATCTATATTCTATACTGCTTCAGTAGGAGTGGGAAATATGCCCATAACCAGCAAAAAATTACATTTTACCCTCAATTTACTGTATAGAGTATGCGAAAATGTTCATTATCCAAAATAGTGTATCAGTGTGTTACTGTAAATAAATTACTGAACAAATTACTTTAAGTCCTGATTGGTTTAGTCAGTGTGTCCAGTTGACTAATATATAATAAAATGATAATCTTAAACTTACTTAAGTTGGCATTTTAAAGTACTGAGAAAAACATTATTAAAACACATTATTATTTTACAGTGTAGCCTACTTAATAACATTATTTGTAATAAACAAATGGCCATGGCCAAGAGATAATAATAAGAAGAGCTGGTTCAGATGACCTTTCATATTTCTTTACTTTTTTATTTTGTTAGTGTTGACCTTAGTTAATGTTTAATTGTTATGCACATTTAAGTAAATATATTAAAGTACAGTTGAACCCACTTATCTCGACCTCGGGTAACTCGCCAACCCTCTTAAGTCGACGTTTTCGAATGCGGAGTCCTTGAGAGAAGGACTCCGCATTCTCTCAACGGCAGCCCGGATTACCCAGATCCTGCTGTTTTCCATGTTCACGGTGTCTGCACCACGTTTCCGTATCCGTTGCTGCTCAGTGCTGCGCTTTCCATGGCGCGGATCCGTAGATTCTCTACACGAACTGTCTCTGCTTTTACAGAACTTTGTGGACTGCGCTCCCGGAGCGCACCACTGGATATTACTGCTTCGCTACAAGTATTGGTGGATTATCTCCTGAGTATTCTCAATAAACTTTATTTGCGTTTACTTCGGCTTCCGCCTCCTTATCCGTATTACAGGTTTTCTCGATCCGTATGACCAATCAAACAAATCGCGGCAACGCTGTTGTGTAAAAAAACCTCCAAAAACACGTGCATGCACATTTTTATTTAATAACGCACATCATGTACATAAAGAAATTTCAAGCAGGTTAATATATTGCCGCCATATTGGTTTTCGTTTGTCTCGATCATCGGTTATCTCGACGCTTTTTGGCGTCCCCTGGGCCGGCGACATAACCGGGTTCCACTGTACTGATAACAGGTTTTGTATAAATAAAAAGATTAGAGATTATATTTGGTTTAACTGTTTTCTATTTATTCTGAAAGGTGGAAGGAGGCTGGGGGCCTCCAAATGTCTAGAACTGACCCTGATTGTGTGATGTGTTTGTATCTCTACTCTTCTTGCAGATTCAGCAAAACCTGAATTGTGGTTGAAAAGAAATATGCAAATGTGTTTAATGAACATTTTTGAGTCGATTTTATCGTATTTAAATATATACGGGATCTGACTGAAAATTTTGTCAAAACTTCAGTTTTTTACCTGCCATAGTCACTGATTAAACTGAGATAAAGATGGAGCTCATTCAACAGACTTCTTAAATCCAGTAACTCCAGTCTTTTTAATGAAAGACCTTTTCACTGTTTGTCAGAAATTGCTTGTGGTCATGGAAATGAATAAATGAAAAGATAAAGAGCGTTTGAGACAGAACCTAATTAAATAATGTTTTACAAAGAGTACAAACAACTGGACATCTGGGGTCCAATCCGGTCCTGGATAACTCACTGTACAACACATGAATATCTTCTGGGAACACACTCTATCATTTTGACATTCAGCTGATTAACAGCTCATTTTCAGTTAAATTGAGTTGATTAAAGCAGGAAAAATAAGCATGTGCAGTATTCTGGCTTCTTGGGAATAAAGTTGAGAATAAGTAGACTAAAGAAAGCTATGGTATTATTTGCAGTTTGATTTAAACTATACATGAAAAAAAGATTTCAATATTGGGTCTATGTAGGCTTAAGCTATGGTATAAATGGCTAAACATGTAAATAAAAATAATGAATTAAATATTACCTTTCTTGTAACAGATAACTGCAGTTACTATCAATCCAACAGCAAGAAGACATACTGAAACTGAAATGCCAACAATCCACTTCCAAGCAGCAAACACTTTACCTAAAATAAAACCAATTTTAGAGTTGGATATATATTTTAAGTAAGTGATCATTACAAAAATCTCTTACAAACAAGATCAAAATTCTTGTGCAAAAATAGTTTGTGTTCATCATATTTATGTTTCATCTGTAATTACCTCAACTGTAAATATAGAGCATAATTTTACTATCTAAATCTAGGACTTTTTAATCATAGACACTTACTATTAATAATAATCTCTGTCTCCATCATGTGATGTTTTTGTAGAAGTCTGCAGTAGAATCTGTTGGAGTCGCTATAATCATGTACAGAGATGTGACGTTTCACACTGAAGCCCTCTGTCTCTCTGAGTGTCTGTGTATCTTCAGCAGGCAGAGTGGCTCCTTCTCTGTCCAGCCACAGAACCTCAGGTTCAGGTTTCCAGCCTCTGGATTCACACACTAGATTAATCCCTCCTGAGTTATCATAACTCTCCATCGTGATCACCGGGTGGCTTCCCTGAGCTTCAATCATTAAAGAAAATGTAAATATATAATACCTTAATAAATGCAATAAAAATTTTTACAGAATAGTCCAATAGAATTTATTGTTTTCTGATCAATATCAATTTAAAAACTGTTCTTTGCATTATCAAAAAAATAATAGTATGAAATGTATACATAATCTGGTCTAGATAGTTTTGTGAAACTGTAATCTGCCAAAAGCAGAATTTGGGAAAGTCTTTGTATTTAAACAATTTTTTAACTTTAAACTTTATTTAACTAATTATTTATAAAACAATTTATTAAAGTTTAATTTAAGCTATTAAGTCTCTTCTTCACCATTTCACAGTTTTACTCTCTTTAGTCTTTAACCAGAGATTGTTGTGGCACTATCAGGATTTGAACTTTAATCTCTGTATGAGAGGTTGAGCCCTTTTCTTTTGTACCACTTTTTGTCCATTCAGATTTCAGCCTCTATGTGCTGCCATGTCAATCTAATCTGAACCAGGCCTTCTAAGTCTATACTGCTGGCTTTTATACCTTAGAAAATATTATGTATGGGTCTGTTTCTTTAACCAATCAGATTTCATATTCGCCTCTAAGGGCCTCTAAGCAATTCTCCGTCCTCTGATTGGTTGATCAGAGTTAGACATTCAGAGTTAGACATTTTTATGTCTACGGAGGAAGAGAAATTGATTTGGTCTCCACTTCCAGACCAGTGAATACTAACGGTACCACTGACTTACAGCCTCTGAGTATGCATCTCTGGTGAGAAGGTTGTATTTTATTAATGTCTTTATGTTTTTGTCATGTTACTAGACAAATATTGATTCTGAACTGCTTCGGATGATGTAGGTACACATTTGAGGTTGTAGTGTAGAGGTCTGCAGTTGTCTTAACTGGGTTTTTTGCTTTCGAAAAATGGTATTAACACTCCATATGCAAAATTTCTCTCTCTCTTTATGTATTGCCGAGTGTTGTTATAATGCGTTTTTGTATAGTATTGATGTTTTTTTATAATTGCGACATGATAGTGGTGGTGTTAAGAGGTGGATTAAGTCAGGTACGTACCCACTGAAGGCCCAAGTACCGAATGCACGGCCCGCCACTGCATTTTACATTATAAATGTATTTATTATGAATTATACTAATATAATTACTACTATAACAACTAACTAATTAACAAAAATCCATTTAGCAACAATTTCAGACAAACAAGCAAACAGTTTACCTAATCCGTCCTGCTGGCCTGTCAATGGTTAAGATAAGTGGATAACATCAACAACTACAATGTCCCATGTTAGTAATATTAGATTAGATTTTATACTTAACTGTCCCAACAGACCTTAATATCATAAGTCTAAACATGTGTTATAAACATATTGTCTAGAATTTTATAAAACAAAAATACATTATTATTGTTAATTATTATTTATTATTATTATTATTATTTTAACTACTTAATAATTATTATTTAATATAAAATGAAAAAAAAAAGTGTCATGAATATTATATTATTTAATATTTATTCTGGAATACTATGTTTACTTGCACTTCAATAGCGAAAGATTGAGGTGACAAACCACTTGGAAAAGATGCCTGAAATTTTTTGGTACATATATTAAAATTTATTTCTCTATGAACAAGAGTTTGAGTTTGCTTTTTTATAAATCACCATGTTATTTAGTGCAGAACTGAATCTTACCCTCTACAGTGACATGAACAGTGACGTCATCATACCAGGATTTGTCTTTAATAAGACATTTATACGCTCCTTCATCAGAGACTCTGAGAGCTGAGAGTTCGAGTGAAGCATTGCCTTTCTGTAGCTCTTCTTTGAACAGTGAGGTTCTTCTACTGTAGGACTGATCCTGATCGTCATATATGTCCTTGTGATCCTTATACAGATGCACTAATGAAGCTTCTTCCTTTAGTCTCCACCACTCCACTCTCATGTTCACAGCACTGATGTTGGATTTGATAAAACAGGGTAGAACCAGATCTTCACCATCTACAGCAGCAAGAGGAGCTGCTGAACCAACCACCTGTAATTGTTCTGTGTTTTCAGAGAAGAAACTTTTGTCCAACGTTGAGTTTGCTGAGCAAAAATCAACCACTATTCTTTTCATTTGCTATAAAAAGTTGTTTAAATTTAAAATAGTTTGGAGATGGCTTAATAACAATTCCCTGTTTAATGAGGAGCAATAATGAGCTTTCTTGGCATGATGTAGATGCACACCTCTCCCCACCTCTTTTTAGAATATTGGTATACTTTTGGAGAAAAACACTATCTATAAACTATAAACACTAATGCACACATTCAAAGGAATCAAACCATACATGTCCATAAATGAAGTTATGTGTATTAATTTGAAATGACACAGGGAAAAGTATTTAACCTGGTGTATTTAATACTTCGTACAAGAGCCTTTGTTGGTAATGATGGCTTCAAGACGCGTCCTGTATGGAGAAACTTGTTGCACGCATTGCTCAGGTGTGATTTTGGTACATTCTTCTACACAAACAGTCAGCAAATCTTAAAGGTTCTGTGGCCTCTTCTATGAACTCTGATATTTAGTTCTTATTACAGATTTTTTATGGGATTCAAGTCAGGTGATTGGCTGGGCCATTCTAGCAGCTTTATTTTCTTTCCCTGAATCCAATTGAGAGTTTCCTTAGCTGTGTGTTTGGGATCATTGTCTTAATGAAATGTCCACCCTTATTTCATCATCACCTGGTAGATGGCAGCAAATTCTTATCAAGAATGTCTCAGTACATTTTTCCATTTATACTTCCTTCAATTATAGGAAGCAGCCCCACACCATGTTGTTCCCACCTCCAAACTTCACTGTTGGTATGGTGTTTTTGATGTGCAGTGCCATTTGTCCTCCAAACATAGTGTGTATTCTGGCATCCAAAGAGTAACATTTTGGTCTCATCTGGCCAGAATATATTCTCCCAGTATTTTAAAGGCTTTTCCAAATGTTGTGCAGCAAACTTTAAACATGCTTCAACACGCTCTTTCTTCAGAAATGGAGTCTTGCATGGTGAGTGTGCACACAGGCAATGGCGCTTAAGTTAAATTACTTATTGTTTTCTTTGGAAGAATTATTGCTAATTCCTGCTACCCGTTCTTTCTGATGCTCTTCACAAGTGGTCCTATAAGGTTGCAAAGATCTTGAAAGAGCTCTTTGCTTTTACCCTCATAAAATATTTCTTATGGTACTCCTTAATATAGGCAATTAGTTGGAACTAAACCAGCTGATATTGATTTGCACTGTCGTGGGGCAGGATTCCTTTCCAATTACTGATAGATTTCAGCTGGTGTCTTGGCTTTCTATGCCTTTTTTCACCTCCCTTTCTTCATGTGTTGAAAACTTTTTCCCTGTTTAATTTCACATTATTACACATTAATTTATTTATGGACTTTTTTTTTTCAACTGAGGATATTTGTTTACAAATTTGATGAAGACCACACAAACTGTTAGGTGCTGAAAATTAAAGATATAAAATTGAAGGAGGATTACTTTTTCCCAATGACTAAATGCTGTACAGAATACATGGTTAACAACAGTTAGAGAAAAGTATGTATCAAATAGCCTAACTAGAATTTTTGGGTTATTGGACATGCCTATACTAATGCATTTTCCTGTTTGCTCAGTTCAGTGGAAGAGTTAGAAGAGTTTAACAGTGCAGAAATATTTTACTGTCCTTCCCTAAATCTGTCTCTTGATATAATCCAGTCTCTGAGGTCTACATACAGTTGTGCTTTTTTGGATAACTGTTCACCATGTGGCTTTATACAGAGAGATGTTACTTTCTAAATCATCTACAACTAATTAACAATGTGTGAGTTTTTATAACTAAAGTACAATCAATCATAAATAGGATGCAGCCAAATTTAAAATTTCAAGTATCACAACAAAGAACTCGAAGCTTCTACAAAACTGTTTGTCCAAAATAAGTTAAAGACCATCAGCCTTTACACCAAATACACTTAACCCCACTGCAGCTCATTCTGAAACCAAGGTTCATTCTGCCACACGTAGATTTTAGAGGCGCCTCTTTTACACATTTAGCGGTAATAGCGCCGAAAGCAGAAAGCGGGTGTCCGTATATTTATGATTTTACATTTACCAGAAAGGGTCAAAATCTATTTGGTTTAAAGAGATTAAAACATAATTTAATGTTCCTTTTCTTCTTTTCCTTTTTCTTCTTCTTCTTGTTGTATAAATCTAACCTTAAATATTTTTTTAATATTTTTTGATGGTTCATTTCTCAAAAGTCTGACACCATTACTTCAGCTTATTGAGAATAAACATTAACACTTTAAATCTCAAACCTCAATTTAGTTAATTTAACCTGTTTTCTATGAGTTTATGAGCTTTATACATCATTGCATTCTGTTTTTATTTACATTTTTTCATGTTTCTTATTTACATGACCCAACTGTTTGGAATATTGGGGTTGTACTTTATAGCACCGTAAATGTTGAAATTCAAAAGCGTAATTATATAAAGACTGTGTATTTATAAACACCGAACTGTGGTATTTTATATGTTGTTTATTTACGCGCTTTAAATGTGTTTACCGCAAAGTGTCTAAAGCCGCGCTCAGAAAATCTACTGGTAGGTTTGAAGCGTGTCTGATTGAAATAGAGTTAAAAACGGCCTCAAAATTCACTACAGCATTCTAAAACACACACACACACACACACACACACACACACACACACACACACACACACACACACACACACACACACACACACACACACAGTGTTTTGATACCTGATTGTGATTCCATAACTCTGTAGAGAATCAGGAGAGTCACACACAAAAACATTCCTGAAAAGCAGTTCATTATTATTATTACTTCAGTGTTACAAGCCTAATTTCATTATACGAATTACACTTAAATAACAATTTATCTTATACAACTTACTCGTGTAAAAGTTTTTATTTTCTCAATAAAAGTACGCTAAAAAAAAAAACTCCTGTCTCAGCTCATTTTTGGTTTATCAACTTTCACTTTCATTTTAGAGCCACGCCCACGTCTTTTTTTTTTTTTTTTTTTTTTTAAATGACGTTGCAAGCTGGGACTCGAAATGTACTTGTGGGTTATTTTAACTTCAGTCTTCCCACAATGTCATTCAAGAAAATGATGTAGCACAGCTTGAGTCCTTCAGTCTGTTCAGCTCTCTCACTTCATCTGTACACACTCAAACTTCATTAACACAACTATTGTTACTATTCCTTTACACATATTTTAAGTCTTTAAACTGGGCCTTAACTTTAAATATTTGTTAAAATGGCCAGGACTATAAAAAAGATCCAGAGGATAATTTCAATAGCAAAAAGACATTCATATCTTTTATTTATCAGCACATACATACACATTTTTATTTATATATATATATATATATATATATATATATATATATATATATATATATATATATATATATATATATATATATATATATATATATATATATATATATATATATATACACACAAACATACATACAGTGAGAAAAATAAGTATTTAAACACCCTGCTATTTTGCAAGTTCTCCCACTTAGAAATTATGGAGGGGTCTGAAATTGTCATCGTAGGTGCATGTCCACTGTGAGAGACATAATCTAAAAAAAAAAAAATCCAGAAATCACAATGTATGATTTTTAAACTATTTATTTGTATGATACAGCTGCAAATAAGTATTTGAACACCTGTCTATCAGCTAGAATTCTGACCCTCAAAGACCTGTTAGTCTGCCTTTAAAATGTCCACCTCCACTACATTTATTATCCTAAATTAGATGCACCTGTTTGAGGTTGTTAGCTGCATAAAGACACCTGTCCACCCCATACAATCAGTAAGAATCCAACTACTAACATGGCCAAGACCAAAGAGCTGTCCAAAGACACTAGAGACAAAATTGTACACCTCCACAAGGCTGGAAAGGGCTACGGGGAAATTGCCAAACAGCTTGGTGAAAAAAGGTCCACTGTTCGAGCAATCATTAGAAAATGGAAGAAGCTAAACATGACTGTCAATCTCCCTCGGACTGGGGCTCCATGCAAGATCTCACCTCGTGGGGTCTCAATGATCCTAAGGAAGGTGAGAAATCAGCCCAGAACTACACGGGAGGAGCTGGTCAATGACCTGAAAAGAGCTGGGACCACCGTTTCCAAGGTTACTGTTGGTAATACACTAAGACGTCATGGTTTGAAATCATGCATGGCATGGAAGGTTCCCCTGCTTAAACCAGCACATGTCAGGCACGTCTTAAGTTTGCCAATGACCATTTGGATGATCCAGAGGAGTCATGGGAGAAAGTCATGTGGTCAGATGAGACCAAAATAGAACTTTTGGGTCATAATTCCACTAAACGTGTTTGGAGGAAGAAGAATGATGAGAACCATCCCAAGAACACCATCCCTACTGTGAAGCATGGTGGTGGTAGCATCATGCTTTGGGGGTGTTTTTCTGCACATGGGACAGGGCGACTGCACTGTATTAATGAGAGGATGACGGGGGCCATGTATTGTGAGATTTTGGGGAACAACCTCCTTCCCTCAGTTAGAGCATTGAAGATGGGTCGAGGCTGGGTCTTCCAACATGACAATGACCCGAAGCACACAGCCAGGATAACCAAGGAGTGGCTCTGTAAGAAGCATATCAAGGTTCTGGCGTGGCCTAGCCAGTCTCCAGACTTAAACCCAATAGAGAATCTTTGGAGGGAGCTCAAACTCTGTTTCTCAGCGACAGGCCAGAAACCTGACTGATCTAGAGATCTGTGTGGAGGAGTGGGCCAAAATCCATCCTGCAGTGTGTGCAAACCTGGTGAAAAACTACAGGAAACGTTTGACCTCTGTAATTGCAAACAAAGGCTACTGTACCAAATATTAACTGACTTTCTCAGGTGTTCAATTACTTATTTGCAGCTGTTTCATACAAATAAATAGTTAAAAAATCATAGTGTTTTCTGGATTTTTTTTTTTAGATTATGTCTCTCACAGTGGACATGCACCTACGATGACAATTTCAGACCCCTCCATGATTTCTAAGTGGGAGAACTTGCAAAATAGCAGGGTGTTCAAATATTTATTTTCCTCACTGTGTGTATAATATATATATATATATATATATATATATATATATATATATATATATATATATATATATATATATATATATATATATATATATATATAATAGCTTGACTACATGATGTGGAATGGCATACGTTGCTCTGAATTGGTTCAGTTTGGGAAAAGCAATGTTAGTGTTAGGCAAGGCACGGAGGCGGAAGCCGGAGTAACGGCAAACAGAAACTTTATTCAACAACAGGCAGAACCAACACAAAAGCACTTACAGCACTCGTGATAGTCCGTGAATATAATCCGAGGGGAGCTTCGGAAGAGAAGCGCAGCTGTGGAGTGTGCGAGGAGTCCGAAACGGAAAGTACGTAGCGGGATAACTGGACGTACGCGCACACCGCCATTAACCAATACGAACACGCACGAACATACAATAACGGACGCTGAGTGTGGGTGAATGAGGGGTTTATATTGGCGGTGTGATGAGCGAGTAGATGGGAGTCAAGTGTTCCCCATGAAGCCCGATTGCGAGCAGCTCTGTGCGGGCGGGGTAATATTTTTTTTAAAAGGGGAAAAAAAGTGGTACATTAAGTAGTTATGAAAATCAATGAAAAATCACAAGGGTCTTTAACAAGCTTTTTTTATTGTTTATTATTGATTTTAAATTATGTGGAAAAATCCATGTTTGAGTTTTTACTATAAAAAAAGATATAATTACATTGTACATATAATTAGGTTAATAACATCTTTTACAACTTTACATACAGTATTCAGATTTGTGCTTTTAAGCATGACTTCACAGCTCACACCACATGTTTGCTGCTTAAAATATCTAAACCACAGTTGTGAAAAATGTCTTGAAGCATTCCTCTAGACAGAAGATTCGCATCCATCCAAATCAACTGTTTTCAATTTCAGCATTGTAGTGAGTTGTTCCGGAGTGGTCCATAGTTATTCATATAACCCATCACCACTGATGGAGAGGACATGAAGTTAATGAGCATATGCAAGCAGCTGCATCTGAATAAATGCTTAAATACACCACTTACATTTGTTGCCAGTTATTTTGACAATAATGGCTGCATGTTGAGTTATTTTTAGAGGACAGTACATCTGTACTGCTACACAGTGAATTTTGCAGTTTTAAAATAACTCTTTAAGAGTTCAATTTAACACTGGACCCGAGTGTATTTGGTCTCACTCAGAAGATAAAATGACTCTCGACATAGTGTTTAATTTTCAGCGTAAAATTAACTCTGTTTGGAGTAAAAGTTCAACACTGCTCACCACTGAATAGAGTTACTACCATTTAACACTAAAGGAAATTAACTCTTAATAGTGTCACCACAATTTAACACAGAGGGACAACTCTGATTTGTGTTAGCAAAATTTTACACTAAAGGAAAATTAACACCAATTAGTATTAATATTTCACATTTGTAGAGTTTATTTACATCTTATATCCTTATACTTATACTCAATATATTAGTATATAAGTATTAGACAATCAGCAGTACCCATGTAGGTATTAAATAAACTTACATTTAGACATCAGTACATTTTATTATATTGTTAAATTGTTAAAAGTATGATCATAAACACTTTATCAAGCCTTTAAGAACCATGTTGCGGTGAAAGTAGAATGTCAATTTTATTTTTTTCTTGATGGTGTCCACATCAGAAGAATGGCTCATGAATGCAATTGCTTCCTTGCATTCATCCTCACTCAAGATGGTCTCTGTGCTGTTCAGCGCTGCGCTTCTACCAAGCTGTCAGGGATCCACCTGCCACGCCCCCTTTGGTGGCTCTCTATGCCTCCGCTCTCCGTGAAGCTCCAGCCATAACCACGCACACCTGGAGCTCGTTGTCACTCATGCCTCCGCTCTCTCTGGAGCTTTTTTTTTTTTTTAGGTTTTTTTACTATGCACACCTGATGCTTATCATCACTCCACCCCGCTCCTACATAAACCCCTCTCTCACATTCACTCCCCGTTTGTTATTGTATGTGTTGGACTTTACGTGCGGTCTATGTTTTCGGGTTTCGGTTTTCACATAGGACTCTGTTATTCCGTTCCATTCGGTCTCTACAATCCCGTCCCGGCTGCGCTTCTCCTCCCCGCGCATCTCGAGCCACTACGCTTCTCCCAAAGCGCACCTCGGTCTTGTATTTAGTGGACCGCGCTCCCAGAGCACACCACCGGAATATTCACTTTCAAGGCGAGGGTTTGTGTTTGGCTTTGCCCTGTGTTGCAATAAACTGTTTTGCTTTCACTTTGGCTTTCGCCTCCCGTTCATCGCATAACATTTAACAACAAAAGGCATATGTGCACCAACTAACAGCAGAGATTTACCAGTATACAATACAAACCACCGTCGATTCTCGATACAAACCTTTATTATATAATAACACTGCTTAATTAAAGCTGCTGATTTTACGGTGTACCATCAAAGTTTTATTTTGCAATTAAAATTCAAAATTACTTTGTGTTTTATTCACTGACATGGTGATTTCATACTGGTGTTCTTCTTCTTCTTTCGGCTGCTCCCATTAAGGGTCGCCACAGCGGATCATCTGTCTCCATACCCCCCTGTCCTCTACATCTGCCTCTTTTACACCAACTACCTGCATGTCCTCCCTCCCCACATCCATGAACCTCCTCCTTGGCCTTCCTCTTTTCCTCCTTCCTGGTGGCTCCATCCTCAGCATTCTCCTAACAATATAACTCATGTCCCTCCTCTGCACATGTCCAAACCATCTCAATCTCGCCTCCCTCACCTTGTCACCAAAACGTCCAACATGCACTGTCCCTCTAATAATAGAACAGTTTAAACCCACCTCCAATGTTCCTGGCCTTACTCTCTTTCCACTTGGTCTCCTGAACACACAAAATATCTACCTTTCTCCTCTCCATCATATCAGCTACCTCTCTCCCTTTACCAGTCATAGTATCAACATTTAAAGTACCAACCCTAACCTTCAATCTCCTCCACTTCTCCTTTCTCCTAAATTATTCAAATTAAATGTTTCTCTCTTTTCTCCGCTTAAAATTGATTGACAGTTCTCTAGTTTTCATAATACATTTTTATTTTGAACAAAAAATGCCTGTTTACTGACTTACTTGTTAATATATTTTGGTTCATGAACATATATTAAATTATTTCCAATAGTCTATTTTCTTAGTTTTTAGCTTTTCTCTAGGTTGTGCTGCTTTTAGGAGTGTCTGTTTATGTTGGACTTTCTATCCAATTAGATTTCAGCTTCAATTTGCTTAAATGTAGATGTTGAACAGTGTGGGACTTAAACAGCAGCCTGGTCTCACTCCACGCTCCTGAGATATCAAAACAATTTGTTTATCTCAAATTCTGATTCTGTACCTGTTCCCTGTGTACATGGGTTTGATAAGATCATACACTATATTGCCAAAAGTATTCACTCATTTGTCTTGAGTAGCTTCTGATTCTTAATCCATATGGTTTAATATGATGTTTTCCCCATCCTTTGCAGCTAGAACAGCTTTAACTCATCTGGGAAGGCTTTCCGCAAGGTTTAGGGGTGTGTTATTAGGAATTTTTGAGCACATTTGTGAGGTCAGACACTGATGTTTGACATGAAGGCCTGGATCACAGTCTTCTCTCTAATTCATCCCAAAGGTGTTCTATTGGGTTGAGGTCAAGACTCTGTGCAGGCCAGTCAAGTTCTTCCACACCAAACTCAATCATCAATGTCTTTATGGACCTTGCTTTTTGCATTGGTGCGCAGTCATGTTGGAACAGGAACGGGCTGTCGCCAAACTGTGCCCACAAAGATGGGAGCATGAAACTGTCCAAAATATCTTGGTATGCTAAAGCATCAAGATTTCATTTCACTGGAATTAAAGGGGGCCAAGCCCAAATCCTGAAAAACAACCCCCACATCATAATCCCCCTCCACCAAACTTTACGTATGGCACAATGCAGTCAGACAAGTACCGTTCTCCCTGCAGCCGCCAAAGACAGACTCGTCCATCGGATTACCAGACAGTAAAGCGTGATTCGTCACTCCAGGGAACATGTCTCCGCTGTTCTATAGTCCAGTGGTGGCGTGCTTTACACCACCGCATCCGATGCTTTGCATTGCACTTGGTGATGTAAGGCTTGGTTGCAGCTGCTCAACCATGAAAACCCATTCCATGAGGCTCGCTGTGCACTGTTCTGGAGCTAATCTGAAGGCCACATGAAGTTTGGAGGTCTGTAGGTATTTACTCTGCAGAAAGTTGGTGACCTCTGTGCACTGTGCATCTCAGCATCTGCTGACCTGCTCTGTGATTTTAGGTTGCCTAACACTTCACGGCTGAGTGAGCTCTCAGGAACTTTTGAAAAACCAAAACATACACTTTTACTCTCATTGGAAAACTATACCTGCAAGGTGTCCGCAAAATATATCCATTAATAATTTAGCAAAAATATTTGTAGAAAATGTAAAGTTATAAATCCACCGTGTGAGCTCTGAGCAGTGAAAACTTTTCCCTCTTCATGGCTTTAAATAAGAGGACATAAAGCATTATATATATATATATATATATATATATATATATATATATATATATATATATATATATATATATAAAGATCTCTTTTTTAAATGATGATTGTTTAGATTCACTGCTCTGATGCACAATACACTTAATTCACTAGAGAAACGTGTGCAAGGGAGTCGCACATTTTAACCGGTAAGTGAAGCAGTCACACGGTTGCGTGCGAAACAAAGCTTTGAACGTGACAGATCACGTGGTTATGGGAAAACAAATGAATCTCCAGCACAGTGCTTCACTGTGAGATGGTTTGTTTTTTGAATACAGTACAAGCTTCAAGCCTCTGTGTCAAACGTCAAAACACTATTTATTTATTTTTTATTTTAGCTCTGCCTATTGCCATGTTTGCTGTGCTTGATTTTTGGACTGTTTTTTTGGTTTCTTCCTGCTCTCGGATATAGGACTTGTTTTTCCGGCTTTTTTTTGCTTAATTTTCCTGGTATTTGATTAAAGACTATATTTCTGGACTTTGTTTAACCTGTCTACTGCTGTTCTTGCACCAGTATTCTAAGTTTTTGGAGGTCGCTATTTCCTTCCTGCTCACTGCCTTGTTTGTCCTAGTTTATTATCTCATTCAAGAGTGTTTCATGCATTTGGGTTCTTCCATTCACACTCACTTACAGAATAATGTGGCGTTGTGATCCTGAGATAGTCTAGTTGACACAGAAACAATTATAAACTGAGATATTGTTTTTACAATTTGATTGATTAAATGACATACAGTATTAAAAATAACAGTAGCCTAGTCGGTCTTAACAACATTTAATAAAAATTTGTAACATACAGACTTCAAAGTTGATTCACATTACTTTATTTTCTGTAAATTACATCATAATAAACAAAACAGAAAAACTAGGCTAATTTTAAAAACACTTCGACACATCCAATCACTAATGCATTTTCATACATTTTTATAATATATTTAAAGCATTCGCTAAGAAATAGGGTCAAGGTAAGTAAAAAATAAAGAAGCCTGAACTGTAAACTAAGATAAATTGTCATATTTACACTTTTTGAGACATTCCCCACATGGAGCCACAGCTCTGTTTTTTTCTTTGTTTGCTTTACAGAAATCAGCTCACAAACACTGAATAACCTATAAGTGGAGTAACACATGTTTTAACACAATGCTGGAATGAGATAATAAGCATATTCCTATGTTCATATAAGTACAATTCATTTTACAATCTACACAATAGAATGTATTTAAAAATATTGTTTAAATACTATTTAATTTTTTTTTCTTATTTCAAAATGTATTTGAACATCAGTAAGCAAAATAAAAAAAAAGAAAGAAAGAAAAACCATAAGTGGGGTAGAACATAAAAGATCTATTTATTAATTAATAGCAGTGATGGTCAGTGGTTCTAAATTTTCACCTCCATTATTATTATGAGGACTGAAGTATGGATAGAGTTTCTCAGTGAAAGTCTGAACAGTGAAAGAGTAGATATGAGATCTGTAGTTCACATCATAAAAAGAGACCAGACCCTCCTCATAATCCACAAACACACCCACCTTCTCCACCTTCTCTCTCAGTTTGAGGGGGACTTTAGGATCAGCATGAGCCAAATACTGAGTGTTATTCCTAAATTCCACCAGCCAGAATCCATTCTGGGGATTTGCTTTAATCCTGTTGTTCTTGTTAATATTAGCTCTTATCACTCCTAATGTCCATGCAGTTTTCCTGCTGACCTGCACCTCATAATAAAATCTCCCTGAGGAGAAACCCTGCTTTCCCAAAACACAAGGACATTCATTAAACCTCTGTGGTGTATTGGGGAGATTCTGCAGTGTGTCTTCATGTGTCACTTGTTTTCCATCAGCAGACAGGATAAGATGTGGATTTGCTGTATCAGGATCCAGAGTCACATCCACTGAGAGAAACAAGCAGAAGATTTTCACATAACAAAAGCAATTATTCATTCAGTAAATGTGTGTGTGAAAGAGAGAGAGAGAGAGAGAGAGAGAGAAAGAGAGAGAGATTTGATTTTGATTAAAAAAAAAACTTTATTACGAAAGTACAGGGCATGCAACAGAGACTGATATTATTGCAGAATGAAAACAAAATAAATAGATAAAAAAGAGATTAAAAAGTCATTTGTGTAAAAACTGTGAAAAACAAAATGTATTTGATGTTTTTAAAACATGCTCTGTGCAAAATGCAGTTTATCATTTAAAAACTGAGCAGAGCGCATTTTTATTGCTCCAGATTCTCTCAAACATCATCAAGTTTACCATTTTTTTTGTAAAAGTGAAAGTCCTCTAGAATCCTGGACTTCATCATTGCTGCTGTCACCAATTTTGCATCAATGCTGCCTCTTTGACTGATGTAAATGCCCATCTTTCCATGACCCACGACAAAGTTTAAAAGCTGACATTGAGCTTGACTTCTCTGAGTGTATTTTACCCCCAGGATAAAAGTTTGAACCAAGAAGGATTTGTAAAAAGCGACACTCAGAAAAAGCGTGAAATATTGTCTCTCTTTGGAGACAGAAGGGACACTCTTGACTTGACTCTGGACACAGAACTAAGATGAATGCATTAACAGCAATGATTCAGTGCAGGATTCTCCATTGTATATCTCCAGTTCTTTTTGTTAATGGTGGCTTATAGAGTGTTCTCCACTGTGGTTGCTCTTCCTCCCCCAGCCCGTGGAAAGAGCGCCACGGTGTGTCCACTCTACCATTAAGACTTCTCTTATTAAAAACCTTGACACAGGCTTTATAAAACATTTTTCCAGAGACCATGTTAAAATCAATACCTGTGACATTACTACATTCTAAAAAGTGACCAGTACTTCCCTCTAAGTCTGGAGACAGAGAAAGCACGGGAAAAGGGTCTTCCTCATCCAGCTTTTCAGATTCCCCACAGTACTCCACTAACATTCGTTGTTCCACTGGTGAGAGAGCAGAGTTCCCCCTCTGAAGTCGTTGTGCCACCATCCCCATTGATCTCAATCCCAGCCGGGCAGCTCCTCCACTGGTGTTCTAAAGCTCTGGTCCAGCCAGGTCCACCAGGTTTCCCAGCGTGATGAGAACAGACACCAGTAGAGTCCGGGTGAGGGCACTGCCCGTTGTGGTCAGGCGAGGTTAATAGATGAGGGGCTCCTGAAGTAGCCAGTGTAGAGAATTTGTGCCTGTGGCTCTCTCTGTCTTAAAGTGTCTCCACACTTTAAAAAGATTGTGATAAAAAACAGGTAGTCCCAAAGTGTTCAGTTTTCAAGTGTCTAATAAAAACTGAGGTTTGTCAAGTCCCAGATTTCCAAAAGATCTTAAAATAGTACTGGTCACACATTTCCAACTTAAAGACATTGAACCGCTTAAAAACCTCTGTAAAAACTGTAACGGTTCTGCTCTATAAAACCAGTCCAACCTCGCGAGTGACATAAAATTGTTGCGGGCATGTTCCCATGTGTATTGTCTCTGAGATCCATGAAATGACCGCCATGTGTTGCTTAAACCATATATTTGGAGCATCTGAATGAGATGTGTACGGGAAGGCATGTGGGGTTCAATATGGTTGCGGTCACTGTTGTCTATGGTGCAGTTAAAATCCCCACCAACAAATAAAAATTCTTCATCACCACATGTCTCGAAGGCTTTACATAAATCATCTAAAAAAACAAGTCTTTCTATTGGTGAGGTTGAAGCATATACACAGATAAAAATAAAAATTAATTTTTTAAACTGGGCCCTGACTTTTAACAGTCTCACAATTCACAATTTCCTTTGTATTGTATGTGACTGGTGTAAAATTCTTAGAGAATAAAACTGCCACGCCTCCACTAGTGGAGGTGTTGTGGCACAGGCAGGAAAGACCAGACCGTGTCCAGTCAGTGAGATTGCTACTATCACTGTGGGTCTCTTGTAAAAACAACACGTCTGTCTTCTTCTGACTCACCATTTCAAATAGGAAAATTTGAGATGCTATGCGTATGTCCTCCATGACAAACCAGATGATGGTTATTAACAGCAGCAGAGTGTGTAGGCACTGAGGACTGAGAAAACTAGACCGTTTCATCTCCATCATCACACAAGTTAGTGAGTTTCGTATATTCTTTAGTCGATAAACTTCCTTATCTTCGAAAAAACCTTCACTCATGAACCGTTTTATGGCTTCAAATAGCCGCATGTTTTTTGTGACTTTTAGGAAGTGTTTAACTTCGGTGACATTATATTCTTTAGTAAGAATGTTACTCACAGCAGGGATGGGGACACTGGACTCAGGCACAACCACATCACTTTTTGTGTCACTTTCAACGGCTCCTTGGTCCACTTTTTTCGCATAATTCAATGTAGCTTTTCTTTCCCTCTTTTTTCTTTTTATGGGGGTTTTGAAGGCGACCTGTTCAGTTTCCATCATTACAGTGTCAGTATTCATGTCCATCAGTATGTTTCCTACACCGACACTGATTTCCTGTGTGTTACATCCATTACATCGTCAGTGTCGAGCTCTTGTGTTACTGTCATGAGCACTGATTTCAGACTGCCCAGTGCTCTCAGTGCACCCAGTGTTAATCACCTCCTCGCCGGATACTGGGTTAGTTTTAGTGCTTGACACTATAGGTAGCTTTTCCACAGGAACATCGGTGTTAGACAACTGTCTGACTCCAATCCGCTCGCTTCCAGGAAAACCAACCTGCTTGCTGCCAGTGCCGGAAAATCCACTTCACCTGTTGCTGGCGGATCTGATCGGATCCGATCGGCCCGCCAACCATGGAGAACCATGTAAGTGAACCTCCTGAAGGACACTACATGCTTCACCAGGTTAGACTTACATCAGATCGGGATCGTTTTAATCGAAAAGACGAGCCTTCCATATCGGGAGAGCTCTCTCACCAAGACCGCTTCATCAATAAAGGGGGGTACATTTGACAATGTCACTCTTTTGGATGGGCTTGAAAGGGGAAACACATGGATAAGTGAACCCCCGACTACAATTCCATCCGTATTCAGTTTGGCCGCCCTTTCCACGGTGTTCACCAAAAGAACCACCGCACTGTTCATCTGTGACGCCGCCACAACATTTTTATGGCCGACCACCTTTCCCGCAGCCAGGCTCCACTCCTCCACACTAGCGCCGGTCACGGCTCGCACACCGAGGCGCGGGGTTATGGTGTTGGACCCCTCGGGTGCTCTGGGCCGCCATGCTCCCCAGCGAGGTGCTGGTGCTGACACCCAGAGACCTTCTCTATACACAGAAAACTGTTTTGAAAAAAATATAATAAATATAAAGAAAAAACTATCGTTTGAAACGATAGAAAAATGCAAAGAAAGAGAGATAAAAAGAGGGAGAGGAAATGCGACAAGCACATTCCCGCTCACACTCCACATGCTCCGCCCACTCACTCCCAGCATGCACTCCGCAGAGAGAGAGAGAGAGAGAGAGAGAGAGAGAGAGAGAGAGAGAGAGTAAGCCTGTAGCTTATGGCATTGCTTTTCAAATTTAAAATTCAACTGAAACTTACATGAATTAACTTTGACATTAACTCATAACATATACACACACAAACACACACACACACACACACACACACACACACACACACACACACACACACACACACACACACACACTATACTAAATACTGTGAAAAAAGATAATAAAAAAAAACGGTAAATTGTTCTTACCTGCATACTTCCTTTTCTTAATAAATTCTGCAAATTTATGCAAATGCAATTAGACTTCATAATGACCAAAAGTACAAACCAAATATACCACATACTATTTTATATATTTATATATAATTTGTTTTTTTGTTGTTTTTTTGTTGTTGTTTTTTTTAACAAATATAAAAAAATCTAATAATCTAACCCTCTTAATAAATATGTGGTTTTGTGTGTAATTTCTCTACATATAGCTCTTCACAAAAAATTAGGTTAAAGTCCTCAAAGTTTCTCAAGCTCAAATGTAATTACGTCTTCCTTTCTCTGGGTTTTCAGCTCTGAAAAGATATAAAGACTCATAATAAAGCCTTGGACAAGATGCTCTTAAAACATCATTTAACACTGATGATTATTTTTTCGTAATAATTTGAAAATAATTTTGTGAAAATAATTTGGTAGCATTAATTGTAATAAACATGAGAAAGAGCATATTTTCTACCACTGCCCTGATCTGCACCTTGTGAGTTATGAGTACCTTATATTGTGAAAAATACTATATAATATAACTACATTTTATATATATATATATATATATATATATATATATATATATATATATATATATATATATATATATATATATATATATATATATATATACAGTGAGGAAAATAAGTATTTGAACACCCTGCTATTTTGCAAGCTCTCCCACTTAGAAATCATGGAGGGGTCTGGAAATTGTCATCGTAGGTGCATGTCCACTGTGAGAGACATAATCTAAAAAAAAAAATCCAGAAATCACAATATATGATTTTTAAACTATTTATTTGTAATATACAGCTATACAGTGGGTACGGAAAGTATTCAGACCCCCTTAAATTTTTCACTCTTTGTTATATATCAGCCATTTGCTAAAATCATTTAAGTTCATTCTTCTTCCTCATGAATGTACACACAGCTCCCCATATTGACAGAAAAACACAGAATTGTTGACATTGTTGCAGATTTATTAAAAAAGAAGAACTGAAATATCACATGGTCCTAAGTATTAAGACCCTTTGCTGTGACACTCATATATTTAACTCAGGTGCTTTCCATTTCTTCTGATCATCCTTGAGATGGTTCTACACCTTCATTTGAGTCCAGCTGTGTTTGATTATACTGATTGGACTTGATTAGGAAAGCCACACACCTGTCTATATAAGACCTTCCAGATCACAATGCATGTCAGAGCAAATGAGAATCATGAGGTCAAAGGAACTGCCTGAAGAGCTCAGAGACAGAATTGTGGCAAGGCACAGATCTGGCCAAGGTTACAAAAAGATTTCTGCTGCACTTAAGGTTCCTAAGAGCACAGTGGCCTCCATAATCCTCAAATGGAAGACGTTTGGGACGACCAGAACTCTTCCTAGAGCTGGCCGTCCGGCCAAAATGAGCTATCGGGGGAGAAGAGCCTTGGTGAGAGAGGTAAAGAAGAACCCAAAGATCACTGTGGCTGAGCTCCAGAGATGCAGTCAGGAGATGGGAGAAAGTTGTAGAAAGTCAACCATCACTGCAGCCCTCCACCAGTCGGGGCTTTATGGCAGAGTGGCCCGACGGAAGCCTCTCCTCAGTGTAAGACACATGAAAGCCCGCATGGAGTTTGCTAAAAAAACACCTGAAGGACTCCAAGATGGTGAGAAATAAGATTCTCTGGTCTGATGAGACCAAAATATAACTTTTTGGCCTTAATTCTATGCAGTATGTGTGAAGAAAACCAGGCACTGCTCATCACCTGTCCAATACAGTCCCAACAGTGAAGCATGGTGGTGGCAGCATCATGCTGTGGGGGTGTTTTTTAGCTGCAGGGACAGGACGACTGGTTGCAATCGAGGGAAAGATGAATGCGGCCAAGTACAGGGATATCCTGGACAAAAACCTTCTCCAGAGTGCTCTGGACCTCAGAGTGGGCCGAAGGTTTACCTTCCAACAAGACAATGACCCTAAGCACACAGCTAAAATAACGAAGGAGTGGCTTCACAACAACTCCGTGACTGTTCTTAAATGGCCCAGCCAGAGCCCTGACCTAAACCCAATTGAGCATCTCTGGAGAGACCTAAAAATGGCTGTCCACCAACGTTTACCATCGAACCTGACAGAACTGGAGAGGACCTGCAAGGAGGAATGGCAGAGGATCCCCAAATCCAGGTGTGAAAGACTTGTTGCATCTTTCCCAAAAAGACTCCTGGCTGTATTAGATCAAAAGGGGGCTTCTACAAATACTGAGCAAAGGGTCTGAATACTTAGGACCATGTGATATTTCAGTTTTTCTTTTTAATAAATCTGCAACAAAGTTAACAATTCTGTGTTTTTCTGTCAGTATGGGCTGCTATGTGTACATTCATGAGGAAGAAGAATGAACCTAAATGATTTTAGTAAATGGCTGCAATATAACAAAGAGTGAAAAATTTAAGGGGGTCTGAATACTTTCCGTACCCACTGTATATATATATATATATATATATATATATATATATATATATATATATATATATATATATATACACATCTGCTGTTGCATATAGTTTAATTTGAGATTTTATATTGACATTTACATAAAAAAGCTGTAATTGTACTAAATCTACAAAGCTTTGTTGCTCCCAGTCCTTTAATAACCAAACACACTTCCTCACCTGTCATAGTCTCTGATTGAACTGAAGTAAAGCCGTAGCTCATTCATCTATTTGTCATAAATATTTAATTTTTTATTCTACACAAATTATAAATTATAAAATTATTTAGCAACTCGGCCTGTTAAAAAAATTCTCATAGAAAAGTGAATTAAAATGAGCAGATTTAAGCCGAGGAGGAACTTTAGACAAACTGAATTGTTTTTTGTAATGTTTTTGTAGAAGTTAAATATCATTGATAGCATTTTTTTTTCTAAATAAACCTACCTAGAGGTGCAAATACATTTGCTTTCTTCATAAAGTGAAATAAGTGAACCTCATACAAAATATTATAATCCTGTATATTGTAATAATGTTCTGATGTTCATGGTGCAACTTGATATTGTTACAATACTTTAAATAATTATTCTTTCTCTTTATTATTCAAGCCTCAGTAAGGGCTTGTGGTAATGGAACACAGAAGAGAAAAAGATTAGAGTTTGATGTAGGACTAAATTAAATAGTCCTCTTCACATAGAGTACTGCCAACTGGACTAATGTGAATTACTGAATAAAGCACAGGTTCTTTATTTTAGTCCTGGAGAACTTGTTGCCTTATTCAATGGTTTCTGAGCTCTTAGACACCTGATCCTTATAATGAGATGATAAACAGTGCTTCCATTTCCTGGAACCATAAAATTGCAGGAAACGAGAATTTCCGTTTGTGGACTACAGCTATGGTATAAACTGCAGTATAACTATAATTACAGATGTTACGAAGAAAAAATATATAATTCCCACCTTTTTTGTGGCAGAAAATCTTTACTGCTATACAATTTGCTATCAGTAAAACAGCAAAAAGACATGCTGGAACAGAAATGACCACAGCCCACTTCCAAGCATTAAAGACTTTTCCTAAAATAAAACCAAGAATGCATTGTTACATATGTTAAAAAAAAAAAAATGTGCAAATACTTGATAACTACAAAAAAAAAATACTGTTACAGTCACTATGTAGCAAAATCAGCAAACTACTACTACTTTGTATGATAAATGCAATGGCCATTCTCATGTCTAATCTTTAACAAGTGCACCTGTAATGGTTACAGAAGTATTTTGCAGTTTATATCTGAGATTTTTTAAATAATTGACACTTACTATTAATAATAATCTCTGTCTGCATCAGGTGATGTTTTTGTAGAAGTCTGCAGTAGAATCTGTTAGAGTCACTATAATCATAAACAGTAATGCAGCATTTCACACTGAATCCCTCAGCATCTGTGTGTATCTGTGTGTCTTCAGCAGGCAGAGTGACTCCTTCTCTGTCCAGCCACAGAACCACAGGTTCAGGTTTCCAACCTTTGGATTCACACACTAGATTAATCCCTCCTGAGTTGTCATAACTCTCAATCGTGATCACCGGGGGGCTTCCCAGAACTATAGCCATGGAAAAAAAGTAATGTTTTCCCAGCATTACCAAGCTTTTATACCACAATATTTAAATACAGTTGTTGCAGACACTTAGAGCAGCAGGGCAGGCACTTGTCATTATCGAAGCAAGAGAGAAGCCCCACCCACAGCTTAAAAGTAGGACACTTTTCTATAATAAATTTTAAATATAAGAAATAGTAAAATAAAGATAAAATTAAATTAAATTAAATTTAAAATAAAATAAAATAGTTAAACTGTATAAAACAATGAAGAATTGGTCCTTACCCTCAACTGTGACATGAACAGTAACATCATCATACCAGTATTTGTTCTCAACTTGACACTTGTAAATTCCTTCATCAGAGACTCGGAGAGTTGAAAGTTTGAGTGAAGTGTTGCCTTTCTGTAGCTCTTCTTTAAACAGTGATGTTCTTTCTTTTTATATCTGAGCCTGCATTTCATTTTTGTCCTCCTGATCCACATAGAGATGCACTAATGACTCCTCTCTTTCAAGTCTTATCCACTTCACTGTCATGTCCACAGCACTGGTAATGGGTTTGATAAAACAGGGCAGAACCAGATCTTCACCAGCTACAGCAACAAGAGGACCATCTGGACCAAAAATCTTCATCTGCTCTATGTTTTTGAGAACAAAAAAACAAACAGAATATTTTATATTTTGGGGTGAAATATACATATTGGGAGCAAGTGATCACTTAATTCCATTACATAAGGATCTTTAAAAACATTAATAATGGACAAATACAGTACATCTCAGATCACCTGCCTGAATAAAGCTCACTATTCTTGAATATGGGGAGTCTGGCTAGGATTCAGTTACAAAGAACCTTTCTATAATAATATCAAAACAAGTTATAACAAAGTGCAATATATTTTTACTTTCATTTTTTATGTATTTATTTATCTCAACATCACAAACATTCAATTTCAAGCAGCTCTTAAATAATAAAAGTTAAAAAAATATATATATATGTAGTGTGGTTGGGGTGGGGGGGGTGGGGTTATTATACACATTAGGGTTTTAGAGGATAAAGATATACAGGAGAAATAAGAGAACCAAATGTCAGAAGCAGTAGTGTTTGTTTTCCATACCTGATTTTGATGCCATAAAGCTGTAGAGAATCAGGAAAGTCACATATGAAAACATCCCTGAAAGTAAAAAAAATGTTTATTATTATTGCTCCAGACTGTTTCACATGATTAATAATATTCTATTTTAATATTAACCAATCACTCACTTAATATCCAAATATGTTGTAAGGATTATATATTCTGAATAAGAGGACAATAAATAGGCTGCCAAAAAGAGCGCAGTTTCAGTGTAGTTTATCTTCAATTGTAAAACTGTGTAACCTGTTTCTAAATGTCAAAATAGTGTAGGATTAAAAAGTAGCTTATTTATGCTTAAGTAAACACAACCTATAGGAAATTCAGTGCCCATAACACTCACTATGCAAAAAAGGCCCCACCCAGCACAGACAGATAAAACACACAAATACTTAGCATGAATCATGAGTAAGGAAGTTTATTATAAATGCCAAAAAAGGGGAAAACATGTCTTCCGTGAAGCTCGCCCCAGGCGAAGGGCAAAAATGGGAATAATACCTCTTCAGTGAAATCTACCCAATTTGTGAAAAGCCTAAGCAGCCTATTAAACCATCAAAGTAATAAAATTAAGAATATATTTAAAAATAATAATGAGCTTATGCAAAGTATTAAAATTGCTAACAAAATAATAATATAGTATAATCTATGAAATGAGGGAAAAAAGCAAAATACTCACACATGATCAAATTGCACGGGCAAGCACTGTCCACCAAGTGAAGTAAAATAAGGAAGCGAAACAGTGGTATAAGTCCCCACATTTTCATTGGACCAACCCTCTCGAAAAATCTCGAAGACAATAGTAATCAGAATTTAACTTTTGAATGTTGAAATACTTGAATGTTAATGATAGTTAGAATACTTGGGAAAAGGTCTAACGTCCAAAGATTTCCAATAATGGTAATGACTGATGGTAACTGAGGAGGGCCCAGGTTTGAGGAGTTTTCAATGTAAGGGTAAAAATGTATAAAAACAGGAGAAAATGCCAGGTGTGGTTAGACCATCAATGTCATGACATGCGGATGCCCTCGGGTTGATTGTGGTTTGCTGCATTAAACTCTACCTTTTCACTACTCATCCAAGTGTCTTGACTTCTTTTGAAGAGACTATTTTACATTTATTTTGAAAGTCCCAACTAATGTTGGAAGCAGTTCGATCTGAGAGACAAGAATTTTCCGACATAATTGGGGTAGTCGGCAGGATTCCGGCAAGGTTGGTAGAGCCACCCCTCTGCCTCGGGCTGCGACATCTCACAGGTGACAAAACGTTACCAACTAGAAAAGGTGAGCAGAAGCCTGTTTAATCAAATTTTTGCTTGGTTATCTGCTGTCCTGGGAATATTTTAGCCCGGGGTGTGGGTAGGGTAAAACCAGTCCCGGAGAAAATTACCCCAGGTACAAAAGTTGGGAAGATTGGCAAACAATTTATTGAAATTGCCTGTGGGTGAATGGATGAGTAGTTCAGAACTGGGGACAAGGCGGCCTTGAAAACAGCAAGGGCCAAACTCCCGTGCCATCAGAGAGGCGAAGTGCGCACACGCAAATAAAATCCACGACCACTTCCAGGACAGCAGAGACACCCGGCGCATGTGGCAGGGCATCCAGGCAATCACGAATTACAAGACTACATCACCTGCTTGTGTCCATGATGCCTCCCTCCCAGATGCGCTGATTGGTTGTTCCCACGTGCTTCAAGACAACGACCATCGTTCCTGTGCCGAAGAAATCTACCACATCCTGCCTCAATGACTATCGTCCCGTCGCGCTCACTCCCATCATGATGAAGTGCTTCGAGAGGCTCGTCATGAGGCACATTAAGACCCAGCTTCCACCCTGCCTGGACCCCATGCGGTTTGCGTATTGTCCAAACCGTTTCACTTTTGCTTATTGTCCAAACCGTTCCACTTTTGCTGACTCAGGACTGTGTAGCAATGCACAGCTCGAATCATATCATCATGTTTGCTGATGACACGACCGTGGTGGGTCTAATCAGCAAAAACGACGAGTCAGCATACAGAGAGGAGGTGCAACGGTTAACTGCCTGGTGTGGAGCAAACAACCTGTCTCTGAACGTGGACAAAACATGGTTGTGGACTTCAGGAGAACACAGAGCAACCAATTTCCACTGATTATTCATGGATCCTCAGTGGAGATCGTCAAGAGCACCAAATTCCTTGGTGTTCATCTGGCGGATTATCTCACCTGGTCACTCAACACCAGCTCCATCACCAAGAAAGCCCAGCAGCGTCTCTACTTCCTGAGAAGGCTGAGGAAAGCCCATCATCTATTTATTATTATTTATATTTGACTGTACTACACTGTTTAACTGCACCTTTTAATGTATTACTGTTTACATGCCGTCTTTTGCACCTTTGACTATTATATTGTTTACATGCTTTTTTGCACCTTCGACTTTGTTATATTATACTACACTGTTTACATGCTGTCTTCTGCACATCTTGACTGCTACTGCATTTTTGCACTACATTGTGTTCTTATATTCACTCCCGGGTATAGGTTTTACAGTTCACAGTATTGTATAACAAGGTATACAGTAGGTTTACTGGTCGGCGCTATCTTGGTTTTGTGTCTTGTGTTGTCTGTCTGTACTGTTTATTGTCTGCACTGTTTGCACTAGGTTGCACTCGATTCACTTTATGTACCTTGTGTTGTGTTGTAGCTTTATGTAATTGTTAAGTGTAGCACCAGGGTTCCGGAGGAACGTTGTCTCGTCTTTACTGTGTACTGTGTACCACTGTGTATAGTAGAAATAAAAATAAAAGCCTCTTGACTTGACTTGAGTTGCAACGTATGTAACTTAAGTGTGCCTCCAGAGAAAATAGAAAAACTCTGGATGAGGGGGGATGTTGTTGAGTGAATGTGAACTTGTGTGAAAGGAAGTCTCACGATACCACTATTTTGCATATAATAAGAGCATATCCAGGTTTAATGACGGTATATGTGATATAGGTTTGCTTGGGCGAGTGGATTAAAGAGAAAAATTCAGTCATATGGCTGCTAATGTGTACTGGAGTTGTCACAGGCAGGCAGGGCTGCTTGGACAGGTGTAGAAGCCTCCCCTAGATACCGCTATCTGTGATAGGTCTGCTTGGTAGGGAAAATCCTGAGCTCGGGCTGGCAATTGTTCGATTTTCTTATAATGTCCCCGTGTTTTATTTTAATAATAATTATAAGAAAATTAAACACTTGATTAAAAGAGGAAGTGAGAAAGTAAAGCTGCCATAATGCTTAAAGAGGAACGTCCTGTCGATGACATAGTAGATATTAGAAAATACATGAAGACATGGCATAGCAGGACAAGTGGGGATTTGCAATGGCCAAATGACAGAACATTTAATGTTTTACTGTGTGGCCTAATGAAAAAGAAATTAAATGAGTGAAAAGAGAACAAAATGGCAAAGAAGATACAAAGTAATACAAAGTAAAGGGGATAATGAGAGACACAGAAGAGAAAAAAAATGGGGAAGTAGTTAGAGGAAGGAAAGAACAGAGTGTAGAAATACAGGAAGAGAAGGGAACTGCGCCACCCTCACGGCTGCATGATGGGCACAATTGACCACCACCTTACAGTGAAGCATGTCTCCCAAAGCCAGCAGGAATGAAACTGAAAAGTCAGGGATTGACCACAGGAGATAAAACTGCATGGAGTCCTGAGCGGATGCTACAAGCTCGAAGAAGTAAAACCAAGAACTATGGAACACATATACTCAATGGAAACCGTGGCCTAGAAACATGCGTCCAGACTGCCAAGAAAACGAAGGACCATTGTACTGCACTATCAAGTATGACCCAGAAGGAGCTGTTAAAGAATGCACCCTTTTTTGGGAAGAACAACTGAAAGAACATAAATATGACATACAGTAATAGTGATCGGAAATCAAGAAGTAGCAGCCTTTGCGCAACTACCAGAGAAAGCTCAAAACTGGTATCAAGTGAACAATGCAGTGCCCCATGTCTCCCTGTTGTTTGCAAACAATTTCAAGTGGGAAGATTTGGGTCCTATGATGGTGGAAGCACTAGAGCTTAGGGAGTTGGTGCTGACACACAACCCTTACATACACCTGTCACCAGACAAACGTTTTCTGCAAATTTTATAGGTATCAGTAGATCAGATGATAGCTACACACACAGAGCTAGAAATAGGAGAAGGGGAAGTGAAACATTTAGCATTGAAAGGGATTGAGACAGATGAGCAGACAGAGGAATTACTGAAAACAAGTGCCAGAAAGTTTGTGGACAGGACACTGAACTGATGTAGGATTAGTAAAATCTGCAGGACTAGATAAAATACAGGTTAAGCCAGGTGCTCAGCTACCATACCAAAAGCAGTATCCATTGCCAGTACAGGCTAGAACTACAACTATTCAAGGCCTAATAGAGGCAGGGGTATTAATACCAAAAAAAGCTATTGCAACACCAATTTTTCCTGTTAAGAAGCCCAAATTTTCCTTACACATTCTGGTGAAATATGTGGGTACTTCTAAAAATTCTATTCTATAATTCGTAAAAGATTAAAGCAAAAATTTATTTGTTTACAACAGGCTGAATTTTCTGTCCATCTTCTCTCAGGGTGAGACTGTGATTCAGAAGCAGAATCAGATTTATTGGCCAAGTATTTTGACACACACTGGGAATTTGGTTCCAGCTATTGGTGACTCTCATGCTAGAGCAAATGGCAGTATTGCGCATCACATAAGAAAGAAGTTACTTTAGAACTTGTGTACAATATTCAGCAGCAATAGTGTGTGTAAAATATATGGATGATGTGGCAGGGGAGCGTCAATATTTTTTTCTGCAGTTTTTACTGTTTGCTGCAGTCTGTTCCTGTCCTGTTTTGAACAAAATAAAAAAATCACAAAACTAATACAAAATTAACACAACTTGAATTAGAGTACATGCACACACAAGTATGATTATAATATTATAAGACTATGGCTAATTAAAACTGTAATATACAGCGGTTAAAATAAGTATTGAACCATCACCAGATGACACTGGGAAAAAGTATTGAACACAAAGTATTTAATACTTCGTACAAAAGCCTCTGTTGGTAATGACGGCTTCAAGACGCCTCCTGTATGGAGAAACTAGTTGTACGCATTGCTCAGGTGTGATTTTGGTCCATTCTTCTACACAAACATTCTTTAAATATTGGCCTCTTCTATAAACTCTGATCTTTAGTTGTTTCTATATATTTCTAAAGGAATTCAGGTCAAGTGATTGGCTGGACCATTCTAACAGCTATATTTTCTTTCCTTGAAACCAACTGAGAGTTTCCATGGTTGTTTGTTTGTTTGGGATCATTGTCTTGCTGAAATGTCCACCCTCATTTCATCTTCATCATCCTTGTCATGTTTCTCCGTCAAGCACTGCTAATCCAGATGTCAGAAGAGAAGCGAGAGGAATGGTCAAAAACGTCCTATCATCATAACTGTGAAATCCAGACATCTACAGACAAAGCAGTTATTCACATTCACTCCCACACCTGGTGAACACAGGAATTAAATAAAACATTAAAATGTGAAAAATACAATGTGAAAAATACATAAAAAATGCAATTCTTTTTTTAAATAACCTCGAGTCACTGAGGATACACCATATACTGTCTCAGGCTGTGTAATTAGCACCCTCTACCCTAAAGCTGGTGGAGTGGGCCCAGGGCAATAAGGACAGTTAAACTCATGGGGTTTAAATAATCAGGGGATTTGGTTCTCTGTTGTTGCCAAATCCTCTGAAAGATCTTCTGGCACAATCTTTTGCCTTCACAAATAATCTGTCCAATCCTGAATGTTAGTTGAAGCGATTGCTGACACTTCTGTCTCTGCAACATCTCTGACCCTTTCATCCACATCACTGACAGAGGATTGCTTATGTCAAAAAAATAGGAAACACACAATCAGAGGTGGGAAGTAACAGAGTACAAATACTTTGTTACTGTACTTAAGTAGACTTTTTTGGTATCAGTACTTTACTCCATTATTTATTTTTTAGACAACTTTTTACTTTTACTCATTACATTTTTACACAAATATCTGTACTTTTTACTTCTTACATTTTCAACACAGGTTCGTTACTTTAGTTTTAATCCATTGATTTGGTGAAATATATATTTTTTATTTTCACTGCGCGCCGATTTCAGCCGAAACAACCGATTTCCTGTTACTGCGCATCTTTTTCAATCCGCTGGTGTATAAAGTCCTGTCTCTCACTCTTTACGAAGATAAGAATCAGATCAGCAGGCAGAAGGCAGTAAGAAGTTTGGGGTTAATGTGGATGAGACAGAGGGAGTCAGTGATGTAAACATGACTAAGAACAGACACATTCATGATGATCATCATCTTTTCTCTGCTTGTGTTCTGTATGTGGATGTTTAGCCTGGATACATTCATTAGGTAACAACATTTTTAATTAGTTTAGTATTAAAATATATATATATATATATATATATATATATATATATATATATATATATATATATATATATATATATATATATATATATATATATATATATATATATATATACAGTGGGTACGGAAAGTATTCAGACCCCCTTAAATTTTCACTCTTTGTTATATTGCAGCCATTTGCTAAAATCAATTAGGTTCATTTCATTTCCTCATGAATGTACACATAGCACCCCATACTGACAGAAAGACACAGAATTGTTGACATTGTTGCAGATTTATTAAAAAAGAAAAACTGAAATATCACATGGTCCTAAGTATTCAGACCCATTGGTCAGTATTTAATAGAAGCACCCTTTTGATCTAATACAGCCAGGAGTCTTTTTGGGAAAGATGCAGCAAGTTTTTCACACCTGGATTTGGGGATCCTCTGCCATTCCTCCTTGCAGAACCTCTCCAGTTCTGTCAGGTTGGATGTTATTTTAAATGGATGTTCGTTATTTTAGCTGTGTGCTCAGGGTCATTGTCTTGTTGGATGGTAAACCTTCGGCCCAGTCTGAGGTCCAGAGCACTCTGGAGAAGGTTTTTGTCCAGGATATCCCTGTACTTGGCCGCATTTATCTTTCCCTCTATTGCAACCAGTCGTCCTGTTCCTGCAGCTAAAAAACACCCCCACAGCATGATACTGCCACCACCATGCTTCACTGTTGGGACTCTATTGGACAGGTGATGAGCAGTGCCTGGTTTTCTCCACACATACTGCTTAGAATTAAGGCCAAAAAGGTCTATCTTCGTCTCATCAGAGAATCTTATTTCTCACCATCTTGAGGTGTTTTTTAGCAAACCCCATGCAGGCTTTTATGTGTCTTGCACTGAGGAGAGGCTTCCTTTGGGCCACTCTGCCATAAAGCCCTGACTGGTGGAGGGCTGTAGTTTATTCTTATAAATACTTTAGGTCAATGAATAAAAATTCACAATTTTCCTGTACAACTGTTAAAAGTCATGTAACATGCATCTGGGGTTCCTCATTCCAGATTTAAAGTTAATGTTATGTGTAGTAATGTTAGGCCAAGTTATATTGTTATTACTGACACATTCAAGTGTGTTGCCACATTTCATAAGGGACAGGTATCAGGTATGATAATGATAATAATAATAATAATAATAATAATAATAATAATAATAATAATAATAATAATAATAATAATAATAATAATAATGTCTGGGGTTCAAGCCCCGGTATCGCCAAGCTGCCACTCTTGGGCCCTTGACCAAGGCCCTTAACCCTCTATGAAATATCAAGGTCCGTGACGTCGGAGTGACATGGGGCCACCTTCCCATGGGCTCACCACCTGCAGAAGGGACCGTAAGGGACGGTGCTGTGAGGATTGGGCAGCAGTCGAAGGCGGTTGCCTGCTTAGACTGCTGCCCCCACGACCCGAATTACAGATAAGCGGGAGAAAATGAATGAATGAAAGGATGAATGAATGAATAATAATAATAATAGTTAATGTCCTGTATCTATTAACTGAAGCAAGACTTACTGTAACTAAATGAATTAGCAGGAGGGGCAGGTCAGCGAGGAAATTTCCAGTAGCTAATTAAACTAATATACTGTTAAGATTTTTATTATGAGAAAAGAAAACTTATTTTTCTGAGAGGTTTTTCATGTGATCTGCGATGCCCGTGGTGCCTTTTCTGATCAGGGAAGAAACACACAGCACACAGCATGGGGCAAATGTTTTTCTTTAATTTAATGCAGATAACAGACAAGTATATACACACACTGGAAAAATACCTGAGCTAAAACTGTTCCTGACAAAGTCTCCCTGTATACCTCTTATAAGATTCTACAGATACTGAACAGGTAACAGGAATGTGTTTAGAGAACCAGTGTGAGAACCATCTTAACACTAATATATACAGCCATCAAGCTAAACCATATGATAGCGTCTACATCTCCATGGATGCGCAATAAGGCGCGTCCGAGCAACGAATGCAGTTACGTCAGATCCGGTGTTATGCGCTAAAACGCTCCCCTGCCACAGACTGCCCCCAACTTATCTCATAATTAAAAGATACTAAGTCATAATTATAGACTTAGTAAGTCATTTTTATGAGATCCTTGATGTAAATCTTTTTTTCTTTGTGAATGCAATGCGCTTCCGTAGAGAAGAGATGAGGATAAAGAAGAAAAAAAAAACCTGGGGTTTAATCGGTTGATAAGCCACGCCCCTTCCTACAGATGCATGCTGGGAAATGGCGTCTTTAAGGAGACTTATTGCGATGCATGTTGTAATGAAGTGAAGTTAAAATATAAACCTAAATCACTCCCTCTTTTATTAAAGAGGAAATTCACCCAGAATCATTTACACTTTACTCTTTATAATTATACTGAGTGGTGTTCAGGATTAATTCTGTAATAATATTACAAGTTTTTCATTGAAATTTATTTTATGTACATCCTGATTTTAACTTTGGGTTTAACTCTGGAAGTAAAATGTGGAAAATATTTCAGTAAAAAAATAAAGGTTTTATCAGAATTTTTACATTTATATTAAGAGACAAAAAGTATACATAATTATTTATTAATTTGTTTATCAAGTTATTGTGTTATCTTTGTGTATTTAAATATATTCTTAGTGTTTATAAATAAAGACTGAATAATTCAGGGTTCAGATTTTCAGTAACATTTATTCAGGTTAGTTTCAGTCTCACATTCAAACAGAATCAAATTCAAGCTGCAAAATTCAACACGGAAATGACTGGAGTTTCACATCCGGGTTACTCAGGACCAGGCAAAGCTAATCGAGCCTGGAGCGAGTTGTACAGTTTTGTGTCGCCTGCTATTAAATGTATTCCCTTTTACTGAACTGAAAATAATCTTTAATAATATTTGGTTTGTAATGAAAAATTTATACAATAATAACATAAAAATACACACTGTAGGATTACAATAACAGTGGTACCTCGACATACGACTTTAATTCGTTCCGTAACCTTGCTCGTATGTCAAATTGCTCGTATTTCAAAGCAAATTTCCTCATTGAAATTAGAGACTAGAGGCGATAAGCGGAGGGAAAACTCGTTTTTTTACTATCACTCCTGTACACTACGGATCCCTAAACTTTAACATTTTAACTTTTTCTTCTTTGCTTATCTTAATTTTTGTCACAATCTTCACTTTCTGGCTTCGATTCACCATCTAGCAGCGGCGTCTCGAGCTCGTACCTCAAATTATTGCTCGCGGATCAAAGCAAAAAAAATCCACCGAGTGACGACTCGTATCTCAAAAAACTCGTATGTCGAGGCACCACTGTATTTGTTTATGCAAAAAGTAAAAATAAAATAACCTGTACAAAATATGAATATGAATTTCTAAAATAAAAAATATTTTTATTCTCCACATTTAATAAATGATTAAAACTTTAACATTTATTCAGTATTAAATACAGGAGTGATGATCAGTGGTGCTGATTTTTTACCTCCTTCATTTAAACAAGGACTGAAGTATGGATAGAGTTTCTCAGTGAAAGTCTGACCAGTGAAAGAGTAGATATGAGATCCGGAGTTCACATCATAAAAGGAGACCAGACCCTCCTCATAATCCACAAACACACCCACCTTCTCCACCTTCTCTCTCAGTGTGAGGAGGACAGAGGGATCAGCACCAGCTATATACTGATTCTCATTCCTCAGTACCACAGACCAGACTCCATCCTGAGGGTTTGCTATAATCTTCCCCTTCCTGTTAATGTTTTCTCTCACAACTCCTAAATCCCACTTAGTTTTCCCTCTGACCTGCACCTCATAATAAAATCTTCCTGAGGAGAAACTCTGCTTCCCCAGAACATTAACACACTGATTAAACCTCTGTGGTGTATCAGGGAGATTCTGCCACTCGTCTCCATCTTTCACTTGTTTTCCATCATCAGACAGGATGAGAAATGGATTTGCAGTATCAGGATCCAGAATCACATCCACTGAGAGAAACACACAGTGTGTGATGTGAGTTTGCAGGTAAAAAACATTCAATCATCATCCAGTGGAACAAATTCATTAATATTTATAAGAGGATTTGTAGAAGATTCAATAATAAAAGTTTTTAGTAAAAAGAGAAAAAGGTGTAGAGTTTATTGTAGGAGACTGTCAGAGATGAGAAATAGAAACTATTTTCTTTCTGAAATGGTACTTTTGCAGTGCAGTGCTCATGTCCTGTGTGTGTCCACTTCTGTCTTTTCTGTGAGTTTTCACAGCTGTTCCTACTTCCAGATTGATTAGTGTGTGTGTGTGTGTGTGTGTGTGTAAATACCCCTTTGTTTTCACCTCATGTTTGAAGTAACTCGTCTGTGTAAGAGTTTTACTGCGCTGTTTATGGATCACTGTTTATGTGTAATGGGTATATTTTCACATGTGTAGCAGCTATATGTTGTTATACTAGTTAATTATTATTTTTTTTTAATTAATATTATTTTTAATATTATTTTTATAATTATTGTATTTTAACTCATTATTTTCGTTTACGTCTTTTATTATGAAAATATTAGGTGGTGGTTATGGTTGCAGTGCAATAAAAAAAGTCTTTTTGTGCTTTAAATATTAAATATTAAATTAAATTAAAACAAATATTTTAATGGTGAATTTGGTTCATCTGTTGTGCTGGAACTCTGGAGACACAGTTTGTGTTCAGGTGCATCAGGAAAAATGGTGTCTGGTGATAGAAACAGGTGGAGAACAAAAAGGAGATAAAACTGGAAGTGTCTCAGAGTATTTTCATTTCTCACCCAATTGCAGTTATTCAACTTTTTTCCAGAATGTGGAGTTGATTATTAATAACTGTATCTTTCTGGTTAAGTCAATAGAGACTTTTAATAACATGGAAGTGACATTCAGTTACTTCCCGTGGGCTCACCACCTGCAGGAGGGACCGTAAGGGACGGTGCTGTGAGGATTGGGCAGCAGTCGAAGGCGGGGGGCTGCTTAGACTGCTGCCCCCGCGACCCGAATTACAGATAAACGGGTGAAAATGAATGAATGAATGACATTCAGTCAAGTTCAGTGCTGTTACTTTCGAATATACAGTATTGAAGACTCAATTTAATAAATATAACAAAAAGGTGTATTGCATTAATTAGATGTATTCTATTTTATGTTTATGCAATATTATAAAATACAATTTTTATATATTATATTATATTACTTAATCAAGCAGGCATTTTATTTTAAATTGTTTTAAAATTGTAAACTGTTCAAATTTTGATGATCACAAATGTTTATAATAATATATCCTGAATAAAACATCAGGATGAATCGTGATATTGAATTGAATCTAATTTCTGACGTGATAATCGCATTCGAATAGTGAATCCAGTGAAGATTCACACCCCTGCTGCCTACTATATTATAAGGTATATTTGTGGAGATGTTGATTGATTGTTAGTTGTAATTGTGTTTTATGTTACAGGAGTGCAGTTTTTGTCTAGTTAGGGTACGATTGTTCTCTCTTTTAATTTTAAAGTAGTTTGTTTAGATTGTAAACACCCCTGAGAAGCTGGGAGACGCTGGTTATTTATTATATTAATAAGCAAAACACACTTTATGTGAGTTCAAAGTAACAGACTGAGCACCATGGATTTTGTGAGTCACAAACTGTTGTAAGTTTAAAGCAGCACAGATTTGTGAGTAACACTTGTAGGTTTAAAGCACTATGGATTCAGCAGTTTTTTTTTTTCATTCATTTAATGTGCATGTTTAAAGAGAGCACAATTTTCCATCTGCTTCCATCTTACACTGTCCTCAAGGTACACATTAGCCTTGTTTTTGTTTTTTCCCTCTTTATTTTTATTTACAGGGCTATGTGCAGAACATTATTTATGTTTATATTATTATATTATTATTTATATTTATTTTTCAAATTTGTCTGCTATTGCTAATTTATCTTGGCTCTGTTATGCATTCAAATTATTTTTTTACTTATTGTGCGCCTTTATTATTTCTATTGTCATATTAAATAACTCTTCAACCCGTACTTTTATCAACACCTTTTCCATTTTCAAATCAAAACAAATTTTATTTTTTGGCAATTTGGAAAACACATTTCTGGCTTTTCAAGGAATTAGTGTACTTCCTTTGGATGGTTTCTTGGGCAGCTCCCCACTGTTCAGTCTTAAAGAACATTCTGAATATTTCAATGCAAGTTTTCTCCATGGTTTTAAATATAAGAGAAAAAAGAGGTTCAAGTGTCAGCTGATAAAGTGTATCCTGGGACAGGCAAAAATGTGCACAAAAAAGTGGTGTTTTTGTTTTAATGGTGAACTATTAAAAAGTTTTTAGAAATTCTATAGTGTAGTTTAAGGGGGGGGGTGTCTTGTGTCTTAAGAGAGCAAATTCTCTCTCTCTTTCAAACACACACACACACACACACACACACACACACACACACACACACACACACACACACACACACAACCCAGCTAATTTAATTTTAATGAAGGTAAAATGGTACCTGCAAACTTCTTCATCTTTGCTAAATCTGTGAAATATAAAAATCAGGCATTTATTATTAGTTTACCCAAAAACAGTCCAATAACCAATATTTGTATTTACATTATACATGAATAGTACAAGCCAAATGAACAAATTCTATATATTTTTTTTTTTTAAATAAAAACTCTTTCGGCTTCTCCCGTTAGGGGTCGCCACAGCAGATCATCCGCATGTTTGATTTGGCACGTTTTTACGCTGAATGCCCTTCCTAACACAACCCTCCCCAGTTATCCGGGCTTGGGACCGGCACTGAGAGTGGCTGGGGGTTGGTTCCCTGACCGAGGATCGAACCCAGGCCACAGCGGTGAGAGCGCCGCATCCTAACCACTAGACCACCAGGGACCCAGATTTTCTTTCCTCAAAATGATGTCTAATAAAAGTACTGAAACTTATGGCAAGCTAAATTAAACTTATATAACCTGCATCTTATTTAAAATATTAATCTCATATGTCTTCTCACTATTCTTCACAGAGTAAATTTCACAATCTTGGTGCAATTACCATCTTCAATGCTCCGACTCTGCAGCTCTGAAAATAGAAAAGAAAAACATTATTCAAGTCTCTACTTTAATATTTATCATTTTCTATTAAAACATGTATGGAGAATTTTATTAATATAAAAACTACATAGTCAGCACAAATTTGGGGTATAAATTTTTTTTAAGTGGATTTGATTTGTTCATTTGCTCAGTGTAGCAGTAATTCTGCAAATATCTGTGAATTTACTGTATAGAGTGTAAGACATCTGCATTTTATGACATTTAGTGGATAATAATTCAAATTTTTACACAGAATATAAATAAAGTAGTTTTTCTGTTTAAAGTGAAAGTCAATTGATTTATTAGTCATTAAGAGTAAAAATCTTTCTTAACTGCAAAGTTCTTCTTGTCTGATAATACTGTGAAATGTGTAAATAACCAATAATGTTATGAAGGTATCCAAATACAGTTAGAAAAGTAAACAGTAACATTTACACTACAGACAAACTCAGTGACTTATGGAAGATTGCATTTTCTTTTTGTGATGCATTTCCACACCTGTAGCACGACATCTTTTTGTCAGTGTTTTATTTTTGCGTTTCATGCCTCAGTTTGGTCCTTCTTAATTTGTTTAATCACTGACTTGGCCAGTGTACAACCTTCCACTTTGTTCTTCTGATAAAGTACTTTGTTGATTTGTCCCGGAATTTTGGATCATTGTCTCATTCCATGAAGATGTTTGTCCCTGATTACACTGCCTGGCCAAAAAAAACGTTTGCTGGTTGAATTCAAATGATACCTAAGAACCTATGATTGGATCACTATTGCAGTAATTACAATATTTTTGGTGGCAATGATTCTTTGTGTGTAACTTCTCATATTTTAAACATCCCTATGGAAAGACATATGCCACAAATTGCCCATATTGCTGGGCATATCACATAATATGCCCATATTGCTGAATTGATTAAGGATTATCCATCCAATGCATTCTTGAAAATCTGTAAGGATATTGGTAAACTCTCAACTTCACCAAAGAAATGTGGAGTGAAAAAAGAATCAATGAATAAATAAAAAGATTGTGATCAGAGATCTTTAGAATGCATGATAAAGTTATACTGTAAAACATTAACAGAAGAACTCATGGCTGTGTTCAATAGTGAAAGCAAGAGACTTTCCAGATGCCTAATGAGACAAAATCTTACAGAAATGGGAATAAACTCTGCAGTGATGTTGGGGGTTTTTGTATGATATTGGGTATGATTTAAGGGTGGTTCAGTTGGTCAGATTGAGACTGAGCAAAAAAGTAATGCAACTCTCAATGGAAATAAATGTAATGACGTTAAGTCAAAACTATGGCGTTACGATTGTTTGCTGAAATCAGAGCTCAATGCAACTAAATATGTGAATGTGTGACTTTTTTGTCCAGACAGTGTAGTTGGTGGACTGAATCTATTGAATTCAATCTGAGTAAAATTATAAACTGTGAGAAATTAAACAAATTATAACTTGTTTCTCTTTCTAAACTCTGCTCAAGTTTTAGGGATAGAAATTTCAAAGAGATTTTGTTGACAAAAGTCCTAAATGTTTTACAAACTTGGGTTTACTTACTGTATTCCACTTTCTGTCTCTGCTTCTCTGAAAAGAGAAAAGCTATTGATTAATATACTCTATTTATTTTCAATAATAAAATACTAAATAAATTTTATCTCAAATTTATATTTCATAATTTATACTATACATTTGTGTTGTCGAAATGACAAAGTAAATGAAGGTGAGAGTGTAAAAACAGACATGCAGCAGAGTCAGAGGTTGAAAGTAAAGAAGTACAAATACTTTGTTAGTGTAAGTAGATTTTTTTTTTGTATCAGTACTTTACTTCACAATTTTATACTTTTACTTATTAAATCTTTTTTCACAAATAACTATCTCTAAATTTTCAAACAAAGCTCATTACATTAGTTTTAATCTATTTGGTGAAATGTCAATATTTTTTTCTTCTCATTATGAGCCTTTTTTAGTCCATCAACCGATTTTCTGTCACTTCTTGGCTTTCTTAACCTACCACTTATGTACATGTCATGGCTATCATGCACCAGAGACGTGGGCTAGCCTATGAAGCTAACAACGAGCAAGATAGAAGGCAGCAAACATGGATGAGACGGAGGGAGTCACCGATGTAAACTGACATTGATGTCATGACTGAGAACAGAGACATCCCTGATCATCTGATCATCATCATCATCATCATCATCATCATCATAATTGTTTCTGTGCTTGTGTTCTGTATGGTGGTTGTTCAGCCTGAATACATTCATTAGATAACAAAATTAGAAATTCGTTCAGTGAGGTCCAGTTACCAGTGTGATACTAAAACAGGTAGTAGTAATGGCTACTTTTTACTTTAGTGTAGGATGTGTGTACATTTGCCACCTCTGAGCAGAGTAGATCAACAGGTCAGAAAAGTGTTCACAATGAATGCAGTTATATAATATAGCATGGTGCAATTAAATAGTAAATTAAAAACATTGTTGTAAAAAGGATGACGTGCAAAAAAAAAAAACAAAAAAAAAAAACATGGCCATTGAGCTTATTGATTGAGTAGATTCTATGCTGTAATAATATAATAGCACAGTGCAGAATTGTTACACAGGGTGATCACTGTTGGTAAAGAAAACCTCCTGTACATTTTGAACAATATCCACAGAATGGTTATAATACATTGTACAGGATGGATGCTGCACTTTCTTCCATTTCATGACCACATTGACGTAGTCCAAGGAAAACCGCAGGACAGTGAATTATGTCATTTATTATAATAATCTCAATTGTACAACAGAGCAGTTGAGGATCAAGGGCCTTTCTCAAGGGCCCAGGAATCTGATTTACCTTGGGATATAAGTGATCATAGCAGGCCTTTTCAGGACCTTTTCAGATTCCAATGGACATTATAAATTGACTTTCCTACCTAAATTCCTGTTAAAGGTTTCCTCTTTCTCCTAACACGTGACCAAATTACTCAGCTAATGTGTGGACTAAAGCAATGTTATAAATGCATTATAATTTAAATATGTTATGTAATTAATGGAAATTATAAAAATGTTACCTTTTTTGTGTAAAATAACTGCAGTTATTATCCATCCAACAGCAGTAAGCCATGCTAAAACTGAAATTCCAACAAACCACTTCCAAACACCAAAGACTTTACCTAAAATGAAACCATATTCATCACATTTCAGATATCATTAGAAAGTGTTAAACAGTTTATTAATAACTGCACAACCGACACTTACCCAGGGCAATGCAGCAGATTAACCAATAGGTAAAATACAAATTAATTACACACTCTGATAAAAAATGATTAAAGTAATAGTCAAATCTCAAATCAGAGGTTTATTTAGACTTTAAGACTTACGATTAATGATAATCTCTGTCTCCCTCATGTGATCTTCTTGTTGAAGTCTGCAGTAGAATCTGTTGTGGTTGCTATTATCATGAACAGTGATGCTGCGTTTCACGTTAAAGCCCTCAGTGTCTCTGTGTATCTGTTTGTCTTCAGCAGGCAGAATGTCTCCTTCTCTGTCCAGCCACAGAATCACAGGTTCAGGGTTCCACCCTCTGGACTCACACAGTAGATGAATCCCTCCTAAGTTATCATAACTCTCCATCATGATCACCGGGGGGCTTCCCAAAGCTACAATCAATAAAAAATTATTTTTTTAAAGGACCTACAGTACTGATAACACCCAGTGATCAAGCAAAAAAAACAAAAAAAAACAATAAGAAACATCAAACCTCCAAAAAAACCAATTGAAGGTTTTTTTCATTCTGCAATTTCAGCTTTAGAATTGAAATACATTCTGAAGTGTAGAATAGTTAATAAAATTAAGAGGGAAGTAAAACAGCAGTTCTACAGTTTAGTTTTAAAGGGAGATGACTGTCATCTGCAAGTTATGCAAAGTGGAGCTCATGTGGGATTGAAGTACCACAGTCATTCACGAGCACATGAAAAGAAAACACACTGGTGCCACAGATGAAGTCGAAACATCAGCACGGTAAACAAAAACTGTATAATCATCATCATGTGAAAATGGTACAGTTTAATGAAGTGCTAATGTGTAAATTGTTTGTTCAGTTGTGACTCGCGAGCATCAGTCTGCGCAATCAGCATCGCTTTCATTTAAAACGGTGCGAACAAACACAAAATCTAACGCAGCAATTAACAGCAGCAGTCAACGATTACATTTATTAGTCACTGTTGTGGTTTTCCTCGAATGCTTATGCATTTCTATACCAATGCATATTTTTTCCTTTAAAAAAAAAAAATCAAGCCTGTTAGCTCGCTGCGTTTCTCTGTTCCACTCTCTTTTATAGCATTTGTCTTCTACAGCAGTAACTTATCTGTTTTTAAACATGAATTACTGCGGCTTTACTGTGTTCAAATGCTCGTTTTCAATGTTTGTATATTTAATTTTTATGCATACAGTATATCATTTAATTATTATAAAGAAATTTAATTTATTATATATTTAGATGCTTATATCTTCACAACTGAACAAAATGTATTTCAAAACAATGTTGTATTATATTTAACTTTTTTTTTAAGCTTATAGTAGCCACTATAATCTTTAAAATATAAAAAATTTAAGATCGTTAAACTCAAATTGTGGCTTTTGCATTTTCAAGTACACCTTTATACATAAATATTTTGAGTATTATGGTTTTATATGGTTATAGTAAGCAAAACATCTAATAGAAAAAAAAAATCAATCGGTATATATATATATATATATATATATATATATATATATATATATATATATATATATATATATATATATATATATATATATATATATATATATATACTTAAAAACAATGTTCCTTAATGAGCTACACAAAATTAGTGGAAAAATGTAACACATGTTAACGTTAACCAGGATTAATGCATTGATGAGGAAAGAGAAATTATTTAATACTGGAAACGAGGCATTATCTTTTTTTTACTAATTGTTTTGCTGTTCCACGTTTAAGAACACATGTTGTATAGTACTCAAATGTATTCACAAACTATTATGCATAATGTTAAGGGAAATTTAAATTGTGTATTATTAATTTTCTTGTTCAAACTTTCAGTGTAAGTAGGATCTTACCATTAACAGTAACATCAAAAGTGATGCCATCAGACCAGGATTCGTCCTCAATGAAACACGTATATTCTCCTTCATCAGAGACTCGGAGATCTGAGAGTCGGAGTGAAGCGTTGCCTTTCTGTAGCTCCTCTGTGAACAATGATGTTCTTGTTCTGTAGGACTGAGCCTGGTCTTCATTTCTGTCTTCATGATCCTTATAGAGATGCACTAACATGTGTTTTGTTTCTTGTTTGAGCCATCGTACTGTCATTTCCACAACGCTGGTGCTGGGTTTGATATAACAGGGCAAAACAAGATCTTTTCCAGCTACAGCAACAAGATGATCATCTGGACCAAACACCTGAAATTGTGCTGTGTTGTGGAGAAAAAATAATGTTGAATATAATTATAATTTCTACATTTTCAATTTGTAAAAAGGCATACTTTATTTTTATGTATGTAAAGAAATATTTATAATTTTAGTGTACAGGTACTTATTGGATACTCTGTTCTGGTGGCCAAAACACAAATTTAGTGATTTTGGATGATGTTCTGTTGGATAAACAATGCCCTGAGTATTGTGTTAACAACAGTGCTCCACAAACTTTATAAATAAAGATATACAATCAACAAAAACAATTAAGGAAGGAAAAAATGTTATTGTGAGAAAATACAATCTGAAGCTAAGTTCAGTGTAACTACTGCTGCTTTTTTTTTCTCTGTGGCGGGTAAATAGAGTCTGTTAATAAAACATTGTAAATATTATTAAAGAAATTGTAAAGGCAGAGTAATACAGATAGCAATAATAGCATTTAGCTCATTGCAATCTTTGTAAAAAATACAAACACAGGATGAGTTGGTTAAGTGTGTAGTATAAAATATACTAGAAGAGAGAACAACGGCCTACAGAGGGTAGAAGACCAGCTTAGAATATTTTGTCTTCATGATCTATGTTGAGTATGGTTTTACTTATAATAAACATAAATTTGCATAAAGCATCCATTTTTTTACATGCCAATGTTGATTATAGTATTAAAAACTTGAAAAGTACTAATTTAAGGTATATTTAGAGAATCATGTAATTTATCATGATTTAAAATTTGAATTGATTGACAGACATCATTTACATACATTTTTTTATTCACAATATTATTCAGCAGTCTAAGCAGATTCCCCAGACACTTCTCTGTGTCCAGGGATCGGGCTGTCAAGGCCCCCGCCTTCGACTGCTGCCTAATCCTCTTAGCATTCTGAGTCCCTTACGGTCCCTCCTGCAGGTGGTGAGCCCACGGGAAGGCGGCCCCACGTCGCTCCGACGTCACGGTCCTTGATTTATTTTTCTCGTAAGGGTCCCCTGGAGCATAGAGGGTTAAGGGACTTGCTCAAGGGCCCAAGAGTGGCAGCTTGGCGATACCGGGGCTTGAACCCCCGACCTTCCGATCGGTAACCCAGTGCCTTAACCGCTGGAGCCACCACTCCCCCTTACTCAGAATCTTATCTTTGCTTTTATATGGAATTTGTGACTCTTGTTCGGACAAATTTGCAGAATGGTAGCATTAGGATTATTCACTTACTGATTTGTTTGTCTCAGTTACTAATTGTATTCATTGTATCATGATTAAAAACAGGACCAGAGATCAGTTCTCAGATTTTAAAACTCAAAAAATATCAAACTGAAGGTTAAGAATTAAAATAGAATTTAATTAAAATAAAACACACACACACACACACACACACACACACACACACACACACACACACAGTAAATCTGTCTTACCTGATTGTGATTCCATAAAGCCGTAGAGAACCAGGAAAGTCAAACACAACAACATTTCTGAAAGTTTAGCCGTTTATCATTATTTCATCAGTCTGTTTCACAAAATAAACAACTTCTAGTTATTTAGCAACCACTGATTCTATTAAAATCATTCCAAAATACTAATGTTTCTAATTTTCCATTAAAAAGACTTTAACAGTAACGTCTATGATTTCAGTTTGGTGTGCTTTCATTTATGTAACCTGTGAAACCGGTTTATTAAATCTGAGACTAAACACACCTTTTTTTTTTCTCTATTTTTTTTTTTTGGAGATGACAAGTTGCAATCTGCAATAACCACAGATGAAAATATTAAACTTAAAATCCTCAATTGTGAATTAATCCTTACATTTAACGTTATTTTAGTGCCATCCAAGTTTTATTTTGCAAATAAAATCCAAAATTCCTTTGTTTTATTTACTGACATGGTGATTTCATACTGGTATTGGTGTCCATAATTAGTAGAACTGCTTTCTTTACCCTATGAAGTGCTTTACTCTGTTAATTATTATTATCATCATCATCAGCATTAATGTATGTTTTTTTTATTTTTATTATGAACAGGTTTTTTCTTTGTCCACATTTTTCTCCTTCAAACTTAAAAGACTCTTGGTGGTTAAAACTGTTTAAAATTAAAATTATTCAAATGAACTGTTTTCCCTCTTTTCTCGGTTTGAAAATGACAGACAGTTCTCTAGTTTTCATGATTATGCATTTTTAATTTGAACTAAAAATTCCATATAATTTAAACTCTACCTGTGAGACCAATTCAATTAGATTAAGGTCATTTTGCACAAAAATCCATGCTAAAAGAGAAACAACCTTATATCCTTTTTTACCCAGTCCTTTCCTGACAAGGAGAACATTTAACTGTTAGGTGAAAGAACGTGCCGGAAACCGAAGTGAAATCCGAAGTGAAAAGGCTTTTTAATGAGAAATAACAGGGCAAAGCACTAAATGGGAGACAGTAATGAATGGGTTATGTAGCATGGGAACTGATGAGGGCCAAGTGTAGCTGGGAACTGATGAGGGCCAGGTGTAGCTGATTATTAAGTGGGAGAGTGGCTTGGAGTGATAGGTGAAGGTGTGGCTGGTGGATCCCTGACATTAACTGAGACCTGTTTGTAGGTTAATGGATTAGAATAGTATTAATAATGGATTAATAGAAATGTAACATTTATAAGTAGATATCTGGTCATGTTGAGAATTCCTGGTTTCTGCTGGTCTAAACACTTTTGGTTCATGAACATATAATAAATTATTTCCAATAGTCTATTTTCTTTGTTTTTAGCTTTTCTCTTGGTTGTGCTGCTTCTAGGAGTGTCTGTTTATGTTGGACTTTCTACCTAATCAGATTTTAGCTTTAATTTGCATTCATTTCAAATCCCCAAGTAAACCGTAATGCACGGAATGCACAAGAAATGCACCTAAAACTCATTTTATGAGATGAATATTGATGCTTCCGTTAGTGATAATGTATGCGGTTGGTGCAGCTGTGAGTGCAGTGAAAGGAGACTTGTTTAATTGTGTTAATTGTGTTTTATGCTTTAATAATGACATTTATTCTCATTGCATGAAAAAGCAGTCTGTGATGCAGCATTTGGTTATACGGTGTTTCTGTATAATATTGATGGTTTCTGTAGCCATTGGCAAAATAATGATGGCAGTAAGACATGGATTGATTCAGGTAGGACACCACTGAAAGCCTGGGTGTGTTAAATGCACCTTACGAGGGTGGCTGCAGGAATATCTGACAAGAATTAATTACTCTCTGCATGTGATGGGAATCTTCTATAATCTTCATATGTCTGGGTTATAGGTAGGATGGCTAAACAGCACCCTTATCTCATACAAAGACCCAAGCTCAATCTGCTTATTCAACAAATGAATGGCCCAGTCGTAGTATATCTAAATCCAAAATTGCACAGTAAAGGAGCTTAAAATCTGATAAATATAGAATGATTTTGTAAGAAAAACTAGAAATATATATAGAATACAATAATATTTATAGTTAAGATGTATTATGTATTATGCTGAACCACAACAGCCAATTTTGCTATATATAAACTGTCTATATATACTGTATATATATAAAAAAATTCTGTTTCTGATATATATTTTAAGAGCATATGTAGCCTTTTATATCCATTTGGTTTGTTGTATTAATGAAAGATTTTATGATTAAGAATAGGTGATATGCTAAAATACATTAAATCAGTTGTATAAAGTTTTGAGAGTATTTTATTTATAATGTTCACTATCATTATCTTTTAATTTCACACTAAAATCCTGCTGGACATACAAGAATACATTAATAATTAAATGCAGGGAAAAATCACAAAGAAACAAAAGCCAACAGAATGACACAAACACCACATAATGTACTGTTAGAGTGGGTGTATAGTAAAATTATAGTAATTTTTAATCCTTCTTTGAGCTTCTAGTTTATGCTGTGTTTGCTTAAAAAAACAACACAAAAATAATCCATAATTGAATAACTGCTTATTTGATTTTAACTGCTTATATTCATGTTTATTTAAATGCACTTTTAAGAAATATTTTACAATAATTTGTCGCAATTTAATGTAATTGCAATAATATGGAACAGATATTTATTCATTAACTGCAGTGATGATCAGTGGTGCAGAATTTTGACCTCTTTCACTTAACCCAGGACTGAAGAATGGATAGAGATCCTCAGTGAAAGTCTGACCAGTGATAGAATAGATATGAGAGCTGGAGTTCACATCATAAAAGGAGACCAGACCTTCCTCATAATCCACATACACCCCCACATTCTCCACTTTGTCGATCAGTGTGAGATGGACAGGGGGACCAGCATTAGCCCAATACTCATTCTCATTTTTTAGTTCCACAGTCCAGAACCCAGTTTTATGACTCAGATTAATGTCCCCCTTCCTTTCAGTGTTCTCTTTCATGACTCCTAATATCCATGCAGTTTTCCCTTTGACCTGCACTTCATAATAAAAAGTACTTGAGTAACTTCGCTTTCCCACTGCATTAATACATTTGTTAAACCTCTCTGGTCCATCAGAGACATTCTGTTGTGTTTCTTCATGTGTCACTTGTTTTCCATCATCAGACACTTTGAGATTAGGATGAGCCGTGTCAGGATCCAGAGTTACATCCACTGAGAGAAGCACAGACAATTTTTAATGCATTTAAACCAAGGAATTATTCTCAAAAACAACGTGACTGAGTCTGCATGACTATACAGTGTATGTGTTCGGAGTCTATAGCAAAGGTTGTCATTTCACAGACTTCTGCAGACTCAGAAAATTCAGCAAACCAAACTGAATAATTAAAAAAACTACATAAAAAAATCTAAAATAAATGTTTAAATAAAACTGCCCATTAAATTTCATTAATTAAAGGGCTTTTTTATGTTTTTAAAACATGAACTATATCAACAGATTCTGTTGTAGTTTCTCCAGATTACATGCATTTATGCAATTTTATTACTATGAATGCCAAGGAGCCTTAATAAGAAATAATTAAATGTTGCAGACACGTAGATTGTTTTTCATTAAACAGCGAGCATTTCTGGTTGGATAAGTGAAGTGAAGGCAATATGGCTTGTTAAAAACAGAAAAGTCTGTTTAAACAATGCTATACATTTTAATGGATGGCAGGTCTATACTAATTACTATTTAACAAATTTAAATATGATTCAGAACACTGCTACATTTTTCTTTATAAAAAGGAGAAAAATTTGTAAACTTTTCAGATTCACTATGTATTTCTTGCCTATTTATGAAATAACTTGAAATGAATAACTTCATATGAATATTTACTGACACTCATATACACGCATATTTGCTGACACACACACACACACACACACACACACACACACACACACACACACACACACACACACACACACACATTTGCTGGCACATTCATTTACATGCATGCACATTGAATGACATTAAACAAATCCTCATTTTTGACTCATTCACATACAAATATGCCCATTTATATACATGTCTCACTGTGCACTTCTGCGTTGCCGTCAGTGTTATGAGACGTAGGTTTTATGTTTATTCATGTCTTGTCATTATTTTATATCTTTGTGTGTCTATAATTTCATGCATTATAAAACTTAGTGACACTCATTGCACCTGTAGCAAGTGAGCTACAATTGAGTTGTATAGTTACGTTGGGGTTAAGTGGTTCTAACAATGCTGGGATTTGAGATCACAACATTTCACTCAGAAGGCCAACATCTTAACCACTAAGCTACCACTTCCCATGCACACACACAGAATACAATAAATGTAGTAAACTCTGGTTTAACTGTAATAAAGATAAAACAATAAGTCAAATCTTTCCTACCTGCAAATGTCTTCATGTCTGCTAATTCTGTGAAACAGATTATTTAAACAAATTTGTCAAATTAGTTTTATTATTATAATTAAACAAGTTTATGCAAATGTAAATTAATCAAAATTATAATATTATAATACATATAAAACTAGTTTGAGTTAATAAAATATAACAATAATTTAAATAAGTTATAAATATAATTCTATATAAATAAATAATAATATAATAAATAAATATTTAAGTAAAGTTTACACTATAGACCAAAAGTACAAATCCACATTTTTTGTGTTTTAAAACTCAGGTGTAATTACCGTCTTTCACCCTCTTCCTTTGTGGCTCTGAGAAGAAAAAAAAATGCTTTAAAAACTAAATTGCTTGTGGGACACTGTTTCAAGTTTAAACAATATTGCACAAATGGTGAAATTGCTCTTGCACATGCAGCAGCACACTGATATTCAGTACAACAGAATAATTTCGAGGTGTGAAATGACTTTTATCTGTGCTGCCATGGTAATGCACATATTGACTGACAGCATGTATTAAGTGTAATAATGGTTTTAGTGTAGAAAACTACTGCTAGTACTAGAGGCATGCAGAGTAAAAGAAACAGTGAAATATCAGTGAAAAAATGCTGTCATACTAAATATCAGTGCTTCTGGAATGCCAAGTTAGTGAAACAAAAAAACCTGTTGTATAAAAATATTTTATCTTAACAATGACACTGTTCACTTTGACTATTATATATGCATGTTCTATCCTCTAGTTTATTATAAACAGATACAGAATTTAATAAATCCTGAAGGGAATAAAAAAGGAATTGCATTAAAATGCAAAGAAACTGTAAAACACACTCTTACCTGCAAACCTCCCCGTTTCTTCTAACTCTGTAAAACATAAATACTTTATTATGGAATATTTTATATTAATTACATTTATTTAGATTAAACAAAATGTAGCAATTCAGTACAACTGTTTACATAATGTGAATATTTTATTAGACAAATCTCCTTCTGAATATAGTATCTCTTATTTCTGCTCACAGTTCTCATCAAATTTAATATAAGTGCATTTTTACAAACTCTTGTGTAATTACCTTCTTCCATTCTCCGTCTCTGCAGCACTGGAGAGAGAAAAAGTGAATTTAAGTTCCCTTTTTATTTATTATTGTAAATTACTTTTTTTTCATCTATAAAAACAGCATGGGAGTGGCAGCTTGCTGTGGCTGGGATTTGAAATCATGACCTTCAGATCTAAAGGCCCATGTTGTAACCACCAAGCTCTTTGTAAATAAATGTTTAAACTGAAAATATATCACAATAAAATCTGAAAACATCACTTTGTATGAATTGTATTTTTGCAGCAATAAAATATTATTTGTCTTTGTAAAATCTTTTATGTTCTCCTGGAACATGTCCTGGTTAAACATTTGCTCAGTCCACTTTGCGTGGGATGGTAACAAGCTGCTAAAAGAAACCCTAAAGAAGTAAATTCAATTTTTTGTTATTTCAATAATGCAGAACTTATAAACACTTAAGATAAAATATTGTATAAAAATAGAGTGCATTTGTTTCATGGAAATGCAATCAAAACACTCCAATGATCTTATTAATCTAATTAAAGACGGAAAAGTGTTCCGAAGTGAAACTCCAACCATGTCTGTAAATGTGTGAGATAAAGCTATAGTAAACCTCATTATAATTTGAGCTTATTATGAGAGAAAAAATGGTTTAAAAGTTACCTTTCCTGCAAAAGAGAACTGCAGTTATTGTCCATCCAACAGTAAAAAGACATACTGAAACTGTAATGGCAACAGCAAGCGTCCAAGTACCAAAGACTTTACCTAAAATGAAATTTGAAAATGTTATATTGCAGATATATTCAATTTCACAAAACAATGAAGCAAAATGACCAATAAATAAAATAACACATTTAAACTTTGGTGCAAAATATTCATGTTTTTTTTACCTGTAATGATTGTAGTACAATGCTGCAATCTATGTTTAAGGTGATTCTTTTAAACAATGGACACTTACTATTAATAATAACCTCTGTCTCCATCATGTGATGAATTTGTTGAAATCTGCAGTAAAATCTGTTGGAGTCGCTATAATCATAAACAGTGATGTGACTTTTGACACTGAAGACTCCAGTGTCTCTGTGTATCTGTGTGTCTTCACCAGTCAGAGTGACTCCTTCTCTGTCCAGCCACAGAACCTCAGGTTCAGGGTTCCACCCTCTGGACTCACACAGTAGATGAATCCCCCCTGAGTTATCATAACTCTCCATGGTGATCACTGGATGGCTTCCCTGAGCTATAATCAACAACATTGTTTTAACATAAGCTTTTAACTTAAAACAAAGAAAAATAACATTCAAGAACAAAAAAAAACAAACAAAACAAGTTATGTAACCTTCTTACATTTATATTTCTCCTCACTCTCTCACTCAAAAATACAACATTTTTTGGATGGCAAATATTTAAATAAAAATGATGTAAGTTTTCAAAACGCTATTCTAATAAAGCTCTTTTGCTGGATATGGAATCAGATATTCTTTACAGAGCAATATTAAAACACCATTATGTGAAAAGTGTTAAGTTAATACAGATAACAATATACAGTTACTGGCTACTTTAATAAAAATATTTATTATATATTTATATTAAAAAAAAGAGCTTATCTGCGTCATGGTACAATTGGGCTGTTTTGAGTATTTTAAATTCTGCTGATCTCCACATTGGTTTAACATAAAATATTAAAAATTTTAAATATAATTTTTTTTTTTAAAGATGTACACACAAATATAAAATCTTCACACAATCAGTAATGAACAATCCCCAGCCCTGCCTCACCCTGCACCATATTATACTAAATTGTCTGCATTGGTTGCTTTGGTTTGTATTGTATTATTTATCATTTATTTTAAATTCTTCTGGAGGGGCAATTTCTCCCTGAGAAAAGACTACCAATGAAATTCACTTTTTTTCTTCCAGGTTGAGTATGTTAGATTGGAAATATTGTGCACACTAGAGCACCGATTATATTTAATATTGTGACATTTTAATTGCTGTACTTTGTCTGATATTCCCATCCACATTTTCTCCTCCTTCAATATGAAATTTTAAAATTATGAATGAAGTCTATGTAATTCACATTTTGTAAAAATGTAATAATTTTTTTACAATGTACAAGGACCATTACTGTTGCTCGTGCGCTTTTTTGGTTTTAGTTGTCTGTACAATTATTTTCTGAAATACTGAAACTAGCCCATGTGGCAGAAAAAAAAAACATACCACAATTCCCAATTCTTAATGTTGATGTTTGATATGAAGAGTAACTGAAGATCCTGGCCTGTATTAGCATAATGCATCCATTGTTTTTCTGCCACCTGATTGGCTGTTTGGATAACTGCATAAAGCAGGTTTACAGGTGTTTATTGTACTGGAAATGTTTTGTTTGAACTTTTGGATTTACTGGGCCAAAATCTACAAGCACACCGCCACCTCGCGAGAATAGTCCTGTGCTGGTGATCAGTTAGTCACTAAGTGATAAAAAAAATACACTGAAATACAGCAAAAAAACACATTGTTTGCTACAGATTTAGTTTTAACTATGCACAAAGCATTAATAACTCTCATTGTAAAAATCTTCACTGCAAAAATGGATTTTACCCTCAACAATTACATGAACAACAATGTCATCAGACCAGGATTTGTCCTCGATCAGACATTTATATTCTCCTTCATCAGAGACTCTGAGAGCTGAGAGTTTGAGTGAAGTGTTGCCGTTGGGTAGCTCCTCTTTAAACAGTGATGTTCTTCTTCTGTAGGATTTGGCCTGATTTTCATTTTTGTCTTCATGATCTTTATAGAAATGCACTACTGAGAACCCTTCATCTAGTTTGAACCACTCCACTGTCATGTCCACAGCACTGGTGTTGGGTCTAATAAAACAGGGAAGAACCAGATCTTCACCAGCTACAGCAACAAGAGAAGCTGCTGGGCCAACCACCTTTAAACAATCTGTAATGTAGAAGGAAATTTAAGAGCAAAATTTACAAAGATCGAAATCATTTGTTTGCTGTTTTAAATATGTGCAGCTATATTACTTATAACAATGATATTAGCGCTGCCAGAATGGATTTTTCGAATGTTTGTGAATTTTAAAAAAGTGATAAAAATAAACCATATAGCCAAAGGCCGCTCTCAGTTCTATTATCGCGCACGCACGCACGCACACACACACACACACACACACACACACACACACACACACACACACACACACACACACACAGACACAATGAACACCATTTTTGAACTAAGAAACCGCTTCCAAACTGAATGTAAATATTTACATATACGGTATTTATTATTACATGATCTGTGCTTTTTCACTTAATTTCACATCCACATCAGCTCTGTGCACTGCACTTTATTTTCACTGTGCTATTGTTCTATACCTGAAATACGTGTGTGTGTGTGTGTGTGTGTGTGTGTGTGTGTGTGTGTGTGTGTGTGTGTGTGTGTGTGTGTGTGTGTGTGTGAGAGAGAGAGAGAGAGAGAGAGAGAGAGAGAGAGAGAGAGAGAGAGAGAGAGAGAGAAAATGAGAACAGAGATATTAACATTCCGAAATTTCCAAAATCCATAACTTCCAAAATCAATAAAGAAGGAAAATGAGCACTTACACTGCACTGTATATATATATACACACACACATGCAAAAACACAGTAATCCTTTTCATACCTGACTGAGATTCCATTAAGCTGCAGAAAATCACACACAGAAGCATACTCCCTGAAAGATAATTGATTCAGTCTGTTTCTAAATAACATTTTATAAATTACACTGGGTGCACAATTGAACACACACTGATTTTATAAAAAATTTGTAAATACTCACTCATTTTAAAGTTGATGTTTGTCTCTAAAAAATAAGATCTAAAAGTTTGCGTTTTCAGTTTGGTGTGCTTTCATTTGTGTAACCTGAGTAACCTGTTCCCTATACACCTTTTTTCTAAAGAAGCATGCTGAGGCATGTGGTAATATCTTTAAGGCATCTTGCTTGTCCATCCTCTCTCGAGGAGTGTGGTTCCAGAGCCCAGGCCGTGCGTAGAGGTGATCCCGACTATCTCTAGTCGGAACCTCTCAACCTCACGCACAATCTCAGGCTCCTTCCCCGCCAGCGAGGTGACATTCCACGTCCCTAGAGCTAGCTTCCGTGTCCAGGGATCGGGTTGTCGAGGCCTCCACCTTCGACTGCTGCCCGATCCTCTTAGCACCGGCCCCTTACGGTCCCTCCTGCAGGTGGTGAGCCCACTGGAAGGCGGCCCCACGTCGCTCCTTCGGGCTGAGCCCGGCCGGACCCTGTGGGGGAAGGCCCGGCCACCCTGTTGTTGTGGGACTCCTGAGGCAGCTGACGGGTACCGGCAGGCCAAGCGAACTGCAGCCCGGGTGGTTATCGAGGCAAAAACTCGGGCCTGGGAGGAGCTCGGTGAGGCCATGAAGAAGGACTATCGGCTAGCCTCGAAGAGATTCTGGCAAACCGTCCGGCGCCTCAGGAGGGGAAAGCAGTGCCCCACCAATGCTGTTTACAGTAGAGGTGGGGAGCTGTTGACCTCAACTGGGGATGTCGTTGGACGGTGGAAGGAATACTTCGAGGATCTCCTCAATCCCGCCATCACGTCTTCCATTGAGGAAGCAGAGGCTGAGGGCTCAGAGGCGGACTCGTCCATCACCCAAGCTGAAGTCACCGAGGTAGTAAAGAAACTCCTCGGTGGCAGGGCACCGGGGGTGGATGAGATCCGCCCTGAGTACCTCAAGTCTCTGGATGTTGTGGGGCTGTCTTGGCTGACACGCCTCTGCAGCATCGCGTGGCGGTCGGGGACAGTGCCTCTGGAATGGCAGACCGGGGTGGTGGTCCCTCTTTTTAAGAAGGGGGACCGGAGGGTGTGTTCCAACTATAGGGGGATCACACTTCTCAGCCTACCTGGGAAAGTCTATGCCAGGGTACTGGAGAGGAGAATACGGCCGATAGTAGAACCTCGGATTCAGGAGGAACAATGTGGTTTTCGTCCAGGCCGTGGAACACTGGACCAGCTCTATACCCTCTACAGGGTGCTGGAGGGTTCATGGGAGTTTGCCCAACCAGTCCACATGTGCTTTGTGGATTTGGAAAAGGCATTCGACTGTGTCCCTCGCGGCGGCCTGTGGAGGGTGCTCCGGGAGTATGGGGTCGGGGGCCCTTTACTAAGGGCTGTCCGGTCCCTGTATGACCGAAGCAGGAGCTTGGTTCGCATTGCCGGCAGTAAGTCAGACTTGTTCCCGGTGCATGTTGGACTCCCGCAGGGCTGCCCTTTTGTCACCGGTTCTGTTCATAATTTTTATGGACAGAATTTCTAGACGCAGCCAGGGGTCGGAGGGTGTCCGGTTTGGTGACGACACGATTTCGTCTTTGCTCTTTGCAGATGATGTTGTCGTGTTGGCTTCATCAGACCAGGACCTTCAGCATGCACTGGGACGGTTTGCAGCCGAGTGTGAAGCGGCTGGGATGAGAATCAGCACCTCCAAATCCGAGGCCATGGTCCTCAGTCGGAAAAGGGTGGCTTGCCCACTTCAGGTTGGTGGGAAGTCCCTGCCGCAAGTGGAGGAGTTTAAGTATCTTGGGGTTTTGTTCACGAGTGAGGGAAGGGTGGAACGGGAGATTGACAGAAGGATCGGTGCAGCTTCTGCAGTAATGCGGTCGATGTACCGGTCTGTCGTGGTGAAGAAGGAGCTGAGCCGCAAGGCGAAACTTTCGATTTACCGGTCAATCTACGTTCCTACTCTCACCTATGGTCATGAGCTCTGGGTCATGACCGAAAGGACAAGATCCCGGATACAGGCGGCCGAAATGTGCTTCCTCCGCAGGGTGGCTGGGCGATCCCTTAGAGATAGGGTGAGAAGCTTAGTCACTCGGGAGGAGCTCGGAGTAGATCCGCTGCTCCTCCACATCGAGAGGGGTCAGCTGAGGTGGCTCGGGCATCTGTTCCGGATGCCTCCTGGACGCCTTCCTGGGAAGGTGTTCCGGGCGCGTCCCACTGGGAGGAGACCCCGGGGAAGACCTAGGACACGCTGGAGAGACTATGTCTCCCGGCTGGCCTGGGAACGCCTTGGTGTCCCCCCGGAAGAGCTGGAAGAAGTGTCTAGGGAGAGGGAAGTCTGGGCATCTTTGCTTAGACTGCTGCCCCCGCGACCCGGCATCGGATAAGCGGGAGAAGATGGATGGATGGATGGATGGATGGCATCTTGCTTGTTCAAACAAGCTGGAATAAAATATTCCACATGATAAACCATGGCCTCAGCATTATATATATTACTTAGAGGTCATTCCAGACTTATATGAATCAACCTGATGCCCAACCTCTGGATGGATTTCTCTTCGATTGGAGACCACTTGCTGCAGCTCAGGATGGTTCCACACAAACAGCCTAAAGAGCCATGAGATTGCTGTGGAAGGTCAAACTCAAGAACCATGAAAATCTCAGTCTTGGACTGGTTTTGGACTCTTCATAGTGTGTTGAGACCATAAAGACACACATCCTCTTCAAGTTGATGAATAATTTTTCAGTTGACTAGAGTGATTTTATTTTATTTTCACCACTGTCCATTTTGGTGATTTGAACAACCTTTTGCTGCACATAACAGCTTTATTTTTCACAGCCTTCCTTGCTCAAATTTGTCAAGTTGACCAATATCAGTAAGGACATTTTGTCAAATTTGTCAAGTTGACCAATATCAGTAAGGACACTGTTAATAAATAACAGACCAAAATAGAAATCAAATACCTCCCCACCCACCAAGAAATAATAAAATGTAATAAAATGAGACAACTTTTAATCAATTACAATTTGTTCAAAACATTTTAATGGTGGTTAAAGTACACAGTTTAAGCTTTTAATTACATATATCCTTGTTGCAGTCTAACCTCCACCTTGAACAGTATGTCGTTTATACTGCACACTTCACTGATGTCACACAGTCCTCATACAAGTCCTGCATCACCCTCACATACTTCTCTGACACACCTGACTTCCTCATATAATACCACAACTCCTCTCTTGGCACCCTGTTGTTTGCTTTCTTCAAACCCACATACACACAATGCACTTCCTTCTGACCTTCTCTATAGTTCTCTATCAACATTATTAAAGCAAATATTGCGTCCTTCTGAGGCATGAAACCATACTGCTGCTCACAGATGGTCACCTCTTCTCTCAGCACTACTCTTTCCCATAACTTCATGGTGTGACTGATCAACTTTATTCCTTTGTAGTTACTGCAGGTCTGCACATCTCCCTTATTCTTAAAGATCAGTACAAGCACACTCCATCTCCATTCCTCGGGCATCTTCTCACCAACCAAAATCTTGTTAAACAATCTGATAAAAAAACTTCACTGCCATCTCTCCTAAACATCTTCACGCTTTTATCGGTATGTCATCTGATCCTACCGACCTTCCACTCTTCATCCTCTTAATTGCTGCTCTCACTTACTAAATATCACTTACCTCCTTACTAATCCTATCCTCTTCCTGCTTCACCATCTCCACACCTCCAACCTTCTCTCTCTCTCTCTCTCTCTCTCTCTCTCTCTCTCTCTCTCTCTCTCTCTCTCTCTCTCTCTCTTATATTCTTTATTCATCAGCTGCTCAAAACACTCCCTCCTCAACACACCTTCTCAACACGCATTTCTCACTAGTCAACACATTTCCATCTCCATCCTTTATTGCTCTAACTTGCAGCACATCCTTCCCAGCTCGGTCCCTCTGCCTGGCCAATCAGTATAAATCCTTTTCTCCTTCCTTAGTGTTTAACTTCACATACAGCTCCTCATATGCCTTTTCGTTAACTTTCGCCTCATCCCTCTTCACCTGCTGCCAGCATCTTCCTGTAATCCTGCCTACTTTTCTCATCACTCTGCTGATCCCAATCCTGTTTTGCCAACTTCTTTCTCCTTATGCTTTCCATCACTTCCTCTTTCCACCATCATGTCTCTTTGTCTTCCTTTCAATTTCCAGATGGCACACCAAGTACTTTTTTAGCTGCCTCCCTCATCACTCCTGCAGTAGTTATCCAGCACCTCTTCAACACTACCTGTCCCCTGTCTGACCTTTTCCCTGAATCTCACACTACAGTCTTCTGCCTTCAGTTTCCACCATTATATTCTTCTTTCAGTCCTCACTCTCCTCCTCTTCTTCACCTCAAAAACCATCCTAAAGACCAGCATCCGATTCTGTCTAGCTACAAAATACCTGTCCACTGTCCCCTGCCAACATCTTAGAGTCTCCAATTTCCTTCAGGTAGCATCTCCAATATATAAAACATAGTCCACCTGTGTGCACCTTCCTATGATCCTCTTTTCATATAATAAGTGTTCACCACTGCCATTTCCATCCTTTTAGCAAAATCTACCACCAGCTGCCTTTCCACATTCCTTTCCTTAAGGCCATACCTAACCATCACCTCTGTTCCCTTCACCTACATGCACATTAAAGTCTGCCCCAATCACCAGTCATTCATTCCTAGGTACAACTTTTACCACTTTATCTAACTCACTCCAAAGTTTTTTCTCACAATCCACTTGTGGAGCATAATTACTGATGACATTTATCATCACCCCTTCAACTTCCAGCTTCACGTTCATCAAACTTTTAGAAACTCTATTTACCTCCATTACACTCTTACTGTACTCTTTCTTCAGGATCACACCTACACAATGTTTCTCTACACCTCCAATGTACCTGGCTTTACTCCCTTTTCACTTGTTCTCCTGAACACACAACATATCTACCTTTCTCCGCTCCATCATATCAGCTACCTCGCTCCGTTTACCAGTCACCAGTCTACTGTCGGCCAACAGTAGCCCAATTTCCACTGGTACCCTGTTGGCTAACGATACCTGTGGCAGTCATTGGAAACCCGGGGCTCAGCCGATCCAGTAGGAAATCTGGTTTGTTATCCGCATATTTGACTGGCACATGTTTTACGCTAGATGCCCCTCCTAACGCAACCCTCCCAATTTATCCAGGCAATTTATCCAGTGCTCTAAGAGTGCACTGGCTTGTGCAACCCCAATGGCTGGGTTACGTTTATGATTACATTGATTACATAAAATAGTGATTTTATGGCACAAACTTTCATTCTCACCTTTGTATTTTTTCACCTTTTGAAGCTGTGGGGCTAAAACAGATAAAATTGTTTAGGTTATATTGGGTAAATTTTATGTAAATAAAAGTATAACTAGATAAAACAGTGTAATGTAGTCATAAGGTAAATGGCCAGCATGACAGATTGCAGTTATGGAATGAAACTGTCAGAATGTAATTGTTAAACTATCAAATGTAATTGTTCTCTGATGTTATTTACATATTTGTTAAATGATTAAGCAATGATTATGACTCATTTAGAAACAAAAAGTATTTTATTGTATCTTTACTCTTCTTACAGAACCCTATATGGAATGAAGTCATTAGTTCAGATCAAAACTGAGCAGGTTATTGAATATTTTAGAATAGATATTATCATATTTTAATATATTAGATTTTAGGTATGAAATTCAGGTGCTAAAAATCTAGATTAAAAAATCCAGATTTTAAATTTTAATTAAATTAAATGTTTTTTAACCTGAAATGACTTTACTTCTTATTTTTAACTATGCAATATTTTGCAAGTATTTGCAATACCTGAATTAATTTATAACCTATACAGACCTATAAACCTACACAGACTTATAGACTTAAAAAAAAAAATCTTAATTTAGTTCCCTGGTAGGCCTCCTTCCTCTTTTCCAAAGTGAAATGACCTGAGCTGCCCATAATTTGGTATCATTCATTTAAATAAAAATGTGGAGGAGCTGTAATTTCTGCACAATCCATTCAATTCTTCTTGGTTTCTGCCAATTGAATATGAAACAGTATTGCACAATGATATCTTGAATCAATGAATAATACTTTATACACTATGGTGTATAAAGTATTTTCCTGATGAGGAACTGATCTTACATGGTGAAAGGTATACACGGTGTATCAGTTCCTCTTCAGGAAAATACAAGAACTGTTGAGCAGCTAGAATTCTGCACTTGGCAAGGATGGAAAAACATTGCTCAACCAAAACACCAGCAACTGGTCTCCCAGTTCCCAGATGTATAAGTTCTGTTGTTAAAAGAAGAGGGGGTGTTACACAATGGTAAAGAGCGCTCTGTCCCAAATTTTTTGGGACATGTTGCAGCCATTAATTTCTAAATGAACCTATTCATTGTCTTAACATTTTACATTTCCTCAATTTTAAACATTTCATATGCTTTGTATGTTCTGTTGTGACCTACAGATGGTTTTTTTGAGGTTTGCATATCATTGCATTCTGTTTTTAAAAGAAAGTGAATAAATTATTACATTTGCATTTTTTATGAGTTAAAGTGAGTGTGTTAAAACAGAGAAAACACTAGGTACAGGGAGTTCTTCAGGATCAGAGTTGGGATTATGTGAAATAAAATTATGGTATAAACTGCAGTTCAATTTAAGCAAAAACTGTAATAAAGACAAATTATTTTTAAAAATTACCTTTCTTGTAACAGATAACTGCAGTTACTATCAAAGCAACAGCAATAAGACATGCTGAAACTGAAGCCACAACAATCCACATCCAAACAGCAAAGACTTTACCTAAAATAAAAGTTTACAGTTAGATATTTTTAAGAAACTGAGCATGTGTGATTATAAACACACTCTCACAAACAGGATAAAATTTAATTATTCACAAGTTTTGACAGAAAGGACTGTGTGTTTATCATGCTTATGTTTCATCTTTAATCACCACATCTGTAAATATACAGCAGAATGTTACAGTCTAAATAAAGTGTTTTAAATCATAGACACTTACTATTAATAATAATCTCTGTCTCCACCATGTGATTCTTTTGCTGAAGTCTGCAGTAGAATCTGTTGGAGTCACTATAATCATGAACAGTGATGCACCTTGTCACACTGAAGCCCTCACTGTCTCTGTATATTAATGTTTCTTTAGCAGGCAGAGTGACTAATTTTCTGTCCAGCCACAGAACTTCAGGTTCAGGTTTCCACCCTCTGGACTCACACACTAAATTAATCCCGCCTGAGTTATCATAACTCTCCATCATGATCACCGGGTGGCTTCCCAGAGCTACAATCAACAAACAAGAATATAGTGATATATTAAGAGTATATTCAAGTATATATACGACCAAGAAATAGAAATCCAAACAAAATAAAAATAGAAGATTTGATTATTGGGAAAACTTTGAATAAAAAAACACTACCACAGTGTGATTGCGCACTCTAAACACATACATTGTGGAAGCATCTTTTGCCTTCATTACAGATTATTATGCAATAAGTCTTTGTGAATAAGTCTCTATTAACTTTACACATCTAAACTTTGAAAATTTGTCCCACGCTTCTTTGCAAAAAAAGTTAAAGTTCATTCAGATTATGAGGCGATCGCCTGTATATATCCTGTATATGGCTCTTTTAATGTCATTCTAAAGGTTTTTGATGGGATTGAGGTCAGGGCTCTCACTGGGCCATTTCTGGACTGTGATCCTGTTCTGAAGCCATGTCTTTATTGATTTTGATGTGTGCTTTTGGTCATGAAATGTAAACTTCCTCTCCATTTTCAACTTTTTGACAGAAGGGTTTATGCCAAAATTGCTTGGTATTTGCAGGTATTTATTTTCCCATTTATCTTGCCCAGCTAAAGTGAAGCAGCCCTAAAATATAATGCTACCCTCACCATGCTTCACTGTTGGTATGGTGTTCCTTGGATGATGTTTTTTTTTGGCAATGTGCCAAACATACTTTTTTGAATTATGGCTAAAAAGTTTAAACTTTGACTTGTCAGACCATAACATGTTTTCCCACATGGTTTAGGGTGACTGAATGTATCTTATGGCATAATTGGCTTGGATATTCTTCTTTATGTGAAACGGCTTGCCACCCTACCCCACATCCCAGACTTGTGTAGAATACAAAATGGTAGTCACATGAAGGAGTGATCAGTAGTACCTTCATTGTTGCTATTGGACTCTTGATAGCCTTCTTGATAAGTTTTCTCCTTGTCCTCTCATCAATTTTGGAAGGTTATCCTGATCTTTGCAACGTCTCTGTGCTGTCACATTTTGTTCAATTATTGATGATCGTTTTGCCAGTGTTCCATGGTACATTCAGTGTCTTCAATATTAATTTTAACTGTTTCTTTGGAAACGCTCACTAGAATGCAACCCCAAACATGCAGACTGCAACAGAGTTTTATCTGGCTTAAATCAGAATTACTTCAATTGATGGCAGGTGTATACCATTTACACGCTAATAATAAATGTGACTGGTTAACTGAGAACAGTTAGAGCCTGGATTAGGAATGAAAGTGCAGACTTATGGAATAAGGGTGTTGTAGTTTTTTTTTTTTTTATTATTAAGAATGTTCCCAACTATTATTATTTTTCTCTGGAGGTTTGCTTGTTAGAACATCACATTAAAGATAAAATAAGTCTGACATTTATGTTATTTCAGTCTTTATATTATTCTGTCTTTTATAAGGGTGTCCAATATCCTTTGCCACTCAAATTCTACAGTACATAACTGCCTTCTCTTTACTGGGATTGCTATTATGTGTAAACAATTTTTTTTAAATAATAATAATCACATAAATGTAAATCTTATATAGTCCTTATACTAAAGCTTTCTGTTAATTTGTTGATTTGACGAGCCATGTTTTAGATGCACACTGCCACCTAGTGAGTGTTTGTCTGCATAAACCAGGCTTGGAAACCTGTCATTTAAGAAAAAAACTATTATTGTAACTCTTACACAAATAAATATATAAAAAAATAAGTAAAGACAATAAAAATGCCGACTTTTCTAGACATATTAGAATTACTTTATATATGCACAAATAATTAATAATGTTTCTTGTACTTTAACATTCAACACATGTATGTATGTATGTATGTATATGTATATATATATATATATATATATATATATATATATATATATATATATATATATATATATATATATATATATATATATATATATATATATATACACACACACACATGCACATAAAACAGCTGTTTCCATACCGGACTGAGATTCCATAAAGCTGTGGAGAATCAGGAGAATCAAACACAAGATAATCCATGGAAGGCAGGTAATTAAAATGGCTTTAATCAATAACATTCAATAAGATTAAACAGATTACACACATAAATACAGTGATATTTATCTCGTCTCCGAACACTTACCCATTTTTGAGAATATTTTGCCTTATTTTTTATTTTCTAAATAAATACACCCCGAAAAATCCCGTTCCTTCAGGTCTCAAACTTGTGGTTACTTTCGTTTTCGTTCGTTTCTGCACCACACTGTTATTTTCTCCTGATTCATGATGGCAAATGCCGCATGCTGCGTAGACTCAAGGGTGAAATATGAAACTAAAACACGTGTTCCGTTATTACAGAGACTTTGACAATACAGTATAACAACTGGTTAATCAGACACCTGAATCTGATCCTATAAAACCCCTGACATTGTCCAAGTGTCCATTAGGAAGAACTGAAATCTAAAGGAGGGTGGTCACACCAAATACTGATTTGATTTAGATTTTTTCCTGTTCGTTTGTTATCACTTAAATAATACCTATTTTGAAAGTATTTTCGCTTTAAAGAATTTCTTCACAACGGCCTAAATCACAGTAAAACAAACAAGAAGCAAGGGGATCATTTTAGTTGCAAGAGGACAGTTGTCTCATTTATTGATCAATACATAAGAAAACATTTCAAAGACATTAATTATAATAATTGATGTGGAATGGCAACAGCTGCTGAGTTTAGGTCCAGTTTGGAAAAAAAGGCATAAAAACTGCAAAGTTGTACAACAGTAAAATCTGAACAGAAGAAATAACAATGCTCTTTAACAGGATTTGGTCTGTTTTAAAGACAGTTTTAATAAAGTAAGGGCAGTAAACCCTGAGACATGAACAAATAAGAGTAGGGTTCAGCTGAGTGACTTTCTATCTTTCTGTAATATTTACTGTATAACTAAATAAATAAAATAAAATAAAAAGAAACACTGCAGGGTGAAATCTAATTTTCCTCACATTTTTAAGCCAAACAGTTTGGATATGTCTTTCTATGAAGGCTATCTCGGTGAATTTCATTTAGCCAATGTTAGCGACAACCCTAACCATTATTTTTTGTGTGAATGCAAAGAAAATAACTAAAATACTACTAAAATAAATCTAAATTCTAAACCTTTGCATTAATCTGGCATAGTTCTGCTCTTTAACTGATGTGAAAAATGTGTTAGACCAGATCAGCAACTGATGAGCATCAGTGATGGCTTAGTCATGGCTCCCAAACACATTGTTTATTTGCTGAGTCACTCTTATGAAGGTAGTACGGCGACTCAGTTCCTTCAGCTTAGCAGCTCCCACGTAGGTGCAGGTGGAGCGAACTCCGCCGAGCACGTCCTTTACAGTGTCCTCCACTGGCCCTTTAAAGGAAACCTCTACTGTCTTTCCCTCAGATGCCCTACATCAACATGAATTAAAGGAAGAGAGAGAGAGAGAGAGAAAGAGAGAGAGAGAGAGAGAGAGAGAGAGAGAGAGAGAGAGAGAGAGAGAGAGAGAGATTTGTAATAGAGAACTTGTCTTTTCAGAATATATCTGTATGCTGCCTAATATCCTTATAACAATACATGTTAAAACTATTCATTCTGATTTTTCTCTCCAGTACTGAGTACTGTGCCAGTCTTCCTCTTACCTGTACTCTGCTACTCCCCCTGCGTGCTTCTTCATGGCTGTATCTGAGCTCATGCCATAGAACAGTTTGTATTTTTTGCCATTTTTCTCAATGGTCTCACCCCCACTCTCAGAGTGGCCTGCCAACATTCCACCCAGCATCACAAAGTCTGCCCCCGCACCTGTCCATCACACAACACAGCCAATCAAATATAATTCAGAGAATGTTAGAAAATGAAGAAGAAAAAAAGAATATGCACGTATATTTAAGTGGCTCTTGGTTTCTGTGGTTTTGTAAAGTTGGAGGACAGAGTATACAAGCCATGTACTCGATTAAATGTAGAGATACAGTACGTAACATATTACTCCAGTAAAAGTAAAAGTGCCCCTTTTAAAATATTACAGTGGAACCCGGTTATCTCGCCCTCGGTTAACTCGCCAACCCTATTAAGTCGACGTTTTTGAAGTGGAACCGCCAAATTCTCGCTTTGTCTTAGCATTTTTTATTCGGTTATTTCGATTCTTTTATGTCGACGAACCCTGATATCTCGAGCACAAGAGGGGGCAAATTTGCCACTTAACGTCGGTTATCTCGATCCGTATGATCAATCGCCGGCTTTTGCCACGTCACCATCTCACTACCGTACTTTCGCATATATAAGACGCGCCTTATAGAAGGTTTTACATACCCCTCACCCAGGGTGGGTCTTATATACGCGAAAATACGGTAGTGAGACGGCACTGTGCAGCTGCAGAAGAACTAGCAAAAGTGGCGGAGAAATCAAGCCTTACAGATGCTACAGGTGTAGGACACTTTTTTCAGAGCTGTGTGTCAGAGTGAAATGACTCCAGAATTTAATGTTGACACTGGTTAGCTTTTTGTAAAAACGAACTACACCCCGCACATTTTGTGTGATTTTGTGAGCGATCTTTGTGTTTTCAATGTTGGAGAATATAATAAAGGTTTGTTTTGAGAATCGACGGTGGTATTTATTGTATACTGGTAAATTTCTGCTGTTGGTTGGTGTACATATGCCTTTTGGTGTAAACAAACATGTATGTACTTTTTTATAACATGCCTTCTTCAAACAAATCGCGGCAACACTGTTGTGTAAAAAAACCTCCAAAACCACGTGCATGTACATTCTCATTTATTAAGGCACATCATGTACATAAAGAAATTTTAAGCACGTTAATATATTGCCGCCATTTTGATTTTCGTTTATCTCGATCATCGGTTACCTCAATGCTTTTTGGCGTCCCCTACGCCGTCGACATAACCGGGTTCCACTGTACTTCAGTAAAAGTATTTGCCTTCAAATGTACTTAAGTATCCAAAATACTATGATTTGTTATGGCTACGAGACTTTTTGTCACAACTCAGTCTTACATCAACTCAGTTTATGTGAAAAGACTCTGTTACTCTTAACACACAAATCTATTAATAGACTGATATTAATGAATCAAACACTGATTGATATCTATTAAAATTATGATTAGCCCAAAACCTTCTTCTATCAGTTATTACCCTCTAAATGTTCTGCTTGCTGTTCAACTAATGCTGACCTATAGGTTGGTGCTAAGTAGATACCACCAAGCAGCAATCAAAACGAGTTTAAAACAGAGAGCATGATCCACTCTAATTGGTGGCTTCAGTCTCTATCAATAAATGCAATCTAATACTGGTACTCTGATGGGAGAAAAGGGCAATCACATAGGTAGTTGGTAATAAACCAATCCCCTATTCTGGAGTGTTTTAAGTGCTTTTTACTCTACTTAGTTTATGAATTAGGAAAATGAATTTGTTGGGTCATATTTAATATCATATCTTTGTAGTCTCTAAACTAGCCCCATTGCATTAATCTGGAAAATATTGATTGTGCTGTTTAAATTCAAAGCTTACTTTGCCACAGTTTCTTAGATCCAAAGCCCTTACATCTACCGTCCCAGACCTGAACGAAATTACTGATTGCCTCGACCCAGATTCCACTCCAAGATGTATGTTAGAACAAGCTCATTCCCCAGACGACTTCATTATCATAGAGGGAGTTAAGTAATGTGTGGAGAATATATGAATGACCGTCAACCTTGGGAGCTGAAACAAGATATCAACGACCACCTCTGAACAAAGAGGTATGTATGTATGTGACGGTGATTAACATTTAGAAAGATATCTGGCTGAACAATAGTCATCCTACTATACATAAGAAAAGAAAGTGATCACTTTCCATGCTTATACTCAATTTGCATTTGGAGCAAAACTTCATTTACATTACAAGCAAAAAGACTAGTCTGAAAACACTTTCAAATGTTTGGTCAGGAATTATCCTGGGTTCTTTTGACTCAGATGAACGACGGAGGCTTCATCCGCTTTGTTCTGTTACCCTGGGATAACAATCTTCTTCACTGAGATCAAAATTTAACTGCCATTCTTACCCACACCTTAAGTCATGCCCCAGAAGAGGAAACCTCTGCTAGCAAAGCCTCAATGTGTAAGCGTATACTTTTGCCACCATCACTAAACACATACCTATGTGCCATGGTTGAAAAGCAGGAATTGCTAGCACCATGGTCTTACATAGATCAACAAAGCTGGTGAAAGGGAAACTGTATACCTGAATCATCCCATCTGCACACAAAATCACACCTACAGTCTCTAACCAGTGAATTTCTGTATGCTGTGCAGGTCAGCATTAGTGTTTCATCATAAGCAATAGTACATGTTTTATCAATAGACATGGTGGCCCATTAATACACTATGAAACTAGTTCCTACCACGCTTGACTGTACAACAGTCAAAACAACAACAAAAAAAAAGATGTTGTAATGCACCATTACAGACAAAATACCAAGACAAGTATCTTTCGTTATATTCTAGAACATATATTATTGTACTAACAGCAAGAAAAATGCTTGCACTGTAAAATAAACGAATTCTGTCCTATTTTGGAGCAAAGAAACATACCAAAAGCCTTAGAGACATCACCAGGACAGGTACATCCTCCATCCTGGGTGAGAAAACATAAAGAAAATGATTAAAATCTAGCAAAAACATCTGCTATCTCACATGAATGCCTTGGCTGAACTACTGTGGAATAAGTAGATAACTGTAGCTCACAGAAATAATGTGTCCACCCAGGCCATGTGCAGCATCAGCACACTCGATGACAGCACTGAGCTGAGGGTAGCCTACGCCTGTCTTCTTCCGGGTTGTACACACTGAGCCTTCACAGAAAGAACAGATATACGTATATCAGGTAAGTTAAAACATATACTGCACATAATAAATACCAACACACAGACACCAGTAGATGATCTAAACATGAAGCTAAGCATTAGAATTAAGAGACACGATTTTGTGTTATCACCTGGACCAATGCCAACTTTGATGATGTCGGCACCGGCGAGAATCAGCTCCTCCACCATCTCTCCCGTGACCACATTGCCAGCCTTGACAGAAGTATAAAACCATGTTAACAACAATCCCACGGCGTTTATCTACCAAACAAATACACTCGAGCCGACTATCTGTCTGTATAAACAATGCACCTACCAAACAGTGTTACCAAACAGGATGAACCACTGACCATGATGGTGTGCGAAGGAAACTTCTGCCTCACGTCCTTGACAAAATGCACAAAGTGTTCCGAATATCCATTCGCTACGTCGACACAAATGTACTGTAGCTGAGGCACAGCTGCTAAAATAGCAGAAAGCTTCTCAAAATCCGTCTCGCCTGTTCCCGAACTGACGGCCACGCTCTGAAGGCAGAGAGGAAGAAAAAGATACAGGCAAAATAGAGACTATCAGAGCAGCATTATTGTGTAATCATTACTAAGTAAGGAACAAAACATTCTGTCCTTTACTATGCTGGAAAAAATTTAAAAGCAGAGTTTTATCTGTGACTGTTATATAGTGCAGACCCTGAAGGCTCCTTCAATTAGTGCTACATAAATGTATTTTACAGAAAGCATACATACAGTAGGTCTGTCATATTAATAAACCGTACAGTAACAGTGATATAGGATTGAAATACAGGATTCAAAGCAAAGAAGACAAATATGATTTCCATTTTTTTTTACCTCTACGCATTCAGGGTGCTTTGCTGCAAATTCTTTCCAGTCGTCAATGCAGTAATGTTTGTGGATGGCAGTGAAAAGAGAGAACTGGAGGAAAACAGTGGATTATTTAACCTTCTCACTGATGTTCATGAGATTATGTCTGCTTTAACCCAGAACAAATAAATGACTTTCTGTTATAATAAAAATCATTTTATGTACTGTCAAACAGTGTGGGTTGCACTCAGGAAGTGTGATACACTCATACCGAATGCAGTGCCAAGGCCATCTCAAACGTTCCGACCGTGTCCATGTTAGCGGCGATGATGGGAATGCCTCTGTAACTGCCTTTTGAGTTTCGGAAAGAAAAGCTGCGTATCAGATCCACCTTACAATAAAGAGAAAATAAAAAGATGAAAAAGGCTTAACACATGTTCTGATAAATGAATGTTCTGACAATGAGCTATTTTAGGATACATTTCACTGATAAGTACCTCACTGCGGGACTTGAGCGTGCTGCGTTTGGGACGGAGAAGCACATCTTTGAAGTCGAGTTTGATGTCGTTCTCGATGCGAGGCATGGCTGCTTCAAATTGGGACTGATAATGTATCTATGTGTAGCAGAGTGGTCTTTGGACCTTCTATTTGCTTTAAACAGATAGACTGTCCCACACTCCTGTGGGAAAAAATGAGTAGTAGAAATGCATCATGGTTTTTTTGCAACAGAAAAGCTAAAGCTTCCTGTGTATTCAGAAATAAATGCTTTGGAAAGAGTTTTGTAAAAAATCATATATAATTCATATAAAATATAAATGTATAAAACCATGAACATTTTCCTGAGGTTCTACTAACAAAAGTTTTGAGATGAATTTCAGGAAAATGAAACAACCTGGAACCTAATTTCTTGTTAAATTCAGTAACAAAGAGTGTTAAAGTTATAAAAGCACCAACACTTCATCCCAGCATTTCTCAGAGATATTAATAAACTGCTATAGCAATAGAGTATAATCATGTAATAACTTCATGGTGGTGTCTAGGAACAACAAATTCTGTTCATTGCCAACACTAAATTTCATTTCACGTGCACATCATTTCCACGGCATTATACAAAGCAGATTATCAGAAATCCAGATGGAGGTTTAAATCCCTAATCATCCCTGTGGCATTTGATGGATTTAAACTCCATACATCATAGCACACATTATACCAGATACCAAAGATAAACCTTTACATTTTCAACACATTCTTACAGGTTTGCTGGCTGAACTTACATCAGAAACACTGACACTGTTTTTTTTATTACTATTATTTTTTAAGAAGCACTAAAAATGGCTGATGTTCAGACATTTGTCATGGTTGAATAACCATGAATAACCTGATCAATGCACATTATAAAATACACAGATCACAGTAAAAGGTCAAACATGTAACATAAATAAAAACATATGAAGATAATAATGCATGATTACCTACTGCTGCTGCGAGTGCTACTTTAAAACGTGATGAAAGATAAACGACAGGAAGCGGCATAAAAAAAAGGCGGTTTCTGCGTGTTGGACACTTTAGAGTGATGTGTGCAGTGTAGTTTTATAGACAGAGGTGTCCTGTGTGAGAGCACTGGGAGATCACTGTACACGGACTACAACGCGATCACGTGTTTAAGTCGCGGAATGTCTCGCGGTTGCCAGGTTCGCTGATTTTACCTCCTATCTCAAACGTGCAGTTCTGACTTCTTTTTTTGCCATGTACAAGGAATTTCTAATGGTGTGCTGGTGCTATTAAAAATGTAATACAATGTATATATAAAGTATACAATTTGTGCAGAGGATGTAAAAGTGAGGCGGTGCAAATGATAATATTAAAGTCCAAGTTTCAGGATTGCAATATGTTAGTCATTGTTGATTGTGTTAATGTAATGCATAGTAGTAGTATTAAGTGACGGGTACAATGTGCTGTCACACACAGCCAGAAGAACATTATAGAGAAGTGTTCTGAACAACAGCAACATAAAAGTGGTGAAATATCATTTTAGATTTAGATACATTTAGATTTAGAAACATAAGGTGATCATTTGTTTACTTTAAACTAAAGGGCTCTGGGTGGAATCGAGTCCAAAGCTTTTGTCTCTTTTTGTATGCATGTATCACATATATAGTTGTTTTTTACATTACTGATCTGTCATATACTTTGTATATTGTGTTTTTATTTAATCTCAAAATTGGCTGTATTGTCTCATATTGTACAGTCTGAGCTAAATGTTTAGTGTTATTTATGTCTGTACTTTTGAGAGTCACCAACAGCTGAAAACAAATTATTTGTTTGTGTCAACAAACTTGGCCAATAAACCAGATTCTGTTGTATGTATGTATGTATGTATGTAAGTAGGTAGGTAAGTAAGTAGGTAGGTAGGTGGGTAGGTAGGTAGGTACTGTATGTTTGTAGGTAGGTAGGTTTGGTCCCTATATATTGTGGTACATGGGCATTGTACATCGTCATTTCGGTGGACATGGCTTGGGATATCATTGATATGACAAAAATATATCTGAAGTACTGTTTTTATTTATTTTTATTTTTGTAGCACTGTTTTTAAACGAAGAAAATCAAGTTAAACTGGGTGGATTTTTATTTTATGGGAGTTAATTTGGCCACTCAGACCTGGCAACACGTGCTACCCTGGTGTTTTCTTTTTAGTTCCGTTCCCCGGTTAACACGGAACTATTTGAATATTTGTTGAATTACACGTAAAACAATTCTTTCCTATTTTATTTGGGGATATATATGTGTGTCGTTATTAACTTTGTTATTTCCACGGATATTAATACCGTCCCTCGTAGTTTCGGTCGGAACTATTAATTTCGACTAGCGGAAAGCCGGAATTATTTGTGAGTCACTCAGGAAGTTTAATTGACTGCAATAGAGACATCCTGAGAATTATTGATAGAGGTATATTCTGTCGCTTTTTTCCTGATTTATTTGTTTTATTTTCTGGGGGGTTTATTCGCCACGTGGGTTTAAGTAACACAAGCCAAAATGCTGATTAAAGTGAAGGTAAGAAACCAGTCGCCATTTTATTCACCCTACCGGTTAGCTAGCGAAATTAGCAGAGCACTTTCGTGATTTCTGTTTATTTTGTATTTCTTAGTGAAAAGCGCTGCTTTCTGTAACACACACCGCCTAGGATTTAATGCATTTTGTCTCGTTATAACTATATCAGTGAAAGTGTGTAATTCAATTATATAGTCTCGCGTTTATATGGATATTATTTCAGAATTCGCGCTAAGCGTGATGTTCATGTAGCTAACGAGCCGCCGTGCACTGTTCTTTCCTCACACAGACTCTGACTGGTAAAGAAATAGAAATCGACATCGAGCCCACAGACAAGGTGGGTTTCCTTTTGTCAGAATATTATAATTGCTAATATAATTAAAACAATGGATATATTTGATGCATTACATCCGATAGAATAAGGGTGATGTTTGCTGAATTTATTTCTCCTTGTGTGTTTAGGTGGAGAGAATAAAAGAAAGAGTGGAGGAAAAAGAGGGAATTCCACCGCAGCAACAGCGACTCATCTACAGTGGAAAACAGATGTAAATGAAACACGTTTTTTTTATTATTATTATTAAGAGATTAATGCTTAAGACCAGTGGAGAGAGTGTCCCATATGTATGTCTGTGTCCAGTAGTACATTTAATTTGTGTGTTTTATCAACTGTTTATTTAAAGCAGAATTTTTACATATTGTAGCCTGTAATGATGGTTCTTGAAATTTTCTACAAAATAACACCGTCACTATTCGCCATGGGATTGCATGCAGGAAAAGAGCTGGACTGATAAAAGAAGGCATCCTGAGCAAATGAAACCACCCCCAGTTTAATTCCGCAGTGTGCAGCACCTCTTTGCCATAATGTTTTTGTGTGTGCTTGATAACCATCACATACATGCATGTTTTATATGTGAGGAATAGCAGGGTAAACTTTAGACTGTGTATTTTCTCTAGCTGCCTTATCTAAATTCTCATACTAAAGTTTTTTATGCAGTATGTAAATTTGTAATTTTGTAATTGATTGTAATTGTAACTGCTCTCACTTGATCTCTACTATGATTGATTGCTCTCTGGCTTTCTTTGTCCTTATATTCTCCTTCTATAAACCTTTTTCTTGCTCGTTCTCAGGAATGATGAGAAAACGGCAGCAGACTATAAAATCCAGGGTGGTTCTGTATTGCATCTGGTCCTTGCTCTAAGAGGAGGGCGAGGGCATCAACACACCAACAACCTCTCGCAGGCCTTATAAACCCCAGACCCGTCTTCAGCACCACAGGCGACCTGCCAGCCTCGACACACGCCACGATTTCCTCAACCATCATCTGACCCACACCCCACGGTGGCGACTCTGCTGGCTAATGTATAACAAATTCTCTATGTTCTGTAGCAAACTACAGCATCTTCCTCTCCACACCCCCTGTTCCCCTAATTTATCCTTCTTAGAGAACCATTATGCTTGGTTTAAGTTTACAGTTAATGATGATGCTGAAAATAATTGTTAAAGTATCCCTGATGCAATAGGATTGTTGGTCAATAAAACACAGTATTGACATTTTTCTCCCCTTGAGTAGTCGAGTCTGTCGTTATTACATGGCTACAATATTTATATTTTTTCTGTTTTTGTTTTTGTTTTTTACAAATACAAGTGTTCTTTAACTTTTTTCCACATTTTAAAATGAAATAAAATAAAAAAAAGTAATTGAGGTGTAATGACTATACAAAATGAATGACAACATTGCTGTCATGGGGAAAAAAAATATGTAGTAGAATTGCTAAATTATTTACAAGTAAAAGCATGTAGGAAACTATGAGGCCCTAAAATTAGGTGCAGGGTTTGTTCCTAAACTTTCCAGAAAGGGTTTGGTTACAAAAAACATCTCAAGCTATACCTTGGTTATTTAAAAATGCACAGTTGTAATAAGTTATAGTCAGTATGCTTAATGTGTATACAGTATATATAAATGCTACAGCTGTCAAAATTAATTCGTAAATTCATTTCAACAGCACTGAGTTTATTAATGTGTGATTAATGCAGTTTCTGTTTGACCATTTTTATTAAAACATTTAATAAATATAAAAGGTGAAATGAAAACCTTCAATGCAATACACATTTATTCACGAAGTCCTTTCTTTACTCAGATTAAAAAAATTTTAATTGATCATTTTTCATCATTAAACATTTGTTTTACTGATGTGCCAAGTCTCAAATAAGCACCAAAATATGCATTGATGCAGAAAGCCGGCAATTTAATCCGTCCAAAGTTTCGTTTGGTGTCCTGATGATTTGTGTAATTTAAAACAGCAGAATGTTAAGTATGTGATTAGAAAAGCAAGACACTGTATATCTTTAGAGACGTGTTTATTCCGAACAACAACTCATACTACTCAAAACTAACACTTTTTTTTCCTTTTTTTTCCTACTCAGTGTCTCTAGCGGCAGCATAAGGAATTACACAAGACAACACATTATGACTTAAAAATATTTACGAGTATTTTTACGAGCTGCTCTGTTCTATAAACATGTACACAGTTTTGTCTGTTTAAGCAACTGGCTCAGTGCATAGAAAGAGAAGTAATAGAAACCTGTGGTCTTTCTATGTTCTTTTCATGAACATGTATTTTTCATGAACAAGGATTTTGAAAAACATTTATGACCTTTGAAACATTTCTAGTCTTCGTGCTCTATGTTAAGTATGGTTTCACTAATAATAAACACATTTGCATAAAGCATACATATTTTTTCATGCCCATGTTGAATAGAGCTTTGAAAATTTTCATCTTAAACATTAGAAAATTATTAATCTAAGGTACGCTTTAAACAGATGACGATCTGATCTCACACACTCTTTCCTCTCCTGCAGTCTGAAAAAAATGTCCCACATGGCATTCGACTACTCAGTACAAAGGGACTGGACAGACACACACACACTCACACACACATACGAACAAACTAATTAACTGCACAAAATAAAATAGTTGTTGTGCACAAATTGCTGCTAAAACAATTCAGTTTTTACATGTACAGTATTTATTATTATATAGAAAAATCATTTACATACACACATTAAAAAAAGGACTGTACTGTGAAAAACTGAAGTACCACTGTTTTCTATCCAGGATGTTTATTTCCCAAATTGTTAACAGTCTACATCACAAGTTACAATATATCACAAGTCACGATAAATACTACATTAAAAGTGTCTATTCTCAGAAAGCATTCAATGTATGCATGCCGAGCCTTCTAATCCATATTAGAGCGCCACCCTCAGGCTGAACTACGCAAGGACACTAGACCTCTGCTCAAAGAATTCTACATGTGCTTAATCATTTGAATGTAAAAAGGCTAGAAGTCAGTCACAGTTTAGTCGTATAGTCTACAATACGACCCAGAACCTGCCCCACCTAGATTAATGATCAGGAGCCACTACTGAATAGAACACCTTTGTAATTCAATCATATCAACATAAACAAGGAACTCAAAATGTTTCCAAGATCTTGTGGAGTATATGCCTTTAAGAATTTAGGCTGTATTATGATAATCCTAATAAAGCTTAAACAGGAACTGTATATATATATATATATATATATATATATATATATATATATATATATATATATATATATATATATATATATATATCAATTATACAGTGGCTATTGTAGCCAAGACCAGGTTTATGTCTGTATAGAGCTTCACGTTTGTGGACCTGTGTACACTAAATTCCCTTTTTGGATTTTCAGCCTCCCACAATCTTGCTACGAGGCGGATTTGTAGGATTTGTATTATAAATGAGGTGTGTGTACATGGGGTCCTGTATCTATCTATGCACGAATTCCTTGGTTATGGCAAATATTACTTGTCATTACCCATTTATCCCTGTAGGTAGCGCTGTTTCACCACAATACGCTTAAACCATAACTCATGAAACAAACCACTTTATGCACTGATTTCTTTTGAATGTACATATTTATTTTTTCTTCGATACACAACTGAAACATACAAAATACATAAGAAATGAGATTAGTAGAACCTTCCTCTGGAAGTAATGTGTGTTTTATGACATTAGATTGATATTTTTAATGAATTTATCACACGTTTTGTATGTGATGTAAAAAAGTGTAAATATGACTAAAACAGCTAACAGAAACCATAAAGAAAAGTTGAAACATGACAAAATACATCTCACAAACACCAATCACGTGTTGCTGAGGGTACAGTCATAATCTGTAAACACATCTAAAGAGCTCAGTCACGGGTTACGCTGGCATTTTGCATGGATTTCAGTGGACAATGTTCCAAAGTCTGGAGGAATTAATAGCATGTACAAAATATGTACTAACTGTTTGCAATGTATGTGCAACAATGTAATATTTTATATTGTTTAACACATAACATAAAAGACCTAGTAAGGTCTTAAGCTCTTCAAAATGATGTGTATAGAATTTGAAATATACTTATTATATTAATTTAAGTTATCCTTTCTGTAGACTACATTATATAACTTATCCAACTATTCTTTGTGTTTCTCTTTTTTTATTTAACATGAGACTTCAGATGTATCCTGAAAGTCAGCGCCAAACATTTTATTGCTTGTTTTTTTACAGCATTTACACACATTTACTATATTGATACACATAGGAAGCAAATGGCACTCATTTAAGTGATGATCTTTTTTTTTTCCACAAGTAATAATTAGGTCAAAAGTGTGACATCACTACGTAGGCACATAGACAAAGACCCTGTGACCATGAACATCACGTCATTTTTTACACAAAACAGCAGATGCTGAACTTGTCTGTCCACATTGCTATTGTTGGGAGGTATATCTGAATGATTTAAAACACAAAAACTCATAGTGAGAAAACATATCTGCTTGTCTTGTGTTACCTCAGTCACTCGTATACATCATGTGTTTAAATCTTTTCAAAAGCCAAATGTGTTGGTGGGCTATGGTAACACTGACCAGAGCTTTGGGTAGCGTTATATACATATAATGCAGGAATCTAGACATAAAAGAATATAATCCTACATGACAATCCTCAATAGCAAATATGGACAATATAAGTACAGTCAGCTGTGTATACCTTCATTTTTATTTACAATGGCAGCACAGATATAATGTGATGCTCTATGTGACATAAGGACTTGAAGCGAAGGGCTGGTCAGGTAAAGTTAGTCAAGTTAGTGCACCCACATAACATCTATATAATACATCTATATTATTAGAGAGTAATATACATATTAATAGCAAATGATTTCTCTCTAAATACATTTAGTTCTCAAGTACTCATTTATATGGATCTTCTATTTAGTTCTCTTATATTCGTGTCTTCTTGTCAACAATCAGGTCAAGAACAAAAATATAGAGCACTCCCTTACACTTGTTATTTTTCCTTTTTTCCCCTAAGAAAAATAAAACTAAAGAAAAACTATATAACGTGAAAATACATAATTTGTTACGGAGGTGAAACGACGTATGACATATTTAGTTAATTTAATTTACAATTAAACACATGCATATGGTGTGATTAGATTGTGTCTTATACTTCAGGCTGTGTGTGTGTGTGCGTGGATGAATAGAACAGAAAATCAGCAGTAAAAACGTGTGCAGTTATTCATTCATGCTCATTCTATTAAGCGAGTCAAAACTGGGCATAGAATTTCAGAGCCAATTTTTTTTCGTAAACCATTTTATCAAATGTATTGTTCAGTGTTGATTAAAAAAAAAACAGTGATAACATGAATGCCTAAATACACGCATATAATCAAAGTGTTGTATTATAATTAAGGCAATTAAAAGTGTTAGAATTGTGCTCACACCAGACAAATAGTCCGGTAGACAACTACAAAACCACAAAATGTGGTTTTTAATATATATATATATATATTTTTTTTTTTTTCATAGATACTATCTCAAGCTTATAAAAAAAGAAAAATCCCAGAGTTATCAATTGGATAAAAAAAAATAAAACATTGAGTGAAAATGAGACAAAGTAATAACAAAAGTAATAATGGCAACATATTGTAAAAAAAAAAACAATCTAATCATGGATTAAAAATTCAAAACAAAATTAAAACAAAATCTCATAAGATTAAACGGTTTTAGTGTGTTTTTTTTTGCAGCTGAATCAAATATGAAATGTTAGTCAACATACTTGTCGAGATTATACTGTAGATGATTTTGTAGGATGTGAAAAAGACTAATACTGCACTGAACGGACACTTTGTGGATCCTGAAGTGGCATATATAAATATACATTTATCGTGTGTGATCTGTGTGTTCATCTGTGGATGAAGTGTTGTAGTACTTCTACATTGGCTACATGTGTGATAAAAAACAGGAGTAGTAGTTCTGGATCGAAGGATCAGATGTTTAATGCTGTGGAGAGTGTGGATATCAAAATAATTGTAGTTAGACTTATAAATCAGCGAAGAGTGTGGATTTAATTCTGTTTTACAAATCACACATTACCAAAATAGCAGTGCCTTATGTACATTCAGTTTTGTTGGTTTATAACCTGGAGACGAGTGAAGGAATACATGTAACTGTATTCTTTACAGAAGCCACTGCAGTATAACGGTCACGTTGAGGTGCTAAGTTAACACTGTAAAGGATTGGAACAGCATCCAGCTCCGTTACCCCTCCTCATCTCATTACTTTCATCTGTACCTCAGTCTACCTCACTCAGATAGCAAATGACCACCCTGCAGATGAAGCAAGGTATACTAGTGTGTGCTTAATGAGTTAACACCTATTTTACCAGTGTGGGTCAGTATCAGTCGGGCACCCTGCATGTGACTGTGTGTGTGTGTGTGTGTGTGTGTGTGTGTGTGTGTGTGTGTGTGTGTTCGTGTGTGTACATCTTTCTATGCTTTTGTACAATCGGCTGACTTTGGTGTTGTGCTATCCTCTGCAGACAAAGGAGCAAACTCCTCCTTCAGCTCTATCCCGTCTTCCCCGCAGCCATCTTCGGGTTTCTCATCCTCTGCTGGATAGACCACCACACAGAACTTCTGGCCCAGGTAGGTCATTTTATCTGTTGAAAATTAAAAAGTGTAGGGTTAATAATTTTAGGGGTGTAAGAAAATATTGATACGCCTGAGTATCGTGATATTTTGTTTGCCGATATTGTAGATTCTCAAAAGCAATATCGATATTCTATCTATCTATCTATCTATCTATCTATCTATCTATCTATCTATCTATCTATCTATCTATCTATCTATCTATCTATCTATCTATCTATCTATCTATCTATCTATCTATCTATCTATCTATCTATCTATCTATCTATCTATCTATCTATCTATCTATCTATCTATCTATCTATAGATTCATGGTAGTTGTTTAATTTTGACTTTATATCCCAACAGCTAGGTAGCTGTCTTCTTATCTCTGAACTTAAACTGTAAGGAAGTTCTAGCATACAGGCAACTGAAAAACACATTATGGGTATAACTTCCACTGGATGTAGTAGCAGCGTTAGCTTTTACCGAATGCAATATGTTTTGTTTCTGTGCGGTTTGTTTTTTAAGCGGGAATATGAAAAAAACATAATTAAAAGCTCAGGAACAACATGTGATGTTCATGGTTGAACTACTAACCAGACTAAGCTTAATTTGTGGCTTCATCTGCAAGCTTAATTTGTAATGGTTAAAGAATAGTGTTATTTACACAAACCTAAAGTTAGAGCGGACTGTACTTGCGAGAGAACAGGGAATCCCTCTCTTGCCTGACTGCATTCTCTATATAAAGAAATAATAATCTTTCTTACTCTTTATTTTCTTGCCTCCCTAGGATTGTAGCTTTTGGAAATAAAACACTAGTTAGCACTTGTTAGCATCATGTTTCTACTACTAGCCTAATACTAATGGTAATACAGTAATACAAAAATTTCCTATAAGGAAATTATATTTCATAATATATATATATAATTACTTATATTTTCTATAAGTAATATGGAAGTATATCACCATGCATACAGTTTTGCAATGTTTCACAATATGTCGTATCACAACCCCTTTATCATAATACGTATTGTATCACCAAATTCTTGCCGATACGCAGCCCTAAATAATGTTGTATTTTATTTCATAGAAAGTTACAAATTATCTGCAACTTAGGGACAAAATTGACCTAGAATAATAGGACAGGGCTCAAATAAAGACAAAGTCTATTCCACCTACCCACAAATGTGTTGAAGCACTGGGGCTTGTTGTCCCAGTAGACACCCAGGAAGTAGACAGGAACACCAGTGAGCATAATCGCCAGGCCAATACCACAAACCACAGGTTCAGAGTACAGAGAGAAGACCAGCAGGAAGGCCCAGAACAGCAGATATATCACTGGCCATACTAGACTGATCTGAGACAAAAAGAGAAATGTTTGATTAGATATTCCTGGCAAAACCCAATTAGATGTAATGATTTTAATAAATAGGGAGAACAGTTCTCAGTTTCATATCAAAATCAATGTAGCTCATGCATCTTAAAATAAAAAAATAAAAAATGCATAGTTTAATTTTGATCACTTAATGCCATCCTACATATTTATAAAAAATATATATATAATATTTTAACAGTGAGTACCTGCAACATGTCTGAACATTTAACCAGTAAAAAAAATGTCTTATGTAATGTAATAATGTCTCAGTATTAAAGTGTTGCACCCTGAAATTTGGGTGTATTATGTTTTGATATGGAAATGTAGACATCACATCAGTTTCACAGGGAGGGGTATACAGAGCCAAGGCCTATTCCTAATTTAACAATAAAACATGTATTTCTGTATAAAGGGAAAGGGGCAGGTGCTTTTTGCTTTTTTAAATGACATTTGACAATGTGAAGCTTTAAGGGATACATTAGAGAAAAATCATTATATTATAAAGCTGGAGTTTAATAACTAGCCCAACTATCAAAACTAAATAATAAAAGTCACAATTAAACAAACATAATGGCATTTTGCAACATTTAATAATGAAAAACTAATTAATAAAAATATTGAAAAACTGCTCACTTTGATTGGTCGAGGCATATCAGGCTGTTTGATGCGCAGGACAATCTGCCCGGCGACTGTGACACCATAGAAGAGGTAGTTGATGAAGCCCACATAGTTGATAAGTGTGTACATGTCACTAGTGCACAGCATCAGAAGGGTTGAGATACACTAAAAAAGAGAGTTCAATTATTGTCAGGAGTTGTTCCTCAAATAATGGAGGCCCATTAAAGTCAACATTTAGTAAGCAACTGAGGATGAGAGTGCAAGCAAAAAGAAGTGTGACTCACAGTAAAGAGAAGAGCTGGAATAGGTGTGCAGCGCTTCACGTGGATCATAGCTAGCAAGCTGGGGAGATGGCCCTCTCTGGCACCGGCAAAGAACAACCTGATAGAAAATGGTGCACGCAGAAATTATAGGATAATTCATTTTAATAAGAGACTTCAGACACAGATTGAAAGAGAGAATGACAACCAAAAAGACAAACAGAGTCCAGGAGAAAGGAACAGACACCATTACTACACAACATGACATATTTACGAGCCAGACATATCTGCACTGATTGGTCAGTGTTTGTACAACAGACACTGACACTGTATGGAATGACAACATCACGTGAGACAAGAACGACAATGAGCCCAAGGTGAAGGACTGTGTTCACATGTAATCACAAAGCATGTATGAATGGGTAGGATGGATGAATGGATAAATGGATGACAAGACTGACCGAGAGGAGGTGAACAGGGAGCCGTTGACTCCCCCAAAGGTGGACAGAGCCACTGAGATGGGCATGATCCATGACATCACTCCCAACAGCTTCTCACCAAACGTCTGGGAGAGAGCAAAAGAGTGGTGAATGAGAACTTTAACAGGATAGGAACAGAGAAATAGTGGAGGAAAAGGGCCTGGGAAAGTTGAAAAATGTTAACCATCCAAGTGGTACACTTGGTCGACCTGAATTTACAAATTTCTCATTCTGGAGTATGGCACAAGTATCAATTGGGAGAAATCATGAGAACAATTGATACTTAGATATGTCACAAAACACTATACATAACTCAACATGCCAGATTTTACTCTGATACAATTTGAAGTATTGATATAAATAATACAGTTTAGATGTTTAGCTCTGCTCCTCAGTAACCTGCAAACTGACAACTTGAATAAAATACTCACCACAGCAACAGCATTGGAGGCCAGCAGCTCCTGAGGACTCATGGCAGTGACGTAGGCAATGTTAGCAAATACATAAACAAAAGTCACCAGAGGGATGGAGATGAAGATTGCACGAGGCAGGTTTCTGTACATAGAGGAAAGAAAAAAAAAGTAAGACAGGTGATAAAATTGAAGGAGGAGAAGGCTTATTAAAATGTTAAAATCTACATTCCAGATATATTATTTGGGATCAGTTGGCATTAAACTGCATCTAAGATTGGAGACTTACACATAGGGATCGACCAGCTCCTCTGTCACATAGTTAAGGAAGTTCCAACCTCCATAAGCGAAAGAGCCTTGTAAAAATGCTAGAGCTATCAGACCGACATCATAATCCTGAAATGGTTCGAAGGCATTGACTGGTTCCAGCCAATAATATTCACCTGTACACAGAAAAACAACAAAAAATCAGCACATAAACTTTTTTTTTGCACTAATGAGCTTATAATGGTCTGAGTCTAAGCTATGACCTCTCAGTTCTTCTGTTTTGATTGCATCCATCCTCACACATGAGTGAACAACAAGAAAGCCACACATTCCTAGGGCCAGTGTTTAAAAAAAAATCTATTATAAACACACAGCATTACTGCTTGCTTTGTGTTCAGTGGATAACACCTGTCACTGCAGTCATTTCACAAGTCCATAGGATAAAGCCTGTAAGAACACCACCCTCTACATCCTGTCTAATCCTTGATAATGCTTTGGCTGGGAAAACAGAATGATCACAGCTTTGCCTGTGTAGAGCTTTTGAACTCGATGACTTCTTTTTAGACAGCAATGGAACGTGTCACTTTGTATGATCGGTAGACTGGAGATAAGACTCATTTAGTCAGATGGTTCTTACCCTTGCAGATCTGCACAATGCCCATGATGATGATAAGGATGAGGGCCAGCAGTTTCCCAGCAGTGAACATGTCTTGTACACGTGTGGCCCAGCGCACGCTTGAACAGTTCACCCAAGTCAGCAGCACTAAATCAGACAGAGATTGGAAAGAAGATGTCAGAGCAAATTCATGTGCTATTTCTACTATTCATTTTTACTCCCGTAGAAAAAACCTGGACAACAGTGGACCAAAAAAAGTATGTTGTTATAATAATGAATATTACAACATAGATTTATAAAGCTATTCAAATTAAAAGCTGATCTCTAATCAGAAATTGCCTTATGGATATAATTGCATCATGTATAATGCCCTAGTAATATAATAACTCTGAGATGATGACATGGTCTTGATTTTATCAGGGTATTTGAATTTCCAACTGAAAGTGGAATGCATGCTTTTCTAAGATTCGTGGTTCAGGTTCGGAATCAGGTTTTAGCTACACGTTGTTGTTGTTTTTTGCCAGGTAAAATATGAGCCAAGTGAAAGAAAATACCGAACATATTCACACACGTGACTTGACTCCTGCAGTGACTAAAGTACACTTTTGGGTCATAAATTGTAAGGTTGCAGCACTCTGGGAACTTTGCACTCTGAACTTAATGATTATGCAGGATGCTTATAGTTTTAGTAAAGCATGTGTACATACAATACAAAACCCAAATCCCAAGTGCTAAGTAAAGTGACCATAACTGTCCCTGCTTTCACCAGACTGGTTCTGCCATTTTTAATGGGGCTTGCACACACTCGGTCTAAAGAGCTCTGCAAAATGAACAAGGCGCCTCAGTTCCTGCCATGACGCTAATTTAGGAATATAGTGTTCCAAATCAGTCAACAATGAGCCGTTGTAACGGTGTCAGTTACACTGCTCATCTGAGAAAAGATAACCGGAGCCCTAAACACCCTGATAACTACAATCAAACACAAAATTCTCTCACGCTCCTCTCAGAAAAGAACATTGTGACTTAATTATCGTAATTTGTCACATCAGCCATGTTCAGGTCTCAGGGTCTGGAGATGTAAACAGCAAAGTGATACCTCAAGTGGTTTACATAATATTAGGAGGTAAAAATGTGAACAGTATTGGGTTGCATGTAAGCAGAAGTAGGGACTTTATTTTATTATTGAGCACCTTGGTATAAATCAGCTTTTATTATAGCTGGGTATCTACACCAGTTCAAACGAGTACACGGCTAAAAAAAGAAGCTGCACTCAGTGATACTACATCTCTGAACATAAACCTATGAACAGAAAGAAAAAAAAAAAAAAAAAAAAAAAGATAATAAATCCAAAGAACTCCCAGAATTCTTTGCACTAATAAACAAACGGCTGCTTTTGCCCAGAGCCAAAAGGTCTCATTTGTCTCATGGCTTTCTATAAAATGTTAGTGTGTCATGAAAATAGGATAAAGCAGAGAAGTACAAGGCTAGGAATCTCATTAACAGTTTCTTATTTGTAACCATTCCTTATTTTATCCTTACTGGACCAAAACAAAATAAAACAAAACAACCATTAGTATACAAAAATGAACAAAAGTCCCTCCTTCAGCTTTTCCCTTCTAATCAACCATTAAATCTAGCACAGAGTCCTGAGGGCACCACTGTATCTGATGGCACCATTCTGAGATATAGAGGTTCTGGGACAGCCCCCTCTTCTCCTGTAGATCATCTTACATCAGCTTTAGCCAAGCAGGTAAAAGCAGGTCACTGATTCTTCACACAGACAATACTCACAAATATGATGGGCTGAAATGGGCACAAGATGTTCTTCAAAACTTTTTTTTTTTTCTCATTAAGTTCAGTAACCTGATCCGATAGGTTTATATGTACATTTTACATTCACAGAATTTAGCAGATGCTCTTATACAGAACGACTTTTATCTAATTTATACAACTGAGCAGTTGAGGATTTAGGACCTTGCTCAAGGGACCAGTAGTTCCAGCTTGGTGGTGCTGGGATTTTAACTCAACAAACTTTTCTAATAGCTCACCATAGCACCACTTACCAGTGAGCAGCATCAAATTTTTTGTTGCCATTCTTTTTTAAATCACACTTGCATTGGTGTGAATTTGAAAATTACAATATTTAAAAAAAACTTAAAAAAAATGTTTCATATTAGATTAGAGCTGGCTGGTCTAAAGTTTTTGTAAAAAAAATTTTTTAGTCTAAAATACTTTCTTTTAGCTATCCATCAACTTGATTAACGTGTAATTATCACTGTGAAAGAAAATCGCACTTTTCTAGCAATGTTTTAGACGAGATAATGCAGACTACCTACATTAACCACTGAGGCTGTTAAAATGGTTTTGGGTGAAGACAGCATAAGCATGATTGGCAAGTAGGATTTGTTGTCCAGAAAAAAAATTCTTGTGAAAAACACAATGTTCTGGGGTATTTTCCAAAATTCAGCCACAGCAAAATCAGATTGGTTTTCACAAACTACTGACAGAATTGAATCGCAAAAGGGTGATTTGTGATTTTTAAGGCAAGAATTATCAAGATTCGATATTTGTGATACAAACATATTTAGTTGGGCTGATGCAAATATTGCATGAACTGACTGCTCACTGGCACATTTCTAATATGACTGAATTGCTATAACTCATGGTTCAAAAGCACCAATCAGAAACAACAAATATCTGGTATGATGGCAATTTTCTACTCTACTCTAATTGAAAAACAAATTATATATTTTATATATATATACACACATAGGATATATATGCTTTATATATTGGTCCAGTTTTATTTGCAGTGTGAATAAAATTAACGAGGAAATAAACATGTATATACATGGACTGTTTGTCTCTGCTACAACTCGCAATCAGATCATAAGAGCTGCATCATGAGTCATCACTCATGCACCAAAAGCCAGGATTGATCCAGGACCAGTTCTGATCTGGTGTCAGTTTCCCTTATGGCACGCCATTGCACTAAATATTAGATCTGTTCCTGGATCAGTACTATAGTGCTGATATTGTGTTAGTACAGGCCCCCCCCGTGATTGTCGTCATGACGAGGAGAGTTGTTATGGCAACCACTTTATGAGAAAAGGCTGCGTATGTACCATGACTGAATACCTTCTGGTATGAATAAGAGGCATAAAACAGCAATACAATTACAAACAGATGAGAAAACAATGCATTTACATAAGAGGGTGTTTCTTTAGTGATGGGGTGGAGGGGGTCAATATGCTCTTCAAATGGTGCTTAAATAAGCTAAAAATAGAATCAGGTTAATGTGTATAAGAGCTTTAACATCAGGATACCAGAAAAGGCTCTTTGGCATGATGTCTATAAATAAGTGAAGATTTATTTCCCACGATAAATGTTTACATTCTTTGCAGTGAGAAATAATCATCCATTTTATGAGGTCACTGACTGAATATGGAGAACACTGCATTTAGGGAACCATTTTAAATTTTAAAAGAGTGCACCAAGCTTGGTTTTGTTTGTCGCCTCTTACCACAGTGTCTCTCACTTTTCTCCCTCTCTATTTTGTATATTTCCTGTCCTTCATCCTCTTACTTTCTCTCCCCTCCCCCATTTTGTATTGCAGGACTTACAGAGACAGAGTGCTGCGAGCAGACGGAGGCCATTCTCTGGTGGAAAGCAGGTGGGGAAGAGCGGCTGCAGAACATAGTTGGAGAAGGTGAGAGCGATGACTGCTTGGTTTGTAGGGTAGATCACCAAAACAGCAATCCATAATCTCAGGAACCTATAATACACAACAACATGGATCACACAAACATGATCACATAGTCTGTAAGTAGACTTGTGCAATTCTTAATATCTATACCTATTACATTACCAAACAATACTAAAACCACCATCACAATCTCCATAAAAGCCACTGGTTTTCTTTCTCATTTACAATACATTTTAAATCAGGAACGCATTCTCACTCAGGGTGGCACAATGTGAGTGTGGGACTGAAAAGCATTGATTATTCTCACTGGTATGTGAATAATGCATAAGCCTATTGTAAACTCTGCATTAGCATTAGGAAATGACACTGAGTAGTAAATCACCTCAATTGAGGTGAAGGTCAAGCTGTTTTGAAGAGCTGTTAAAAAACCGCTAATAATATAACAGTTCCCACAGAAAAGGAAGGTTGCTAGTTTAAGGAAAATTGGTTGAGTTTTATCTGTGTGGAAGGAATGTCAACACCAGGACGTTAAAAAAAACTTTCAATTAGGTTTCCAGTTTTGCCTCTTCAATACGTGGAGCTCAAATGGAGTTTTTGTTTGGTTAACCATGATAAGCTTTGATTTTGTTTCTGTGATTCATTATGAAATAAAATTCAGAAAAGCAAAATCAATTGCATTTTAATGACTGTCATCAAGACAAAGAATCATTCATATTTGGTATAATAATAATAATAATAATAATAATAATAATAATAATAATAATAATAATAATAATAATAATAATAATAATATCCTTTAATCCGTATACAATTTTTCGCACATTCAGGGGGATCAACTTTATTTTGATTTGAGACCAAATTAAAATGTACTGAAGCTAAAAAGAAAGAAAGAGAATATAATAGTTTTTGGAAGCAGTCAATCAAAATACTGTTTAGTGATTTTCCCAAGCCACCATATATAAAAAGATGGTCTATTTTTGTGTGTGTGTGTGGGAGAGAGAGAGAAATGTATCTTAATTATCTAACATAAAGCCATTCTTACCCTGCCAGTCCACCGAAAATGTCCTTGACATATGAGTAGTCACCACCAGACTTAGGGATGGTGACTCCCAGTTCAGCGTAGCAGAGAGCACCGATAGCTGTGATGACACCCGTGATGATCCAGACAATGAGAGCAAGGCCCACAGAGCTAGCATTCTCGAGCACACCCTTAGGACTGACAAAGATCCCAGAGCCTATGATGTTACCTGAAACACAGACCAGTGAATGGAATGATTATAATGAGAAATAAACAGTTATATTGAGCTCTGAATCGGTCAAATATCAGCTCTCCAATATTTGGGATTTACCGGATTACCACATGCTTCTTTGCACAAAAGACAAAGACAAATTTTTGTCTATTTTTTTTTTTTAAAGAGTCTATAATTGATCATGACTATGGATGTTTTTTGTGCAATGCTTTGCAGGCTTGGAACTTGGGACAGGAAAGCATTTCAGCTTACGATAAGGGTATAACACGTAGCAGCCAAAGGTCACAAAGTATCAGTGCATCCTCAGCAAATTTAACCAAACCTGTGCTGAAGAGACAAATAAGGTGGAAGAAAAGAAAATAAGAATACTTAGACAGACAGAAATTGGAAAAATGGTGTTCTAAAATAGAAGCAGAAACAAATGACAGAGGAGTGATTCATGTCAGACTGCATAGCAGAGATAAATGGGATGTTATAACAAATCTAGCAAAGCAGAAAAATTCATCGAACTGGCTGTGTGAATCAAAAGAAAATGAGGATGTCAGGGAAGAGGGAAAAAAACGCCACAAGGCCAGCGGACAGTAAGAGTAATTTGCTGAGTCAGGAATGAAGACAGGAGACACAGCCTGGGGTTAATGGGTACAGCCTGTCCAAGTCCCTGTGTGTGTGTGTGTGTGTGTGTGTGTGTGTGTGTGTGTGCGCGCGCGCACATTTTATATGACAAGACACGCCTGATTCTAAATGATCTGATGGAGTCCAAGTGTGATTGAGTTGCTAGATGCATGCATACACGTGTGTGTGTTTAAAGTGAACAGTGCTCCATTCTCAGTGTTCATGCTTACTATAAACCCTCCAGGAACAAAGGGAAAAGAAAATAACCATGTAGTCCTCATGAAAACACTGTGTGACTTTCAATGTGATCTTTACCTAGGATATCATGCCATTTCTTTTGATGTTCAGGTTCTCTAACCTGTCTCCCACTTTCCTGTCCTCCATGAGAATCCGTGACACAGCGAATAAATCTGCAAGAACTCATAAGCTAAACTAAGAGGTTCATACAGTCTAAAATGTCTAACAAGAGCAAGCTGGGTAAAGGCTCCAGGTTTAAATCTTAAATAGATAAGTAGGCCAAAGGTCATACATAAACAAATTCACATTATTCATACTTCAAGAGGAGAAATATTAGGTATGTTTTTACCGGATTATTTGATGTAGTATATAAAGCTTTGGCTCGTCCATATACACAAATAAAGAGAAGGTAGAATCTTAAGGTAGTCAGTGTCAGACACCATATTCAATTTGTGTTTTGTAGTTTGGATATTTCAGATTTTAGCCATGCCCAACAACAGTCAACTGTAGATTACACAACTTTATATGATCTCTGGCGTCACATGCCATCTTGTTTGTGCAATACCTATGCAGTGGCTTCAGTAATCTGTTTCCAGCGAGTTCACGTTGCAACTTCAGAACCACTGAAGTCTGGTATTAATTGACTAAAGTACACCTGACCCTGGGACTGGTTAGAACCAGTTCCCCTCTGCGGCTCTTGCAGAGAGCATCATGCATGTCATGTGCAGCTTCATTGCAAATGGATCCTTCGTGCAGTGCTGACTCCAGTGGAATAGCCAAACACAGGGGCTTCCTGTGCACACACTACTTCCCCTCACTTCCTCTTTCTATGTGCACATTGGTGTTTGCTAAAGTAAAGACAGCCATGTGACCTGCAAATCCTACCTGAGTGCTTACAAGCAATCTAAAACTTTAGTCATATTACAGGCTAAATCATGTCGAAGAGGTTCTTTTAAAGCTGGATTTGAATCCATCAGTTTCAAGTGTTTTTAATCTGTTGGCAGATTATTTTATTGAGGCCTTACTCTAAGTAAGCACTATAAAACTATAAACTTAACTCACTTACATTGCAAGTGCAAATACAAGCTTTTATTTGGAGTTCCATTGAGATTAATTATACTATAACAGCATTTTATATTTCCTTTCAATGATCCTGAACTGTCTACAGTCCTATTTAAATGTCGAGAAACACCTAAGAAACTTATTTCCTTTATACTTATGTCATCTAGCAGCTATATAGAGAAAGTCCCTCACAGGCCTCTTTTTTTCTCACTTTCACTTGTAAGTCATCATAGAGAGAATCTGAAATGTGCAACATGATCATTAAAAAGCATTAACATTGGAGACTCCTTCTCTAAAGGTTAAACAAGATCAAAAAGACAATCTATATCCTATATCAAGGATCGTACATTTTCAGAATTAAGTCTAACCAATCAGCATTGAGAAATTATCTTTGTAATTAAAACTCTAGCAACAATATAAACTACAGGTGCTTTAAAACACTACATTTCAGTGCACCATCCTGATGATGTTATCAATGTATTGCTGTTTATAAATCACCAAAACAGGCAAGCTGCTACTAATCTCCTCCAACCCCCTGTATTGATTCTCCGCTGTTGCTCTATTGATCTGGCTGTAGTTCTATGTCCTGCTAACAGGAACCACTGAGAGTGAAAGAGGACAAGCAGGAGGGAGAGTAATCTGCAGCACCAGGGCGGTTTATCCGTCAGTCTGTTTAATCACCAGCTCTGAAGCATACCCATTTAGAAAGATTGCACAATGAGAGGATTATTTTAGTGTGCTCATCAGAGTATGTTTATCTGTGTGGTACAGGACTATTACAAGACAGTGATTCATGTGGAGCAGGAAGTTAACTGTGGCCTCTGTATTGTCCAGGGTCTCCACATCATTGCTCTACATTTATAGAAAAAGTAAATGAGTATTAATATTCTCACAATGCATTAAGTAAATAAGCTACCATAATTTTTCCAATGGATCAAACTGTGCCACTTTATTTACATGCAAGTAAAATTTAAAAAGATTGAGCTTGTCCATGTCTGTAACTGAGCCCCAACAGCACAGCCAGTGACGTGAACATAGCAAGAATCAACTTACTATGAAGAGACATGAAGTAAAAACTAAAGCTTATTTTTATTTGCACCACTAATTTATTCACCACAACTGTAAATTTATGAATCTGAGTGGGAGAAAATGACAGTAATACAGCCTGTTCTCTTCAATACGATAAAAAACACTCGCAAAGTAACCATGTACTGTATGTTATTTAGACATTGTGCTTCATTAAAATTCATTACAATGAGCGCAATGTGAGAACATGTTGAAAAGCTCAAGGCAAATAAAAGCCAAGCGCAAAAGGAGAAAAACACAAAACTAGAAAAACCACTTGCTATATGAACTTATTGAAACAAATTATTGTGTACACTAAACTATGATTGTGTTTTTTGTACCACTCTTAACAATAAGATATAATTAAAGTTTAGTGATTTAAAAATAAATGGTAGAGTGAGCGGTCTCCAAAATAAATTCTTGTCATGGACCTCCTATAATCCTGAGCCTGCTGTGTCTCACATATACAGCTCTTTGAACATTCTATGGAGGGAGGTTTATACACAAACATTAACTATCCTGTTTGCAACTATTGTAATCGTGTTAACATTATGCACTAATAATAGATGTGAAGCTTTTTACCCACAATAGATGGTAAAAAAATTACTTCAGCAAAATGAAGAAGAGAATCATGCTGCTTCAGTTTCTCAGTCTCGTGCATGCAGTTTTACTTCCACTTAAAAGCCACACGTTTGACAGTGCAGAACTCTGAGGGCAGCTATGGCTCCCTTAGCCTTTCCTTATTTTACAAGAACATTCAAATCAATAAGCTTCACCCTACAACATGCTTTATGAATTTTAGTCAGCACGCTCACACATTCAATGAAAACATGATTAAACTACTATTCTGGCACGAAACATTAGACAGACTGTAACCTCCACAACCCCAGTCCCACATACCCAGCAGGCAGCTACTGGACAGACACTTGGTATTTGGATGCACTCCAACTAGGCCGGCCATAAATCCATCAGCCCCCCTAACCTATGTTTGAGTCTACTCAGCTTTAAATACAACAGAGAAGAAGAATGTGGAACAATAAAAGACTACCAACATTTCAGTCAGCTTGATTGCCATTAGTTGATTAATCACCTCATACCTTCCCATAGCATTTAGCCAAGCAAAAACACTTGGATTGGAAAACCACCATCTCATCCTTGATCTACGAACAATCTTCACTTGTCCTGTTTATGAACCCTGTGTTTCTACTTGATACTATGAGATACAACCCAGTTGGAGCGAAAGTATTATTATATGGATTAAATAGATGGATTCATTGAAGTTGATGCTTTCTGAGAAATTCAGTGAAGCAAGCACAGAACAAAGGCTGGCTGGTAGGCACACGGGAGACCCACTGTGACAGTCATCTTTAATATTCACGTGATTAGCATGTGGACAAGTGATTATATCAAGGCCATTGGGCCTGAAGCTTTTGTTGAGATGATGTGGGTTTGAAGCTTTTGTTGAGAAAATGTGTTTAGTGAAACACCAAGATGTGGGTGTTAAGACCAAGAGCTTCTATTCTGTCATGGTTTAACACTATATTAAACAGAAACTTGAAAATAGTGGAATGAGCAAATTTTGGACTTACAATGCAAAGCAGCTATATGAAACTTGGTACAGCAAGTTGGAGATCTGGAAGATGATAAGCGTGAGGTGTTATCAAATGTTTTTGAATAAACCTAAACAAGAGGTACAGATGAGCTGGACAGACTACAGGATAAAAGCAGTGCTGCAGGTACAAACGAAAAAAGTTAACAGTCACTGGTGGAAACCACTTGAATGGAAATACGCTGATGATAAACGCATGATGATAAACAAGATGAATCAATTCAGAATTTCACTCTCTCTCCCCCTCTCTCTCTCTCTAATCTCTAAGTTATTTCATTTGGAGTTTCCATTTAACCCACCTTTAACTAGTCTAATATTTCTGAAACTATGCCCTCTTGTTTACAAGAAATTATTTTTAAAAGGTCAAACAAATAAAGCTAATGTTGCTGTTAAAGCTAAAAAAAACTAAAAAGCAACCTCTGGACTCTCAAGAATGTTTTTGAGTTAGAATACGAGTCAGGTTCACTTCCTGTTTGTCTCTTGCTATTCTGCAAAAGCAAGAAGCTACAAAAAAAAGACAAAGCTCGCTATTTTTTTTCTCCCGAGATCTTAACGTACGCGTAACAATAGAAAAAAAGAGCATTGCAAAGTCCGCTTCCACAAACACTACTCGTGCAATCAACATTGTGCATCTCTCTCTCTCTCTCTCTAGAGAGTCACCGAACAGGCCCAGACTCCTCTGTTTCCATAGAAACCTCGTGGTCATGCTCTTATTCAAGGTCACAGCTCCTCATCTGTACTCTCACCTGGCACGCTGAGAAAAACACACCGTACTCACTCTAGCACGAGAACAGTGCTCTTGTCCCGAACAAATGAACCTGAGACATTGTCACATGCAAAGCAGCTCGCATGTCTGCAGGAATAAACAAGTGGTTTGTTTCTACACGCTGTGCTTTCGTGTTCTGTCTCTTTCAGTGTTAGCCTGGATGGGCTAGTCCGTAGGGTTCAAGTATACACCATGATGGACCTTTAATCTTCTGTCTTAAAAATGAACCTTAGACTTACATACTACAACCGATATCTGTGTGGACTCTCATCAATTAATTGAGTCGAGTGACTAATACATGTTTTTTTTTGGCTGGCTTAGAAATGGACTAGTTTTAAGTACGATCAATTCTTACTGGGAATCAATTGATCCCAGGATGGGCAGAAAATCTAAAGTAAGCACCTTGAGCAATTCGTGAGACACAACTCATATTTAGATGAAAGTGTGTGCCAGAGGGAAAAAAACAAACAATTTAAATAAACAAATTGGGTCATAACAATGTTTTTTTTTTTTTTTTTTTAATGACTATATGCTTGTGCACTGAATTGCATCTCTATTTTAGGGCTACAGAAAGCAATACTTTATTACTAACCGATAATAATCCCGCAGGCGCTCACAAGCCCGATCTCCTTCTTCAGAGCCACGGAGGATTGTCCTTCTGCTTTCCCGGCTTGTGTCGCCTCCTCTCCGCTTTGAGCAGCCGCGCTGCCTCGGTGTCTCGGTCCGTCCGTCATGTCCACTTCTGTCTATGGCACTAAGTGTTATGCTGGTGAAAGTCTGCTGGTTTCGAGCGCGATTCGCCTTGGTTAGAAGACAAGCGAGCGCGGTATTGTCTAAGGATAAGGGACGACAGATTTCTCTCTGTTCAAGTGTATTGAAACAAATGGACCAGGGTTTCACTGCTGAAGGAGAGAGCTCATCAGCATCCCCTGCGTCTTCCACGAAATATAATGCACAATACAGCAAACACGGGTGATGTGAAAGTCCAGCTTTCAGTTTGATCAAACTAGTCAATGTGACCGCAGAGATTTATAAGAATCTAAGAGCATATCCCAATAGGAATGAACATATCAGTTCGGTGGAGCGCCTCGATGGTGATGTTTTCATTTCCCGCAGATGTCAGTGTCATTCAGGTTTCCGCCTTGTTCCGAGACTCCACCAAAATTACACCAAAATACATATCTATATCTATATATATATATATTTTTTACAGATTCTTTCACCGTTCCATGTAGACTTGCACTGCTTCTTGTCCTCAATGAGACCAGGTGCTAGGACGCTTCCTTGTTTTCAGGTGCGGTATCCAAAGCGCATCTTTCAGGGAAGAGGAGATTCTCCCACAGCGCCCTTATGCGACAACACTGAAGATGGTGAGGATGACAAGGATGGTGTGTGAGTGCGAGAAGGAGACCTTAGTCGGCCTTTAAAACGCTTTAAGCAGTGACGTTATAACAACTAGCCAACCTGAAACCTAAACACACTCTAAAGTGGCCCCACCTCTATGAGTTTAATACTACCCCCCTCCCCCTCCCCCATATCCGATAAACACACACACACACACACACACACACACACACACACACACACACACACACACACAGAGCAACAAATAGACACACTATTAATTTTTTTTCTGCACTCACTGACTAATTTTTTTAAGCTCCTCATTAAACAATAATGTGTCCTACGATGACCTTCATAGATATTTTGAAATTTGCATAACCTTGCTGTGGCTCAAGTGCATGTGTGTGCATGCAATGCAAATGGCTCAATGTTTTATTATTCCCCAGGAGAATGATAAACATTGATTCAGTTATGCACTGATTTTGTGCTATCAGATATAACAGTGTTTTGAGTGCTTTTAAAGCAATGGTCTTCTGTGATGTAGTTTGACCTTGTTGTTCTTGGTGCCTTACAGATAAGACACTTGTACCTAAGAAAAAAAATAACGCTTATAGTTCGTCTGCATAGAAAGAATTGCAGTTCTGTGGAGGATTTGCTGGGTGAGGGGGTTGGATAGAAAGCAGAAGTTTCAGGTTGGAAGTGGTAGAGTGGGTCCTTTCTGTTCAGGGGTTTTGCTTTGTACTAAGGTGGTGTGGCTGTGACTCACAGTAGTCTGGTCAGTAAACTGTTTTGCAAAAAAACTCACTTTTGTGTCTCTGTGGAGATGTTACAGTGTGCTGTTGCATTAACATCTCCCTTAATCTGAACTAAAGCAGCCCTGTTCCTGCATAAACATGCTTATTTTAGCAAAGTCAGAACCTAAGGATGGAAAGATGGACTTGGACGCTTCAGCAGTCCTGAGTTACAGCCTCAACTCTATTGAACATCTTTGGAATGAATCTGGTTGATGTTGCACATGAAGAATGGAGGCTGTTATAGTAGAAAAAGGGGGACAACTAATTATCAATGCAAAATATTTTTGGAATGGAAATATTAATACTCAGATATACAAACATTTGTATATATAATGTTTATCCCAACATTTCTGTAATACACTATGAAAATAGTGAAACGATATTATGAAACCTGAATCCTTTACAAAAATGATTGGGTTGCCATCAAATATAATCATCACAATCAGACCAGGTTTGTTATTTGAGATGATAAAATTAGTTTAAATCTGGGTGGTTGATGAATCGGTTCATGTGTGAATGAGATTACTTAGCCAAATGTTTGGCCAACATATTTTAAGCTGGGTGTGTGATAATTCAGTTTGCACATGGCTAAACTAGGCTTGCTTTTTTGTTTACTATATCAACCTCACAGCTCCTGTGCAACGCTAAAGGAACTTCTAATGACAAACATTTCTGCAACTAAATAGACATGGGTTAAATGGTTTAAATAGTTTAAATGTCATTTTTGATTCCTTGAACAATGCTGATGCAGTGTGGATAACAGGAACAACATAGCATATCACACTAAGTGTAACTGTGTTGATCAAAGGCCATTTTGTACAGAGATAGAGACAATGCAAGAGAGGGAGGGAAAGGACATTGCCTGATATGATAATGACACGAGATTTCCTCACTGATAACAAAGTAGCCCAAGTAATCATCACCTTCACTGACAAACAGGACATATTCATGTTTGATTGTTTATTTTAACCATACTTTTGACTAAAGATGCAATGAAGCAGTATTAGAGCATTAGGTTAGAGAGGTCTGTGTTAGATCAACTGTGTGCTGCTAATATTATGATTTATACAAGCAGTAGACAAATATTTCACAGAGTGTACTAGTCAACTGGGATGCACTTGTGATTTATTCATTCCTCCTTACTAGGCACTTCATCGAGGCCATAGAAATAAAGTAAATACCAGGAACACTGAAGAAATGTTGCTTGTTCCATCAGAGGGTCTGTGCTAAATGAAGACATTTGCAATTATACAGGGTAACTATTGCACTCATGTAGTCAGAAATCAGAAATAGCTTTATTACCAAGTATGCTTACACACACAAGTAATTTGACTTGGCACCAGGAGCTTCCAGTGCAGAGGAAGTACAGACCTAATGTAGGAGAATTGTAAAACAGATAGTTAAATAATTCAATATATACAGAGTAAAAATGTTAAATAAATGTACAGATGTTATTTACAAGTGTTCAGATTACAAATGGACCACTGGATTCTATGTACAAATTTGTCAGTTATGATTGACAATGTGTAGTAAAAGTGAACTGTAAAGTGAACAGTCAAGCGACATTGTTGCAATAATGTAATTAAACTTCTGACCTTCTGATCCAAAGTCCAATGCTTTAACCAATAAACTATCACTTTTCCAATTTGTCCCACTCTCCTTAGCACCAACACCTACGCTACACCAAAAGTGATTAAGCTTATGTTTTATTTCCCAGTTGTGATGTTTGATGTGAACATGAACTGAAGCTGCCACATTATTGCTTAATTGGCACAAATGATCATGTATAGAAGTGTTTCTTTGAAATTTGCCACTGATTGTATTGATATTTACTTCTATTACACGGTTTAAAACGACACACAACATGCATGCATGACTTGCTCCTATAAGGGCATTAGGTCAAAGACAAACCAGATAATTGCCAGCTTCAGCAGTTAGCCATGCCTGGCTCAAAATCATCCTTCAACTCGAGCGTTTCATCATATTATCCTGCATCAATGTTTAGTCTGGGACTGAGAATGGTATGTACGAAACGATACCACTTCTGTAACATGAGTGCTTACATGCTTGATGTTTGATTAATTGTCTTAAATCTTGAACGTGTGTGTGCATTAGTGTGTTATTCTAATTCATTTTAATAAATGTAACAAAACATTCAAAAAGAGTAAATCAAATCTCTGAATTATAATCAAAATTACACTGGTGTGTAAGGAGATTTGGCATAAAGATGCTGCAAGTCAAGTCAAGTCAAGTCTTGCAAGCAAAGAGCGCAAAGCCCTGATGACTGCTTTTGTGCAAAATTAATTTTCCCAATTTGTGTCCTCAAAAAAAGGAGATAATACATATATTGCTAATTGCTCAGAAAATGCTTCTGGGGAAATAGTTTAGAAAGTAGGATAAGAGAGAATAAAAGAGAAATCTGGAAATGAATTAATCAAAAAATCTATTTGTTTTAAATGATGTGTGGAACAATTGCTTTACTCTTACACAAGTAATCCAGCTCATCGACTGTATGAATCAGTCATGTTACAGAACAGAAAGTTCTTCTGCTTGTTCTGAAATTGCTTCATATGCATTACAAAAGTGAGACATTAACACAAAGGAAACATGAGAAAGGCCGATAGGCACAAAGCCGACAAACTGTAGGAGTTTTGTAGGGCAAATTGTGATGTCATGAGTGTTGGAGTAAAACGTGCTGCCCTGCCTTGGGTTTAAACTCCAACATAAGGTCACAGATCAGCTAATCTTAGAGGTGTAGATAAGTGAGTTACTGAGATCGATTATAACCCTGAGATCTATATTCTCTCTCTCTCTCTCTCTCTCTCTCTCTCTCTCTCTCTCTCTCTCTCTCTCTCTCTCTCTCTCTCTCTGGTTTACACTGTGCTTTCTTGGTAATAACAGGGCATTGAAAGGTACAGACATTGTCAAAAGAGATATGGGGTTAATAAATAACCAATGCTTTTAAACACATTTGCTGCTCAGTGGCTAGAAAATAAAAGGAGCCAATAAAATCACCTAAAGTGGCTTATTTAACTGTTTAACTAATGCCTTTATAAACCCAAAGATGCTGTACAAAATGTGTAACACAATATAACAAAAGTCAAATGATCAATTTAAGAAGTCGAAAATAAAAAGAATATTGAGTGTAGAGACGTTTTATGGCACATTTGGAAATTGAGACAAGCCAAGTGAGGGGTACTGCATGTTGTCTATTGAATAGAACTTGGGGCAAAAAAATAGGATCAAAGAATGAAGCAGCTGAGTCATCAACTGAAGTTTTAATCAATTATCTTGGCAACCTGGTTAAAACATTACAGAGGGCAGTTTTTCTTGCTTTGCAGGATTTGATGCAGAGGTGTTCTACAGCTACAACTATTGCTAGAAGGAGCTTTTTTTTTCACACACTCTGCAGTCCAGCACAATTGAATGAAAACCAACTGCAGCACCAAACATGAACAAACACTGATGACATAGTAACTTTAAGTAAGAAGAAAAAAACAAGAGAGGAAAAGTTAAAGACCTTTGTCTTGAAAGCAAGACATAGTAGAAAACGTTGAATTCCTAAAGTTGTTGCCCATATACATGATGGTGTCCATATCCCTGTGTAACTAATTTAGAGCAAAACAAAATGACTGACTTCTAAGCTAATTGCGCAGCCTACCCATAACTGCCAAGCACATTTTAAAGCAACTAAATGGAAAATTTCTTGTAAACTGGAACTTGGTTCTTGTTATAGGTTTGATAACAGGAACAGTGTAGCACATATTGCCAAGTTTAACTGTGTTGATCAAAGGCCATTTTGTACAGAGATAGAGAGAATGTGAGAGGCGGAGGGAGAGGACATTAACTGATATGATAAGGAGCCATGATTTCCTCACTGATAAAAGAGAAATGAACAAATAGCGCAGGAAATCAAGTCATCAAATAAATGTATTTACTAGGCAGTTCCAAACACATAGTCTTAATCTTCTCATTCTTCTCAGCATCACCTTTGCATATTAACTTGGAAACAACCATACTATGATTGAAAAGAGATGCAGTGTGGCAGCATTAAAGCTCAGTTAGAGTTGTGTAGGCTGTGTTAGATGTATGAGTTAGAGTGTGCTGCTAACCATATGATGTATACAAGCAGCAAACTAATATTTTACACATTCACACACTTGTACATGACTGAAAGTGCTACTCAGCTGAGACACACTCTATCAGTAACCACTTCATCCTGGTCAAGGTCATACATACATATACCAGGAACACTGGGCATTACAACTTGACAAAAATGTGATCTGGATTTTCAGCCTCCCAGTCAGAATGCTAACTATAGCCTCTGTATATTGCTGTTTTTGGAACATATGTTTTTTAGCTGTTGTAGCCTCAATGTTTGTTGTTTGTGTGCTCTGAGATGCTTTTCTGCTCACCATGGTGGTAAAAAGTGTTTATATGAGTTATTGTAGTCTTGTCAGCTTGAGTCAGTCTGGCCATTCTATTCTGACCTCTCTCATCAAAAAGGCATTTCCATTCGCATACCCGCTATTCATAAGATGTCTTTGTTGTTTTCCGTAACATTCTGCGCAAACTCTTGAGACAGTTATACAGGAAAATCCCAGGAGTTCAGCAGTCACTGGGTTCATGTTTTCCCCATTTTGATAATTGAGGAGAAAATGAACTGAGGTGTAAACATGGATGATGGAGTTATTTATCTGCATTATCTATGTTCAAGTCAAAACTGTTGGGATCTTTTTTGAGACGCTACTAAGTGCAGCTTTTCTTGCTTTGCATGTTTTGATGCAGAGTGTTCTAGATCTGCAAAGTCATTTTCCTTGAATCAAGTGCCACTGCTAGGAATGAGCTTATTTTCCACACACACTATGCAGTCCAGCCTAGCTGGAATTAAAATTTACAACAACTGCAGTAACATACATGCAGAAATGTGCAATTTCATTGCAATAATAATTGTTACAATAATTTGTCTAACTATCATTAGTAGTCTGAGTTTTCTGCCATCTTTATTACATCTGCTACACATTTCATACAGTATATTTAAATAAGTTTGGACACTTAATAACAATATTTGAATATTTATATTTTATTTAAATTTCTTATATTTAATTTTACTTCAATCCTTACTTTTATTTTACTGTGAGCAACTGCAACCCAACAGTTTCCCGATGAGATCAATAAAGTGTTCTGATTCTGATACGACATAATTCAAAAAAAAAAGAATCAGAATTATTGAAATAATTTGATGGAAAACATTTTTAAAGAAATCATTTCATAATCAATGTACGTTTTCTGGTTCATGTCTGTGTATGAGACAGTGAGACAGGAAGAGAATGAGAAGGCAAGAACAAAGCCCTTTGTCATGAAGACAGGACATGTTGCAACTTTAATTTCCAAATGCTTTTGTTGTCTATGACCACTTGGGTAGATCATTTAGAGCAGAATGAGAGGACAGACTGCTCAGTGAGTTGCACAACCTACCCAGAATTGCTAAGTGGAGACAGATGGATGGAGACGAATAAGGGATTGGGGAAACAGGGAAAAAATAAGAAATAAGATGTGACAGCTTGGGGTGCTTGTCTGTTTGTAAGAGAAATGGCTTTGTTATGGAGAATAATGTGTGGCATTGGAAAAAAGAATGTGTATATTTACAAAAAGAAAAGAGGAGAAATTGCAAGATGAGCAAAGAGAAACCAGGGCCAAAATGAGAGGCAGAGAAAAGGGTGGTGGTGGTGGGGGGGTGTTTTGGAGAGAGTGTAATTTGAGAAGTATGTTTACCATGTTCAGAGACACGTGCTCTAGGAAAATTGTTTCCAGGAAGACTTCTCTCCCGGGTGACTATGAATTAAGCTTAATCCTGCCATGTACGTCTGGCTAGAGGCGGTGTTGACGATACATGTAGTTCCCTCTTTCTATATTTGTGTTAGTGTGTATTTACGTGCTGCATGGTGCAAACGTTGTATTATTAGTAAGCAGTATTTGCTGCAACCTTCTAGATCTGGATCCATCTGCCGCACTCCTGTTTCTCTTTAGCTTGTGTGTGTGTGATTATGTTTATGAGTTGAAGAGTGATTTAGTTTGGCTTTTGGTTTATGTGCATGTGTGTGAGTTTAATAAGCATAAGGTTACCTCTGATTGGCTTTCTCTTTGTATGTGTGTTTGTGTGTGTGTGTGTGTGTGTGTGTGTGTGTGTGTGTGTGTGTGTGTGTGTGTGTGTGTGTGTGTGTGTGTGTGTGTGTGTGTGTGTGTGCTTGCACACATGAGGTCCACCAGACATTTGCTATGCCATTAATCACCGCACTTACTAGTATGTTAATGGACGATCATCTCTGATTAACGTGAATGTGAGTGCGTTTATTTGTAAGCATTTGTATTGACAAAGCCTTTGATGCCCTGTCACACAGACTACAATGATTGTGTGAAAGCCCATTGACTTGTTGGTCTACACCTCCTTCTGTGTCAGTGTTTACAAAGCTTTTTTTCCCCTAGATTTGTACAATTTTAGACCAGAACGCTGTGTCTCATAGTTGTTGTTTTAATCCAAGAATAGCTCTTCACATTGTTTTCTAGTCATCATTGTGCAGTCCAGCTGTGCTGCTTTCCTTTAATGTGACCACAGATGGCTGGTTCACAATTTATTTTTAGATTGATCACTACAGGTCACATCGATGGCCCGGTGAATGGGTGTGAATGCTTCTATCACACACCCAATGTGTTTAACATTACCACCAGCTGGAAATGAATGATTTGCCCTTTTTTTGTTTTCATTGTGCTGATGGTATTATTGTATTTTAATGGTTTGGGTTGATTGCAGTATGTAAATGGGATTTTTTTATGGGGAATGTGTCGTGGTTTAATCATATGGAGAGTAACATCATATTGCAAATTATACAATGAACTGTAGACATTTTAAATTGTATTCCTCTTATGCCACAGCATTCTGCCAACAATTACTTTTTATTTTCGGCAATCTTTCCAAATCTTTGGGTTTCTTTTGGTGAACAGTTCAGGAACCATATAAAAAATCCCTAACATCTGGTGTTTTCCCTTTTTTGTGTTAGCTAGCCACTATGATGCTAGGTTTTGGGTAAAGCTTGCTACAATCTTTCCATATACACAAGAAAAAAAATCAATTAAACATTTCATGGAACAATAATAATTTAGCCATAACATAATACAGATAAATTACAAACCTATAGTGATTACAGATACGAATTATATATATATATTTTATATATATATATATATATATATTATATATATATATTTAATTATATTTATATATATTTATATATTATATTTATATATAATATATAAAATTCGTATCTGTTTCAATTTGACCATCTGTCTCAAAACACATTGTGACATATTTTTGCCAAACATTACATAATTTGTTTTTGTACTACAAACCAGCACTAAAACACAATCAACGTAATTATATGCCCTCACACTTCACTGTTCTGCTTTACAGGGATAGAATTTCTACTGCTGTTCTACTGTTTTTCTCCTTGTACATCACTTATAGCATCTCCAGATCCCATGGTCTGTGGTGTACTTCTCTGTAATATTGACATGTCTGTATATTGGAAGGTTAAAAGCTTTGGTGCAGCTGAAAAATACTCTAAAATTAACATTCTTTCTACAGACAATAAAACCTAATAAAGTCTTTAATACGTCAACAAGATATTTTTCATGTGGCCGGCATTAGGAGTTCATTTGCATATTTGAATAACTTGAACCTAATATTTAGCTATTTACATTGTGTAAAAGCCAAGCTGAGACAGCAGAATGGCATTCAGGATCAGCCAAACATGAAAACCATTAAACATGATAACTGTCAGCTTATCACTGATTATAACAAGAAGACAGCAAAACCCGAACACCAAATATTTGAAATCCTTTTCTCTTGCAAATGCTTTAAATCGACGTGCACACAAAAAAATGCTAACCCTTCTAATCTGTAAACCCCACACACATGTAATATTTCTGTCAGCAATGTATTCAACAACAAAACTTATAGTGATTAGATAGTGATCAGATAAAAAGAATTACTCATATATACCACTATACAATATTCACTGTTTAAATTTTATTTAAACAAAACTAAAATAAAAAAATGATATTATTGCTGTTATTCTCAGGTTTTGTTTATACATTTTTGTGACTTTTTGTTTTGTAAATCGATTTTATAAATATAAATCAGATTTTCTGGCATAGTATATCCTGAAGAAGAAGAAAGAAAAACATTTAAAAAACAAGAAAGAATTTAAAGTTAAATTATGATATTTAAGGCAAGAATATGCCAGTAATTCTTGAAGTAAAATTTATACTTTATTATTATGTATAATAAAGTATAAGAATAAAGCATTATTTTGGTTTTTGACCCAAATTGCAAATATGTATTACTGTTATAACAAAACATTAAAAATACATTCCTGACAGAATTCAAGGAAATGCTGCTGTAGGCATTACTGAATATTTATATAAACAGACCATAAAAAATATTCTGAAACATATCTAATTTTTCAGCAAACCATTGTTTATTTATGCTACATGTGATTGTTTTTGCACCTGTGTCAAATTGCCTTGTAAAGTGTACTTGTATTTAAGCCTCATATTGCCTTAATTTGGTAGTTTTTATGTTCATTAACATGAATAATCTTTACCAAGACAAAAAGATATAGCTAATAAATGTTATCATTGTGATGCTGCTCAATATTCTGCATAATAATGTTGCACTCAATATTTTATTTCTCCCTGAATATATAAATTTTCACACTAAACATTAAGAGACATCAGAGAGCTGATTGATGCTGTGTGATATTTACAGTACACATATTTACATTTATCATTGTGAAATGGATCAGGGGCGTAAATTACGCGGGGGACGCGGGGGACATGTCCCCCACACTTTTTATAAAAAGTTAATTCGTCCCCCTCACTTTTTTAGTGGAGGACAAAAAAACAGGTAACACTACACATTTCATCCCCCCCACTTTTGAAATGATGGCTACGCCCCTGAAATGGATATTCTGTTAAAAAGACACCTCACATGTGCTCAAATAATACATTTTATGATTGTATTATAATGTCTGCACTTTTGGAATCCATATGTCTACTCACACAGGTTTTTTGTGTGTATGTCCTTGTCACCTTATTAATTCTTTGAATATTCCAGTGTTTTGGTCCACTACAGATTTTGTTGTTGCTGTTTTTGGAGCAGTTCATATTTCTGCATTAGTAGGGTTAGTGTGTTGTATGTGAACTAGTTCTGAGAGGTTTCCTGTTTTTGTGTGTGTGTTTGTGTGTGTGTGTGTGTGTGTGTGTGTGTGTGTGTGTGTGTGTGTGTGTGTGTGTGTGTGTGTGTGTGTGTGTGTGTGTGTGTATGAATAGTGAACTGTACTTTATATCTGGAGCTGTAGTCAGCATGAATCTCCTAATACAGCTGTTTGACTCAGTAGGTCATGCGCTATTCTGCACTCATATGCTTTTGAACATGGTGTACATACTAACTGTCTCTGTTTTCACCTTCACTGCAGGCTCTGTTCATGACTGGCTCAATCCAGTTCCTTCTGCTTCTTCCCTTTTCTCAGGCACATTACCACCACTCCCCCTTGACTCTTCTATCTGTTTGTCTGTCTGTCTGTTTGTCTGTCTGTCTGTCTGTCTGTCTGTCTGTCTGTCTGTCTGTCTGTCTGTCTGCATGTGCCATAATACATGCCAAACTGATAAATTGTGTGTGTGTGTGTGTGTGTGTGTGTGTGTGTGTGTGTGTGTGTGTGTGTGTGTGTGTGTGTGTGTGTGTGTGTGTGTGTGTGATTATGTGTGTGCAGATAATTTATGTAATTTTGAAGTGAAATGTTTCACACTTATTAGCTTTCAGTAATGGCTTTGATCATGGCCAAGAAGAATCTGGAGTCTATCCCAGCAACACTGGAAATCATTTATCTGTTTGCTGATGCATTCTGTCTTTGGTCAGTGGCATTTTGCAGCGTCAGTATGTGGGCGTGGGCTTTTACCTAGCTGCAGAGCTAATGAAATATTCATAGACAAATCTCACTGCTCCAAAATAACCGTAACAAGCCAATATTACATTTACAGCATTTGCTGGTGCCCGTATCCAGAGCAACTTACATGTATATCTTTTATACAACTCCACAGCTATGGGGATAAGGGCCTTGTTTAGGGGCCCAGAAGTGGCAAATGATGTGATTGGATTTGAATTCAAAACCTTCGGATCCAAAGTCCGATGCCTTTGTCTAGCACCTTAACCACTAAGCTACCACCACCTATGAACAGAAGATACACACATTATGCAAACACACCGAATCACAGATTTAGCATATTTTTATATTTTCCATTTTTTTGTGTATATACAGTATTAGTGTATATTGGTGTATGGTTATCGTTCACACAATAAATATGCACAGATCTCAGTACAGTAAAAGTGCTTTTTATTAAACCTTCATCTATGTGATAGCAAAGGTACACCTATCATCAAAAATGGCAGATGAGTTGCTAAAGCCGTTTTCACTCTGTGATGTGAGTGACACGTTACAATGTTGAAAACAATATTACATCAGTTGTCATAAAATAATATTATGCGAATATTAGTGATATTAGTAAGCAAAACACTTACCAAGGCATGTATTTCATTACTGGTAATTAGTCATAGAAGCATTGCTGTAACAATTCTATAGCAGAACAAATCTTAAGTGTTAATTCCTAGCTTGCTATTTTTGCTTTCTCAGTCAGTTCTAGGACATTTTGTAAAATATCACTTCATGATAGACATTGTAACCTTTTCATGCATCCATATGGATCTGGAGCTCCTTGCACAAATGCATCCATATGAATCTCAAGCTCCTTGCACAAATAAGCATTCAATTTATGTATTTTAAGAGATATTTCTGAGGGTGTCTAACATATTCATCAGTTATTTTACACTATACTTCATGTCTTTATGGAGCTTGCGTTGTACCCAAATGTATTGCCATGCTGGGCAAGGTTTGGACCTTAGTTTTACAGCATACAACGTCCTATACAATTGTGTGTTTCTACATTTGTGACTTGTAATTTGTGGCTGTGGTGGTTAGTTACCCATATACCTTCAGTCATATATTGTATCTCATTAAGCTGACATACTATGGGTGGATAACACTGTTATTTTACATACCCACAGGTCAGTCCTGAGCTCAGCTGACTGTCTGTGTAAGCTTTGCTCTATGGTGTATTGGCTACATTGTGAAATAGCATGAATGTGTGTGTTCACAATAGAACATACACCCTCTGGACTAAGCTCTGGATTTCCCATTAACCTGACTGGGATAAAGCAGTTCCTGAAGAATGAATGAATGATGTTATAAAATCAATTATGATGACAGCTTTTACAGAGTAAAACCAGTATTAGTATCATGCTATACAACTGGACATATCCCATCATGGCAACTGTTCACATCTAAATATATCTGCAATGATACGATTGTGTCAGTGTTATAAATGTTATAAATGTTACCCAATAGACCTGTAAGGTCGTGTGTTTAGATGAGTTGTGTGTATTTGAGACACCCAGCGGATGGAGCCAGTCAAATCCAAATAACCATTTTTTTTAATTTTTTTTTTACAAGGTCTCGTTTTTTTTCCTGTTAAATACGTTTAAATAAAAACGTAGACAATAGAACACCTCAGTGGCAAATTAGGCTTAATGTTTGTTTTGGTTGAATTAATGGATTCATAATTAATTTGATGGTTAGCAAGATGATTTTTTTTCATAAACCCAATGAAAATGGAGTTCACATTTTCAGCTATTTGCATGGAGGTTTGTTAATATATTATCTGTACCTGTGTAAATCTATGACTCAGAGAATGTTAGTCATGTACTGCACAGAGGACACCAGTGATCTAAGCCGCATCAGAAAAAGATCGGTTATGTGCATAATACATTTTTTTTATGAAACACGGTGTAGTAAAAGAACAAAGGCGACCCTGATATTCATCATGCTGTAAACTCAGCTCTTCATAACCCACTGAAAATCCATTTTATGACCATATAAAAGGTTACATTAAGCAATTTACTTAAGCACAAATTATAGATGGTTGTATAATTACGTTAAGTTGCCTGACGTATTAGTGCACTGTGGATCACTTATCAAATCATAAACTTTCTCTGAAGTATTTACTAAACAAATGATGAGATATGAAGTTATTCCTAATGATTTTATTCATTATTTTAAACCATCTAAACAAAGATTATTAACAACAGCTAGAATTCATGCAGTTTAATTAATAAGACACAAAGACTGACTTTAATGGGCTTTAATAGGCATGTAGGTGAAGGGAACAGAGGTGATGAGGAGGTAATGGGTAGGTATGGTCTTAGGGAGAGAAAATTGGAAGAGCAGATGGTGGTAGATTTTGCTAAATGAATGGAAATGGCAGTGGTAAATACTTATTTTAAGAAGAAGGAGGAGCATAGGGTGACATAAGGGATATAAAAAGGTGCACACAGGTGGACTATGTTCTATGTAGGAGATGCAACCTGAAGGAGATTGGAGACTGTAAGGTGTTGGCAGGGGACTGTGTAGCTAGACAGCATTGGATGTAGGATGGTTTTGGAGGTGAAGAAGAAGAGGAGGAAAGTGAGAACTGAAAGAAGAATAAGATGGTGGAAACTGAAGGAGGAAGTCTGTAGTGTAAGGTTCAGGGAAGAGGTCAGACAGGGGCTCGGTGGTGGTGAAGAGGTGCTGGATGATTAGGCATCTACTGCAGAAGTGATAAGGGAGACAGCTAGAAAGGTACTTGGTGTGACATCTGGAAATAGAAAGAAATAGAAATGACTAAGAGATGTGGTGGTGGAATGAGAAAGGGCAGGAAAGCATAAGGAGAAAGAGGTTAGCTGCTAATGAATGAGGAAAATAAGAGAGAGAGAAGGTTGATGATGTGGAGATGGTAAAGCAGGAAGTGGATAGGATTAATAAGGAGGAAGTGAGATCAGCGATTAAGAGAATGAGGAGTGGAAAGTCAGTGGGACCAGAGGGTATACCGAAGGCATTCAGAAGCATGGAGATGTTTAGGAGAGATGGCAGTGGAGTTTTTAACCAGATTGTTTAACAATATTTTGGAAGGTGAGAGGATGCCTGAGGAATGGAGAAGGAGTGTGTTGGTACCGTTTTTTTAAGAATAAGGGAGATGTGCAGACCTGCAGTATTTACAGAGGTATAAAGTTGATCAGTCACACAATTAAGTTATGGGAAAGAGTAGTGGAAGCCAGGCTGAGAGAAGAGGTGACCATATGTGAGCAACAGTTTTGTTTTATGCCCAGGAATAGCACTGCGGATATAATATTTGCTTTGAGAATGTTAATAGAGAGGTATAGAGAAGGTCACAAGGAGATGCATTGTGTGTTGGTGGATTTAGAGACAAAAACAAGGTGCAGAGAGAGCAGCTGTGGTATTGTATGAGGAAGTCAGGTGTGTCGGAGAAGTATGTGAGGGTAGTGCAGAACATGTATGAGGACAGTGTGATGGCAGTGAAGTGTGCAGTGGGAACGACAGACTGGTTCAAGGTGTAGGTTGGATTGCATCTAGGATCGGCTTTAAACCATTTCCTGTTTGCAGTAGTGATAGACAGGTTGATGGACGAGGTCAGACAGGAGTCTCCGTGTCTGTGTGTGAATGTGAGGTTGCAGGGAGAAGAGGTGGTAGTAAAGTAAAGTAATTGAGCGTGTGTAAGAGAAGTGAAGAAAAGAGTGCAGGCAGGGTGCAGTGGGTGGAGAAGAGTGGCAGGAGTGATTTGTGATAGAAGAGTATCTGCAAGAGTGAAAGGGAAAGGTTATAGGACTGTGGTGAGACCTGCTATTTTGTATGGTTTAGTGACATGGTCGCCACGGCTTGCTCATCAGGGACAAAGTCACACCATTCACCTTAACTGTTGATTTGTGTAAAGCTGCTTTGAGACAATATCTGTTGTGAAAAGCACTATACAAATAAACTTGACTTGACTTGACTTGACTTGAGTGACAGTGGCATTGACTAAAAGACAGGAGGTGGAGCTAGAGGTAGCAGAGTTGAAGATGTTTATTTTCATTGGGAGTGACGAGCATGGACAGAATTAAAAATTAGTTTTTTAGAGGGACCGTGCATGTAGCATGTTTTGAAGACAATGCTGTGGATGGAGCCGCCAGAAAGGAAGAAAATAGGAAGGCCAAGGAGGAGGTTTATAGATGTGGGTAACATGGAGAGGGTCCACATCTGCCTAACGCAGACTCTCCACTGGTGTCCCACAATGTTCGGCACTTGGTCCCCTCCTTTTTTTTCACTCTATTCCCACTCTATTGGTGAAGTCATATCCTCACATGTGTTTTCCTACCACTGCTATGCTAATGACACTAAACTCATCTTTTCTTTCCCTCCCTCAGATACCACAGCTTCTGCTTGGATCTCCGCATACTTGAAAAACATATCTTTATGGATGAGTGCACATCAATTAAAACTCAATCCCAGCAAAACCGAACTGCTGGTCATCCCAGGTGATTCATCTCCAGGTCAAGAGCTCCGTACAACTCTTCATGACCGTTAGGGTCTGGAAATTTTTGGGTTGTTTGTTTTTGCTTTGGCCACCAGATGCCGCCACTGGTTCCTTATCCCCCTACTCCCTTATCTTCTACTCCCTAACCCCTAACGGTTTAATGTCTCCCACCTGCTCCTTGTTAGTGTTGTGTATTTAAATTACCCCTTTTGCCTTGGTTCCTGTTGGTTTATTATTTTTGTTGTGGTATATTCGTCTTTATATTGGTCTTGGTATTTGTCTATCTTGATATTTTCATTTGAATCTGGATCTGTGTTGGTTTGTTTGTTGTTCTGTTTGGTGACTGTCTTTCTATTTATGGTTGTTTGATTTCTTTGAGTCTCCGGTTTTCTTGAGTTTTCCCTGTTCCTGTCTTCCCTAGTATCCTGGCTTCTTCTATCTTCCCAAGTCTTCTGTTTTTCCTAGCCTCCTGGCTTCTCCAGTCTTCCCAAGTTTTCTGTGTTCCCGAGTTTCCTGGCTTCTTCCCTCTTCCCTAGTCTTCTGTTTTCTTGAGTCTCCTGACTTCTCCGGTCTTCTCAAGTCTCCTGGTACCTCCTGTCTTTCCGAGTCTCTTTGTTCTGTTTTGACATTACTTAAATTTGAATTAGTCTTGTTTTATTATTTTGAATTTACAACCCACTGGACTTATTTTCATTAAAATAAATCATGCATTGCACATCTTGAGTGTGTGTCTGCAGTTGGGTTCCAATGCCTCCCCGTGGCAGACTGCTAGAGTGTATGCCACTCGCTCTAGTGACCAGAGAGTCTCAAACCTGACAATGACTCTCTGATTTCCCCTTTAGCCACTGCTCACAACCTCGGGGTAACTATGAACATTCAACTGTCCTTCTCCTCAAATGTTGCCTATGTGGCTCATTGTTGTCGATTTCTTCTCTACAACATCTGAAGGATTCGATTCTATCCACACAGGCTGCCCAGATGCTTGTACAGTCTCTTTTTATTTTAAGACTGGACTGCTACAACTCTCTGCCAGCATTTCTACCTCTGAATGCTATTCATCTACTGCAAATGATCCAAAATTCAAATCTGCCCAATCCTACCACATCACTGCTGTGCTTTCTCCACTGGCTTCCAGTAGCTGTATGTATCAGATTCAATACACTGATGCTTGCCTACAAGGCCAAAAATAGACCAGCCCCATCTTACCTCAGAGACCTCATCACACATCACACTGCACCTGAGATCCTCCAGCACTGCTCTACTGGTACCACCTTCTCTCAGGATGAAAGTTAAGTATACTTCAAGGCACCAAGGTGGTAAAATGATATTGGAATGAGAATGAACCCCTAGATGTCTAAACAGAGGGGTCCCTGGCTTCAAGTGATGGCTGAAGACCTACCTCTTCCTGAAACACCTAAACAAACACTTTCTATATTTGCTTTGTTATAAAAACAAGAAAAGAAAAAATTAACTTTTTATCTTAAGATTCATCTTAAGTTTGTAATCTCGCGTACAAGTGTAAATGTATTAATTGCTAGAGACTCAAAGCACTCTTGAACGTCGCACTGGGTAAGGGTGTCTGCTAAATGCCACAAATGAAAATGCAAGACATGCAGGTAGTTGGTTTGAAAGAGGCAGATGTAGAGGACAGGGGGTATGGAGATGGATGAACCTCTGTGGTGACCCCTAAACGGAGAAGCTGGAAGAAGACTATTAGTATAAACTATAGCAATGCATTGGATTTACTGGAGAATTTTCAATTCCTGCCTGGAGTGCTGTTCCTTCTGTGTTCCTGGGAAAGGCTGCAGTTCCACTGCCCCATAGTTTCTTTTTTGGTAAGAGTTTTATTAATATTACAGCCTGTCCTTAAGCAGGTTTTTTTTTTATATATTACTTTGTTAACGTATGTTGACGTAGTTATGAAGTATATGGGTGTGCTTGATTACAAATTATTTATATCACACTTTAACCGATGTTCACTTTTGGAATTTTTTTTAATACGGTTTCAAAATCAAAACTAACATTTCTCTATGGTCATATAAACATTTATTTTTTAAAATATTTTATTATATTGTATATTTCATTAAAAAAATCTTATTTTTTTTTTTTTATTCTCTTAAAATTTTATTTATCTTTTTTATTCCACTGGACCAGACATTTTACTGCACGTCATACCTTGATTGGTTGTGCATGTGACAAGTTTCGAATCAGGATTGTTTAGGGAAAGTTAAGATCATGATGTGTCCTTGGTTGTATGATTTAAAAAATTCAGTTATTAAACTTCCAGGCTAGTTTGATAATGAGAAGCATAGACGAATATTAATAATCTGTATAAACTTAACAAGAATATCAGGATCTAATATAAACTAATGTATCTACTGACTTTCCAGAGTTAGGAGCAAGTCAGAAAAGTGCTGACTGTGTAAACTTGTGTTCCAACAACAACCTTTTCGCTACTTCCTCCCCTGGAGCAGTGGTGGAATCCAAATAAATGAAGACCTGACAACAGCAATAACGATTAAGGACAGATGGTGTTACCCTAATGTTTTTTTTTTTTCTGGAACATTGATGAATGGCCCTACAATAGGGATACTTGTAGAGTGAATGAGTATGAGCTGATTGTAATTCAATGTTAATGCAATTTTCACTAAACTTGCTAAACATCCTCTGGACATGAATGTATAGTATTATTTCATAACACATGATGAAAATGACTAATCAATCAAAACAAAACAAAAACAAAAACAAAAAAAAACAATTAAACATGATGGCCACATCAAGGAAAGACCATAAATTACCCCATAAGTAAAATGGTAAAATCCATGGATCATTGGAATCTGATAAGAGCATCACCAACAATCTAGTTAAGTAATACACCTCTGAAAATGTTTTTTTTTTAAATGGAAAAGGAGAATATTTTTTTAATTCTTCCAAAAGAAAAAGTACAGCCATCTTAATGTTTTAAAGTAAGTGATGCTTTAGAAATAACACTCCCATCAACTTGTCCATAGCATTTTAAATGCTAGAAATGAAGGACTGTGTCTCACAAATGAAAAATATCTTGGGTGTTAAACTGTACACTAGAACTGACAGGATCTGAATAATCATTCACTTGCAATCCACTAGCTCCTTGTGAGATCACTGCTTTATTATACCAGTTAAAATTCAAAGCTCTGCCAAGATGTTTGTTATATTTTAAATGATTTATCTATTAGGCCAGGAAAAGCTTTAAAGAGCTGTGAGCATTCATAAGGAGAAAATATACTTTCTTGAACACAGTGATTGACTTTCTGATTCGGTAACCTGCTTCCATTCGAGCCAAATATATTAAAAAGGCAGCTAGTCAGCTAAAGAGAAGAACTGGTGTTGGGGAAAGCTCTGAAATAAATCAGCAATTTGCAAACTGTTGTAGCCAGGGATACCTTCAATGGTGAAATAACTGACCACTAAAGTAAAGATTTATTTTATGGACATAATCCTGTTCAAATATTAGGTTAGTTATCAGAGCCATCAAACTTTCTACTACTGAAGTTTACAATGCCTGAAAAATTGCATTCAAGTTAAAATAATTTATAAGCTGACCTATTAAGTAAGTTGTGGATTGGATTAAATCCATTTAAATCAAGAGATCTGTCAAAAAGGCTGGAAAACAAAGATTAAAAATAGATATCAGGACTTTGAACTGTAATTTCCACTACTGTAACTAAATTAAAAAAAAATCTTAGATCTCAGTTGTATGAGACTACGTGTCATACAAACTGACCCTCCTACTGGCTCTCACCCACCTGGAGAATAAGGACACATACGTACAAATGCTGTTTATAGCCTTCAGTTCAGCATTCAACACAATCACCCCTTAGCATCTCTCAGCTCCAGTAGGCTCCTAAGCTGAGTCTACTGGGCTTGAACACCTCCCACTGGACCTGAAGCCTGGACTTCCTGACTGGGAGTCCTTAGGGCTGTGTGCTCATCCCACTGCTGTTCACTCTCTTGAATCACAACTGTGTAGCAATGCACAGCTTAAACCACATTATCAAGTTCGTTCATGACACAACTGTGGTGGTCTCATCAGCAAGAACAACGAGTCTACTTACAGAGAGGAGGTGAAACAGCTAACAGCCTGGTGTAGAGCCAACAAAATGTCTCTGAACGTTGACAAAAAACAAAGAGATGTTTGTTGTCTTTAGGAGAGCACAGAGCGGCCATTCTACACTGATCATTGATGGATCCCCTGTGGAGATCATCAAGAGCACCAAATGCATTGGTGTTAATCTTCATCCGGTCACCAAACATCAGCTCCATCACCAAGAAAGCCCAGCAGTGTCTCTATTTTCTGAGAAGGCTGACGAAAGCACATCTCCCTCCCCCATCCTAACCAAGTTCTACAGAGGGACCATTGAGAGCATCCTGATCAGCTGCATCACTGCCTTGTTTGGGAATTGCACAATTTCAGATTGCAAGACCCTACAGAGGATAGTGAAGACCAGTGTTGGGCAGTAACTAATACTAAAATAAAGTAACTCCGTACAGTTACCGTATGGTGCGTTACCCGTTACTTTTATAAATGAATAAATTTCGGCTGAAGTGTAGACTACAGCCTAACTTGCTTGCAGCATCGTCGCATTGTAGGATTGGTGGATAAACCACTGTAAACAGGAAGAAGACGCTACTGTAGGATTGGTGGATTACCCTCTGTATACACGAAGAAGACGCACTGTGGCCGTGTCTCCGTTTATTCAGGTCTGTGCGGCAGTAATGGCGAGTCGAGGCGAGAGCAAGACAAGTTTCTCAAAGTGGAAATATGTTCATTATTTCACTTTAGTTGAGTATAAAGACAAAAACTTTTAAGTTCGAAGCTCGTATCTACTGCGATAAACAGCAACTCCAATCTGTTGAAGCTGCTCCAGGACCTCCATGCCTGAGGAGCTAGTAGCTAGAAGCTAACCCGGTGTTCTGTTCTACATTGTTGATAGTTTTCATACTTCAGCTGTGAAAGGAACATTTTTAAGGGCTCAACACAACAGCAGAAGCCTCTTTAGTTTTTGATTGTGAATATTTTATTCAGCTTGTTTTGTTGTTTATTTCAGAAATCCTTGTGATATATTCAGTTTGTGCTGGTCTGACTTAAATAAAATAGTGTTTAAAAGTTACTTTGTGTTTAAGTCAGTTTTGTGTTTGTAGACCATAACACATAAAAGGGCATTAATAGGAACATTAAAGAAGGTTCTTTAAAAAAGTAACTAAAAAGTTACTTTTAACAGTAACGCATTACTTTTTGGTGTAAGTAATCAACAAAGTAACTTAGTTAATTTTAGAATGAAGTAACGAGTAACTGTAACTAGTTACTATTTTTTAGTAACGAGCACAACACTGGTGAAGACAGATGAGATGATCAAAGTCTCTCTCCCCTCTATCACGGACATTTACACCTCACGCTGCATCCGCAAAGCCAACAGCATTGTGGACAACCCCACACACCCCTCACACACACACACACACACACTTCACCCTCCTACCATATGGGAAGCGGTTCGGAAGCATTCGAGCCTCACATCCAGACAATGCAACCGTTTTTTTCCCCCTCAAGCCATCAGGCTCCTTTACTTACAGAACTGAACTGGAACTGGAACTCACACACACACACACACACACACACACACACACACACACACACACACACACACACACACACACACACACACACAGTCAACTGCGTGTTACTGAGATGCTACAAAACTAAACACAAACACAAACTCAGTACTCATTTCACACATCTATACCTTCAGCACACCCTATTATATTATTATTTTATTATAACTACATAACTGTTTACATGTTGTTTTTGCATAGCCATTTGACTGCTGCTATTGCTGTTTTGTACAATCTCTTGGGTTTACATTCTGCGTTTATTGACAAGACACACCTGCATACAGTTCTCTTTTGCACACTGTACTGTATAATATACAGGAGGTTTGCTGGTGGTGCTATTTTGTGTTTTGTGTATTTGTCCTACATTATCGTGTGCTCCGTCTTGTTTTGCACTGTTAGCACATGAAGTCTTGGCATGGGTGACCCCCCGTTATCTAGCCTTCCATCGGCAGACACCTTAACCCATCTCAGGGCGGGCTGCTCGCTTCACCCAAGTCTGTCCTACTCGGTAAGTTAGATCGCTTCTCCGCGTCTATTCATCATGCTTCGTATAAAGCCTCGGCCCTTTCAATAAGAGCTCTCAATGTCTCCTCGCTGTTGTCTGCATATCAGGCCGAACTCCTGCTTGATTTGGGACAACAACTGGAGAAAGGGTTGCCATCACCAGATCTCTGGAAGGAGATCGTTACAGTTAATAATCTTGTTCTCCGCAATGTCTGTCAAGCTGTCCAAGCGAACTCTATGGCTTTATCAGTGGTTGGAGAACGCACACTGTGACTTAATCTATCCGGTCTTCTCAATAGTGAGAAGCGTCGCATTGCAGGAGCGCTGGTTGAGCCTGGACAGGAGCATTAAGCAGCTGCAAAGAGGGTGCCGACTTCCTAGGAAGACACAGTTTGAAAGCCTCATCCTCCTTCTTTTAATCATCCAGTTGCTGGTTGAGCCTGGACAGGCTGTTTTTGGCCCTGCCATTGTGCTAATGCAGCACAATGGCAGGGCCAAAAACAGCCTGTGTCTTCTGTGTCTTCCTAGGAAGTCGGCACCCTCTGTGCAGCTGCTTAATGCTCCTGCTGTGTGATGCTATTCCCACTATGCTGGCAGAACCTACAAACCCTGCGGGAAACCACCAGCTTAGCAGAGTGACCCCACCCCTGCTCGGCCCTGGAGTAAGATCTCCTTCGCCGCGGCTAAGAAGCCCCCTAACCCCGCTCCTTCTGGTCCTAAACGTAAACAGCCGGCCTGATGCTCAGCCACAGGGGGTTTTTGGTCCACGTTCCACGGACACCTGTTTTGCCCTCGAGGGTTACTCGTCCAAAAGATGGAGACTCTCTTTTGGTGGGGTCAGGCCTCCCTCTCCAGCGAGTGCTGATCTGTTTCGCACAGGATTCACTGTTTCCTGTGTCGTCCAGAGTGCGTTTCCCTGTTCCAGAGGGGAAGGATATAAGAAAAAGTGCCCAAGCAGTGTTACCACACAGCCCCATTCACACTCCTCTCACAAATTTAATAAAGGCTATACGACAAAAAAGATTTAAAAAACTAATAAATCAAATGAATTTGCTTCTAAGAGAGAATTTCTTTTCCCTGCATGTCGCCCCTAGTTTGACCACTAGATGGCGCCATTACACCATTACTGAGCGATCCGGCCGGATTGACTCTTGGCAGTCCACCAGGTTGCGTGGGGATGCTCGGGGTCACGTGTCAGGCTGGCTGTCTGTTTCAGCCCCCAAATGGGTGATTCACACAACCAGGAGGGGTTACAGACTTCAGTTTGCCAGGGCACCCTGCGTTTCAACTGAGTTATTTTGTCCCACATGGACAAGAGCTCCACTCTCGCTATGTCCTGGTCCCAAGAAAGGACGGTTCTTTGCATCCTATTCTGGATCTTAGAATGTTAAACAATCATTCAAGGAAATACAATTTCAGAATGCTATAGCAAGGCTCTCTTGTACGTTCGATAAAGCAGAACGATTGGTTCTGCTCAATTGATCTGAGCGATGCTTTTTTTTCCATATAAGCATTTATCCTCTGCACATAAGATTCCTTCGTTTCACCTACCAAGGCTTATGTTACGAATTCACGGTCCTTCCATTTGGGCTTGCACTGAGTCCGAGGACTTTCTGTATGTGTACAGAGGGAAGGGCTTGCATCGCTGAGAACAGGAGAGGCGCAGGGTTTTACACAAATGGGACCCCTCTCGGGGCAATCATGCTGTGAAAAGTGGTGATAACAAATGCCTCCTTAACAGGGTGGGGAGCCACACAGGAGCACAGAATGACTCAGCCTATATAAACTATTTGGAGCTTCTTACTGTGTCGAAGGCTGTGTCGAAGGCTCTTAATAATTTCCTGCCCCGCTTGCAGCGGCATCATGTGCTAGTGCGCTGCAAAAATATGACAGCTGCAGCACATATTAACCATCAAGGAGGGATGCGCTCCTCCAAGCTTTATGCTCTAGCTCACAGGCTGTTGGTATGGAGAAGACGGCATTTTCTGTCGTTACGGGCGATTCACGTCCCGGACATTCTGAATGGGTTGCAGACCTTTTTCGAGGGGGAACCCGCTTAACGGAGAGTGGCGGCTCCACCCTCAGATAGTGGGGCTGCTATGGGAGCGCTTCTACGTCGATCTCTTTGCCTTGCGCGAAAATGCCCACTGTCCTATTTTCTTGCTATGGGGCAGGGATGCCCCCCTCCGCTCTGCCTGATAACTCCAACCCTGGCCAGGGCGGAAGTACAGGGTTTATCTCTGATCCCCATAGCACCCAGGTGGCCCAAGGCACCATGGCTAGCAGAGATGATCCCTCTTCTGAATGCAGAGCCATGACCCCTGCCATTGCGCACAGACCTCCTGGCCCAAGTGAACGGGGAGCTCTACCATCCTCACCCAGACAGGATGGCTCTCTGGGCCTGTTCCATGAGAGGGCAAATTTAAACACTTTGGGGCTTCCCCCTCATGTTATTGCCACTATTCAGAATGCCAGGGCCTCTTCCACACGTTCTTTCTATGATTGCAAGTAGCATGTGTTCGAGGAGTGGTGCAAGAAGCACCAGCTCGTTTCATATCTGTGCTCAGTCGCGGATATTTTGGGTTTCTTGCAGGACCTTATCGATCGTGGCAGAACCTTTTCTACGATCAAGGTCTATTTGGCGGCCTTCTCTGTGTGTCATGCTGGGTTTGGTTGCACTACGGTGGGGCAACACCCCCTTGTCCGTAGATTTATTAAGGGGTGCTTGCCACTCCTTACCGGTCACCAGAAGTGTAGTCCCAGAATGGGACCTCTCCATGGTGCTGGAGCTGCTGGCCCAACGGCCTTTTGAGCCCCTAGGGGATATCTCCCTTAAACTCCTGTTCTTAAAGACGGCTCTGCTTCTGGCATTGGCTTCCGCCAAACGTGTCAGTGATTTGCATGCTCTCTCGGTTCATTCCTTATGCACCAAATTCTTGTTCAATGGAGATAAGCTTTAGCTCAGGCCTAACCTTGCCTTCATGCCTAAATGCTTTCCAGTTTTCACTGGTGGTGTGACTGAGCACTTCGCATTTCACCCTCCTTCTTTTTCCTCTGCAGTGGACCAGAGGCTGAATGCTTTATGCCCTGTGCATGCCCTGCGGGGTTACATCGACAGGACAAACCCTTTTAGAAGGAGCGACCAGCTCCTTGTCTTTTGGTCCCCCCCCAAACACGGGGAATCCCATCTCTAAGCAACGCCTCTCTTGTTGGCTTGCGGAAGATCTTTTATTCATATATTGTTTTATGTTGTTTTATGTAGCAGCAGAGTTCTGGTGAAACGGTGTATTGCGTCAGATAAATATGGTTGAAATGGCAATAAAAGCTTTTTGACTTGACTTTTTGACTTTAGAGACCCTACTTATAGTGTATTAGTACAATAAGCAGTGTATAACTTGATTACTATGGTACACAAGTTTTTAAGGATTTAAAAGGGAGGAAAAAAATCTCCAGGACAATTGTGCTTTATTTTATTAATCTTACTACCGTCCACTGGTCAAATACAGTAACACAAAAGCTTTACATGTGCACTCTTCCGTTTACATTGTGATCTGAGACAGGAACTAAAAATAAACAGAAGGTTTTACAAATTTGTTAGAAAACTTACTGAATTTGTAAACATGTGAAGACTTTATGTATTATCTTTTTTTTATTGACTATTCCCTGGAATATTCTTAATATATAGAATAAATCTTAGAAAGACAGTGTTAACCTGTATTTGATTTGTGTTTTCTATTAATACGATTTCACATTAATATAAAAAACACATCATCCTTAACAGTTTAACATCTTAACGGTGACGACTTTATATTATTATATAAAGCATGGCCTCCTAATAAAATCCTTCAGTATAAAAAGTATATTTAAATGGTCATCTTTTAAACAGTAGTTGCGTTTTTATTTTAAAATGATAACAATTTGGATGTATATGAATCTGTTTGGCCTAAACAATGATTTGTAGCTGCTGATTAAAAGTGTGTGGATACATTTGGCCTGCAGGTTGCGCTGTTCTACAGCATATAAAAGCGGAAGCACGTGAAACTGTTTTGTGGAACATTACATGGCAAATATGCTTTTCTGAAATAACATTCATTTTAATTTATTGCTGAATCAACAAATCACATTTTGGCTTTCAATTCTTGCTTTTGCACAATTTGTACACATTGGGACAGTGTCAGTTAGGACCAGAGTCAAGTGTATTATTAACCAAATATAACAACCAGGTGCTAATGATCAGTTTTACATTATTGACAAGGTATATTAGAGAAGCTGTAACATGCATACGATTTTTATATGTGATATGCATACATTCACCATTACACAAAGCTGTCGGGTAGGTATTTAGAGCATTAATCGTTATTTTAATATTTACAGATTTTTAAGGCAATGTCCCTTCATAATAATATGTTGAACTGTATTATTATATACAATCTAAAACTATAATTTTAAGTGAATATATTGAACAATGGAAAAGAAAACTAATGCTCCAAATCCAAGTACTGTGGCGAAGACTTTCTATGACATAGGCAAAGAAAATTCTGTAAAACAAAGGTGCCTTCCAAAACAATGACATTAAACATTTCTACGTAAAAAGAAACATTTCAAAATTTAAAGCAGCATACTTTATTAAACAATGTTTTAATGTCAGAAAATTGAAATCATATCATTTTACAGGAAAGTTAGACTATCTGACATGTTTTGATATATACCAGACCCAAACACTCGTTAATATACACTGCTCCACACTGTTTATCTGGGAGCTGTTTCAATCCTCATACGTTTTTTCAAACAGTGTTGCTTTTTTTTTTTTTTTTTTTTATATAAACATAAAATAAGGTTGTGGAGCAGGGAGCTGTTTTGACATCTCCATACACATGGGTGTGTAAGTGTGAGTGCATGGGGGTTTAAAAAATAAATAAATAAATAAATAAATAAATAAATAAATAAATAAATAAATAAATAAATAAATAAGTCATATTTCTCATTTCAGAATATGGATTTTATGTAAGTTTGGCCAAAAGTTAAGGATACTGGATTCGATGATAAATGTGTCCGAGCGGTGTAGCTCAGAATGTGTGTCTTTACTGGCAATCATGAAGAAAAGCAAAAGAGAAATGGAGTGAAATGAAGTTAATCATTAGTACATTTAGAGTTTCAGGTTTCACTAAAATTGCTAAATTCCTTTGTATATACTCATCGTCTAATCTCAGTTTCATTCAGTTTTATTTGTATTGCACTTTTAATAATAGACACTGTGCCAAAGCAGCTTTCCAGGGATAAATGTTATAAAATATGAATTTATATGTCAGTGACTATAAATTTAGTGCCTATAAGTCTATTCCTAATAAGCAAGCCACTGGCAAGGAAAAGCTTAATAAGATGGAATGAGGAAAAAACCTTGAGAGGAACCAAACTCAAAAGAGAACCCATTCTCATCTTGGTAGCACCAAATATCCAATCATTATAGTTTTATTATTAATGAGGTGAACTGTTCATTCATGGGTGCTTAAATGCAGAATTGTTTATGCCAACTGTAGTTCTAAACCATTGTAGCAGACTGTTATATTACTTAATTATTATTAATCTGTCCAAATCCATTCGAAGTTCTTGAGATCCTCTTCATGGACCTTGAGGCTGCTTGAATTGAGCCATCCTAAGCTGCACAAAGTGGTCTTCAACTGAAGAGAACTTCATCCAGACATAGGGCTTTGTTTTGGATCAGGCAAATCTGTTTAATAGGAAAAACCAAACGCCTGTTCATTAATGCATTTATTTGATCAGCCAATCAAACAGGAGCAGCATAATATATGAAATTATACAGATAACAAGAGAAGAGCTAAATCTAATGTAATGTTATAAAACATCAGTATGGGGAAAATGTGATATAACTGAACTATTTGAATATGAATTGCATGTATCTAAATCACAATAACAAAATATCACAATCAAATTTAACATGCTAGGAGTAAGATTTATTTTAAAACTACTGGTTATGCTTTTGAGATAGAACAAAAAATGAGTCCTAAATACAAATACAGATTTGATGTGAACTCCACCAAAGGCAGAATATAAGGCATACCCAGGAAAAGAAGACAGGGTGTTAATAACTAGTTTATTTACAGGGATGTCGAACACTTCATGTTTGGTGCATGTCCAGTGTAATTATTTAGACAACATTCTATGTGGTTACACCTTTCTGTGTATGCTGTTGATGAAAATCCCAAAAGATCAGTAGTTACTGAATTACTCAAACCAGCCCTTCTGGCACCAGCAATAATGCCATGGTTAAGTTCTGGCTGATTTCAGTCTCTGTGGGAAACCCTCTGACCCAGCCATGGCCTCCTGCATCACTTTATTGCTCACCTGTGTCTATCTGTGCTATCTAAACTCTTCTCTGTTCTCTTCACAGTTCATCTCCAGACTATTTTCTCCAGGCAGGGTTTTGACAGTATGCATGCTGCCTGAGTTGAACTTTCAGATGAAAGTCAGTAGCTGGTGTAAATAATATGCACTCGGTTTCCCTCCTGTCACTTTCTTTATGGGATTTTCTATTCACCAAGTCCAAACATATTTTTAAAGTTTTGAGATGGAAACTGGATCTACGGCTAAACCATGTGTCTGCACCCCTAACACCCTGTGACGTATACAGAACTTTGTTTTGGTTACAGATAAAATCACAAATGAAACACTTGATATGTGTGCATGTGTGGCTGATATGGGGGTTGTGGGGAGATCTTGGGGATCTGTCATCCTTCTGCAGACTTTTCTCCTCATAAGGCACCAGGGGAAGAAGGAGGAAGTGATAAGGTCTACATGGAATGGTGATCTTTCAAAACATTTCCACAGAACAATGTAGGCAAAGTTTCCTATAGGATCCGTTCCACTATGCTATCTGTGCTTTGAAGTTACGAGTTAGGATTTAGCTGAATAGCCTTTTCAGAATCTGAGCTTTGTTAACAGCAAATCTATTTAAAAATATTTCTAAGGTGTGCTATTACCAGGTTGAGTGGAGTCATGGAATTTAAAACACAGGGCTAAAAATTCTTTGGATGATTGCTGGTGTTATTTAAGTAAAGACTTTTATTTTTTTTTAAATAGAGGGCTTTATTTTTTAAACACTAAACCAGTCATTTAGTGGTTTAATGCATTTGAGCCAGGTTTGGATCTTAATATTTGGATTTGACTTTTAAGTGCAATCTGTTTGTTTAAGGGTTTAACTAATCCATTTTTATTCCCTCGAGTGTACTTTTACTAGCCTTATACTTCTCCGGCAACTTCTCAGTCTGCCTGTCTGTTTCTCTCCTTGTCTGTCTGTCGGTCTCCTTGTCTCAATCTTTCACAGTGTTTCTCATTAGTGATAGCTCTTTTGGTATCTGCTGGGAGGCACAGAGTGTAGTGTGTGTGTGTGTGTGTGTGTGTGTGTGTGTGTGTGTGTGTGTGTGTGTGTGTATGTGAGGGAGAGGTGGCGAGTGCCAGACATATGGAGTTGATCAGCAGACTGGGTGCTGATGTTTTCTTTGGGAATGCTGACAGACTGACAGGCAAAACGAGTGCAATCCAGTGACACAAAATATCACTAAGGCTCTGCTGAACAACCAGGAGAAGGGAGTGAGCAGAGAAGGAGAAAAGAAGACCAAAAAAGTAAAAGGGAAAAAAAAAGACATTTATTGTGACTGCCCCTTTTTTTCCTTTCTTGCTGAGGTTGCTTTCTCCCTCTCTCCTCACTGTTACTCTCACTCTGCTCTTCTCATTCCCTCTCTCCTTCATCCCAGGACGGACACGCACACTCTCTCTGACTGTTTGACTCTTACGTCTCTCATGGAACTTTTTTCACCCCACTCTCTCTTTTTCCCTCTCATTTAAAATGATTCTGAAAGGGAGGGAAGTGCTTGAAGGCTTGCTGAGATGCAGAAACTCCCCAGATGCCTGAGACTGGCGCGGTGAGAGGAGAGGATTTGCCCTGCCGCACACTGACCACTCAACTAAATTATTGCAAGAAAAAGAGGAAACAAGGGCCCACAGAGCGAGAGGAGGTGTGAATCACACTGAAAGAATTAATTCTCCTTTCCTGGAAGGCACTACGGACACTTTCACCTTCCTGCAGCGTGGATGTCATGGCTGCTTTGCAGTTTTCAGTCACTGTGTGGTTCCCCTTGGTGATCTGGAGCCTGCTGAGGACAAGTGGATCCAGCATTCCATCTCAAAGTCATCGCAACATCTCAGAGAGCTCGGAGAGCAAAGTGGAGCGTCTGGGCCAGACCTTCAGGCATAATGTGCGTCTGCTGCGTGAGCGTGGCAGCCACCTTGAACTTGTCTTCCTTGTAGATGAGTCCTCTAGTGTGGGAGCGACCAACTTCCGGAGCGAGCTGCACTTTGTGCGAAAGATGCTCTCGGATTTTCCGGTGGCACCCGAGGCCACGCGTGTCGCCCTCATCACCTTCAGTTCAAAGAACCATGTGCTGAACAGGGTGGACTACATTTCTGCAACCAAACCTGACCAGCACAAGTGCTCACTTTTCAATAAGGAGATTCCTGCCATCACCTATCGAGGAGGAGGCACATATACCAGGGGAGCATTTCAGCGTGCAGCGGTAAGTGTGTAGACTTGTTCAAAGGGGGGCTGTAGGTGTGTGCATAAGAGAAAGATAAAGAAAGAAATGTGTGCTTTTTTTCCTGTGAACTCAGCCTGAACAAGCATTCCATCGATCATTTTACTGTCTGACTGACATACATGGTCAAATGGTTAAAAAAGAACTTAGCAAAAGATGAAAAAGTGAAGTATCTGTGCATAAGGAAAACTACAGAAATGACAGTGTGGGTTTAAATAAATTATTATAGGTAATTCAGTTCACAGATGGAATAATGAATAAACCAGTTTTATCGCAATTTTTTCACATTCTTACATCCATATGCTCAGTAATGATTTGAACCACTGTCCCTAAAAGGCCTCAACATATTCCACATAAGAAAAATGAGCTCTCACATAAGCCATTAAACAGCGATGGAGAGGATATGGAGTGTGAAAGTGATTCATTCCTCTAATGCACAGGGTGAAAGTGCAACGTTGTGTAACGCTGATATGGCGCTACTCCTCCTCTCATCCTAAACTTCACTCCCTTAACTTTCACTGGGTTCATGAATAGAGTGATAGCAGAGTACTGGATATAAACTGAACTTAGAGAGGCTGCGTGAGGCCAGAGTAAAGCGAGGCTACAGGAGACATGTTGACATTTTGTATGCTCTGATCCACCTCCAGCTATACTGTGACAGTGAGATGCAAAACTAAACTAAATGTTTTGAAAAGACTTAGCATTTTAAATACTAAAAACACATTCATAGGTAAAATGCTCAAGTCAAATAATAAATTATGCAGAGTCATATTGAAATAATTTAGTTTGTAATGTCTAGAGCCCTGTCTGCTGCCTGAGAATGGAAATACAATTACATAAAGGGTGTGGGGAGCTAAATTCTGGGCCAGAATAAGGAAATTTAAGCCTGGAAATAAAAAAAGCAGCAACCAGCATTGCATAGCAATACCAGGAACTACCATTTTGTATGATTGCAATTTAATTATTGTTGTATTTATAGATGCTCTGGTTATAGATGCTCACACGATCTGGTCAACAAACTGGACCTTTAATCCATACAGTTGTTAGTAAGACAGTTAATAATCTGCCTTCGGAGAAAGAACTCATCTTTTAATTATAATAGTGAACTCATCTCTGTGATGAAAGATTCCTCTGACTCTTATTCAGGCCCACTTTCCCCAGCTGTGAGGCCTATTGCGGAAATAACTACAGTCATATCCTTTTGTGCTTTATAGGCATAAAGCTGTGATTCATTTCAAGTTAATTCTTCGAATCAGACAAGAAACAGAGATAACGGGAGATAACCTATTGCTAATAAATTACCCTTTTTCCTTTTCACTGACACATATATGCTATATGACTTGCTCTCCCTCTCTTTTTCCAATTCTTTCCTTCTTTTTTATATTTTTAGGAAATACACATGCATATATTCAATATACCACCCAACCACGCACTATAATACCTAAGGTATTACTGTACATGTTAGCACTTTCATAGTGGAATCCATTGGTCTGTGCAATTATTTTATAGGCAAAAATCATAATTTACATTCCCAACATTTACATATTTAAAAGTACGCTCTCATAGTTAATTGTTTACTTGAATTATTATTTGAACTGAATGGGTTTAAACCTACCCTGACTCTCACATACTTTCAGTAAGCACTTTATCCTGGACATGCTAACAGTGAATCTGGATTCTATCTCAGGAAAACTGGGCATTAATAGGCAGAACATTATTATACATTTAAATAATTAATCAAATAGTGAATTGTTGAGGGGTTTTTTTTCAGTTAAGAGATTCCTGCATGCTGAAAGTGTGAGGATCCCTTCTACTAAAAATGGTATTACTAAAGGAGACTTCATTCCCTTTAATCCATATCCCTATTAAATTGTGTTTCTTTATTAAGTATCCAAAGAGCTATTAAACTTCATAGGTGTATTCAAAGACATGTAATCTTTCTAAACCTTTTCATATCTGATATCCTGTGGCTTGTATAAGCACTCAGCTGAGTTCAATGTAGCTCCATGGTTGTGTGATGCTGGGATAAAGGTTAAAGTCTGTAGACTGGATGATGGAATGGAAGTCCCAGCGATTACAAAATTCCACATGGTCAGCGCTTTATGGCCTTTTGCATTATTTCCAAATCTGTAAAAATGTGAAACTTTCTTTCTTTGAAGTTGCCAGGTTCTTTCCTCTCTGATGATTTGCTCTTTGTATGATTTCTACGGATTATCATTATTTACTACCAGAGTCTCTTGTCTTTGCCCTAGAGAAAATCAGTGCCAAAACAACTTCATGCTTCCCCCTCTGTCTGTGTCTGTATGCATAAGTGTGTGTGTGTGTGTGTGTGTGTGTGTGTGTGTGTGTGTGTGTGTGTGTGTGTGTGTGTGTGTGTGTGTGTGTGTGTGTGAATTCTTTCCTATGCTCTGCAGATTTTTCACCTGGCCGCTTTTCTGATTAAGGCCAGGAAGGATGCATAATAGGGTTCGGTTGGATACATTAAGACTTTAGTGTTAAAAATTGAGGCTTTCTGCCAAGTCAGAGATTTTGACAAGTTTGTGTGTATAGACAGTAATTGTAGCAGGAGTGAAGATGAGTTTAGGAATTTACTAGTAATATTTATAGCAGGAAATCCCATTCTCACAAGCATGCACATACAAATGAGAGCAGCTGGGACTTCTCAAATCATATGCACTGGATAGCCTTGTCAAATCTTTTTCTTCCATGTGAGCAATACAAGTTTTGCTGAGGAGGGGTGAAAGGGATTCTTGCATAATAATACTTTCTTCCCTCTTAAAACCCACATTTCCCAGCAGAAATTCCAGAGAGAGGTGTTTTGAGTGCCATTGACCCCTCCAGCGTGGGTTTTGAACCCCGGACTGTGGGAGAAAGATTGTCGCTGGATGTAAACAGAGCTGCTAGTTCTAATTTCACTTGCTAGCTGTGCAAAACCATCTGTCAGTAAGTTTCCCACTGAGGCCCTGATTTACTGAGATCAAATATAGTCAGCACTAATTTGCATGTGGATGGTGGTTAAATTGCACGTGAAAAAAGTGGGTGTGTTGGAAATAATAATTGCATGAATGATGTCACTTGCAAATTAAGCGGAAAAAGCAATATATAAACGAGGTTTATGTATGTGTTGTTAGCCGCAGTCAGATTGCTACTGAACTTTGTCACATCTGCATAAGTTAGTTAAAATGAATAAATATATTATCATACAAATTATCAATGAAATCGCTGTTCCTGTACATTTGGCCTAAATTGCATACTCAATCAGGCAAATGCACAAAACAAGACATGTGCTGTTCTTTTATTTATTTATTTATTTATTTATTTATTTATTTATTTATTTATGCAAACCTCCGTAAACCGTGTGAGTAAATGCATGGTTGCTGTGGCTGTTAGCAAGTTTGCAAGGGTTTTTATTCAACCCGGTTCTGACCTGGAGCATGTCTCTGTTTAATAAACAAAGCAGCATAAAAACTAATGAGCAACTGGTAGATCAAATATTTTTTTTAATTCTAGTTATATTTACACATACACACAAATGCACACACACACAATATAAATGTGCTGACTGTTTCTGCTCTGATCTGCAAATGTAGGTGTAAATAAATGGAAAAATAAAATTGGTTTAGTCGAAATGTTTACAAGATTAAAAGGAAAAACATTTTGTTACATCATTAAGCCACAGCAGATTGGCTCGAGACAAAAGTGTTAATTACACAACAAAAAGATGAAAAGGAAAGACGAAAGGTCAGAGAAAGGAAGACAAATGAGAAACAGCAAACAGCTCTGGTATTCCCTCTATCCCTGCTGGGATGATAAGAGAGGATTGGGTTTCAACAGCGAAACCTTGCTGTTTCCTGCACACGTGTTCGCGCTGCTAATAGGGATTGATGAACGAGATCAATACTCTCCCCAACAGACAGATAAGGCAGCCAGGAATTTCTTTAAAGTGCACTGAAAGTCTGAGAAATGCCTGCAGACAGAGAGAGATAAGACCCAGGGGGCTCTGTTGACCCCCAGCAGATTACAGTATATCATGTGCAGGATGAGGATGAATGAGACGTCTGACGGGTTTATGTTGAACAGAACTGGCTGTGGTTTTGTAGTAACAAATCACTTGCAGTAGGAAGCATTGTGTGTAATGCATCGAAGAGCGCTTTGGGTCTGGTTTGCACCTGGCTCATATCATCAATAGCATTTTTTTCTTTTATCATCAATAAAACATGATGAAAACTTGAGGATCTAGGTTGAGGAAACTCAATCATAGTGAGTCTCGTGATATCATTATGCGCATTTGTACCACAATTTAGCCATAGCACTGATGTTTTTACACTTTTATTAAGCTCGGGATTGAAGAAATGAATGGATTAAACAGTTATGGGTTTCTGATATGCTGTTTTTAAAAATGAAGGCTTGTCATTTGTCAGAAGGTTTATACAGAAATAATCAATTATGACCTCATATCAAAGTATCAATAGTTCAGTTCAGTTTTGGGATATGCACAATGTCAAAAAGCAGCTTTAAGGAAATTCTGATGTAAAATTGATTTCTTGGGACAACAAAAGGCAACACCAGATAGTGGTAATTAAAAATCTTTAACAGTGTACATTTGGAGAATATTAAATGCAAGCAGTACAATAGTTTTAAAATTATGTGTACTATGTGCATTCGGAGAGAATGAGCACAGGATGTGGGTGAAGTCTATAGGAACAAATGTACAGTTTCAAAAAATACTTTACAACTGTTATCACTGAAAGTTGAGGAATCACAGTTAAGGATTTTGGTGCCAAAATGTTCTTCATGCAGCTGAAGAAGACTAAACAGATTAGAATCAATCTTAAAAATGAATAAAGAAAAAAAAGCATTCAGACATGTGGAGATGATTTCCCTGTGGAATCTTCAAACGTGTCCAATTCAGTTTTTCAATATTTGTTTAGCTATAATAGCTCAAACAGTTTTCTAGAAAAAGGCTTTTTAAAAGATCCTTCGAGTCTTTGAGATTTTAGATGTTCATTCAAATAAAAATTGAAACCATGGAAAATGAACACAGAATTTTCTAAGAGTCAGCTCATTATTTCCATAGTAGCTGTTTCTTGTCTTCTCCCCTTTGTCTCTCCTTCCCCTTCATCTATTACAAAAAAGCGAGACAGCTTTAAATAATAGGATCAAAAGGTGAAGAAACAGCATGTTCTTGTCATTCTGTGAATGGAACCGGGCCTGCTTTAACAATCTCACAACTCTTATCAAACTTTATCCTTACACACAATTTTTTTTACACACAGGTCATTGAACTTTTCAAACTAAATGAAAATCTCTGAGTAAATGAACTCAGCAGACCCGACCTCAATCAAAAATCATTTCTGAGATGTCAAACACCGGGCCGTGAGTGTGTCCCATACACTAATTCTTTCTTACTTTTTAATTGGTACTGTCATCGCTATTTTAAAAATTCTGCTCCTGGTTTTTGCCAACATTGTGAGGCGTGTTATGGAAACTTCAACAAGGCAAATAAGGTTTCAATACAGTGAGTGAGAGAATGTGGAGGGTGGTGGTGAGGTTGATGAAAGCTGAGCTTAAAGAGCTGTTAAAGGGCTGGGGTACAAAAAACTGCACAGGGTACAAAGAATATGTGACACAATATTAGCATAATTGCTTTAAGTATTTACAAATGTTTGTGTGAAGGGCAGAAAAGAAAATATGGAGAGAGCAGGTAGAATGACATAAGTAGAGGGTTCGAGGATCCTATTATTTTTTGCATTTGAATATTTTTATATGAAATTTCAGCAGACAGTAAATCAGCCTCAGTGATTATATGACAGTGAAGGTTAAAATAATTGTATACACTTAGCTGACGTGGCTGTAACACTATAACGGGATAATAACAGGAATTTATTGAATGCATTTGGGTTGCTTACATGGTTCATGCAGACACTTGTTCATTCATCCCTCTCCAGCTTTATTCAGCGGAATTTATGAAAACAAAATAACAGCTATAGGAGTAATTAAATATTTTGTGAGAGAAGATGGAGGTGGGGAAAAAACAGTCATACACATACCTTGGAAGTATTTGTAATGAAGTAAATAAGATGTGGTATACATTTGAACATAAAAATAACAATCTAAAGCTACATGGAAGCCTTTATGCTTAAATAAAGCATTTTGGTTTGTAGTTTTAATTTGGTGATTTCTAATTTTGGAGAACTAGTATTTAACAAATGATAATGGGTTCACAAATAAGAACATTTAAGAGACTCACTTTAGGCAAAAGTGGTTAACTTTTTTTTTTGTTGTTGTTGCTATATCCCAACTTATACCACATAAGGATAAAGATATCTAGGGTTCCTGGTGACTAGTACAGGAACACGAATTTTAAGGTGCAACATTTTGTTGTAAGTCCATTAGTTTTTATTTAATATTATTCAGATTCATTTTTTTATTCATTTTCAGTAAACCACTTAATGGTGGCCAGAGAATATATAAATATTCTGGGAATATATCCAGTTGCTCACAATGCACTACTACAATAAAGTGAGCTTCGGTCCCTTGTTGGTAACCCTGCCCACTCTGCAACTGTAACTTGTACTGCTATGGACACAGAAGCAGATTTCAGTTTTTCCAGCTTAATTTGAACTGCAGTGATTGCTGTTGGTGCTGGACACCATTGTGGTGTCATTGGCTTTTGTAGGAAATAAACAAGGCTGTTGTTTACACTTTTCAAAGCTCAAAACCTTCATCTTTCAACCCCACAATCAATGTGTTGTAGTTATCGCACACAAACGGAAATGTCTGTCTTTGTGTTTGTGTGTGTTTGTTTAACATATTTTCTCATACCCTGGTTCTAAACACTTTTCTGAGGCTACTTTATTTCCAGAGGACCATTTTAAGTGCCTGCTGCATTTTTTTTTCCTCTAGGAAAATAACCTGTTTTAAATGAGCTCAGGATACGAAGATGGAAAGCAATCTTGCTGATGCAAATGTATGAAGTTTTGAGTGGAGCCAAGAATGAAAGCCCCAGACTGCAATACAGGAACCGAGAACCTGGCAGTGCATTGCATTGTGTTTAACATTGTGTATTTAGCATATTTTTCTTTTTTTGTCTGTTGGTTCGATTTATAGTGCTGGCTATAAATCATATCATAACCTTACATTAATGTACTCATTCTTGTTTTGTTACACATATTATAAAGTGTTTAGGAAGCACCATAGCATTGCTGAGAGAGATCCTACTTTAAATAGCTTACATCCCAGTGCACTTTAAAGTTTAGCATTCAAAGTTCACACTTTGAATGAGATACAGGAGGTGCTACTGACACCATTGTGTGTATCTGTGTGAGCGGGTGGCAGATAAGAAAGTGTACGGTCATACCAAAAAGGATTAACACTTTACAGTAGGGATCACATTATTGGCCTGTCACAGTTTGTGCAGATAAGAGTTCAAGTCATAGTATGCATAGTATACATCTAAAATTAAGATGAAATCCTTCCGTGGTGCAAAAACTGAGTGCAAAACTATGAAAAGGGTCTTTCCGAATATTAAATTATATACTGTAGCTATCTTATACGGAAAATATTTATGTAGTCTAATATGCAAAAGAAAACCTTCTAAAGGATGGGTTGAATTCTAATGTGCAGGTTTATTAATTTTGTCTCGAAGAGACTAAATATGTACAGTACCTCAATTTTGCCACGTAAGTGCATTTATGTGGGGCCAGTAAAAAAAAAAACAACAACAACACTTTGACAGATGCGTGTAAAAGTGTCCCAATAAAATACAAAGAAGCAATGCAAATAGAATTTGTGTTTGGTGGGATATTCCTAAGATAGGAATCCGAATTTACAGCCATCCTGGCCTTTCTAAAGTAATGATTTGAAAAATGAATAAATGAATAAATCGTTGGTTTCATTTGTCTGGATGCAGTGGCCCATAACAAAAGACAGACTCCCAATACCAGACACTTTCACACAGGGACCCCAATGGCATCAAGTTCTTCAATACAAGGGTTTCCCTGAAAGATGCAAGAGGTATTATGTACTACTGAGCTAACATATGTTTTAGCTTTTTGTTCGCTCTAAATAATTATGTTTTTGTTTACTAAATATATAGTTACTTATGTACTGTATGTTGGTCTAACACTGATTCCATCACTCACCAATAATCTTAACTTTTCTTTGTTGAGCTTTGTCTTGTTGAGTACCTGATTTACCTACTAACTACTGTTTTATGTGTAGATGATAGATTTTGTAGTTTTGTTAACCCAGTAAACTTTGAAGCCATGCAATAAAACGATATCTAATAACCACATTTTTCCTTCCCGACATGCCTTGCGGTCTGCTTTACCCTTGTTTCCTGAATCCTCTTTGCCAAGATCAATGCCATAGTTTTACCCTTGTGCCAGGTGCTATCAATCAGATCCAGATGGTAAGGCATAAACCATGCTGGTATTTGTAGGCCTCTGAACATAATCTTCTCACCATCTCAAAAACAGATATAAATGATCTAAAATGAACTAGAGAGATCAGAGTTAAGCCACAGGTGGGAGGTTCAACTTAACCTCAGGGCAAATGGCTTAAGACGTGGAGGCGCAGATTGGAGGAAGCAGAGTAGTGGGAGTAGTAGTGTCCTCTAGCTGACACTTGAGATGAAAAATGTGTTTGCTTTAAAGCGAAAGAACTCTGGAGATGATTCTGGAGAAGCATAAGCCCCATGGAGAATTGAGAGGCAGAGTAAGTGGTTGGGATTTTGTAACCTGGTATAACAAGTATTTAGAATTTAAGTCCACTTTTACACATATATTATATGGCTAGTATGTCTGTCTATTTGTGGGGCTATTGCAATCTATTGCATTGAAATGTGTTGAACTAGATTTTCCTTCACTGGAATTAAGGAGCCTATCCCAGACCTGTTGGAAGAACTCAAGTGGATGTCACAGAACCCTGATCTTAATCCCACTGAACACATTTCAGATGAATTAATATTACAGATGAAGAATTGGAACACAGACTGCGCTCCGGACCACCAGACACCAGATCCTGACCAGTGTTTAAGTTTGGACTGAGATATTCAAAAAAGCACATATGGGCATGATGTTCAGATGTTAATATACTTACAGTTTTCTATACACATCATGCTTCTGCAGTGCTTCATCTCTGTTCTGTTCTCAAGTTCACACCTTATAGCACAGTTAAGTAGCTCATGTCTACAAAAATTACACCTGAGCCAAAAAATACAGCATTATTGATTTACTTCCAGCACGTCAGTTAATTCAGAGCCCCAGGTGGTCTCAGACAGGTTCATTTAGTACAGAATTCATTAAAAAGTGGTAAACATTAAATGTGAAAGCTTGCTAAGATTGATAGGGCCATTAGAACGAAAGGACAAAAAGGATAGAGCTGTGTGTTCTCACATGCCAGAACTCAACTAGTAAAATTGTCCATGTCCAACAGGTTGAAAAGGCAGTGGAAAACTAATTCAAAGCCACTAAGAACACAATAGCAGTCTCCTGGTCTTTCTTATAATTCCACCAATTATTTCCCACTGTTATGTTCTGAAATATATCAAATCAAATGTATCAAATGGGCTCTTTTTAGAATCCCAGCACTGTATGTTTTTCTGACCAACATTTGATGATGTACTGATGAGGTTTGTTTGGTTTCAGATCCATCTCCTTCCTATCATTTTTGTTTCTTTTCAATTACAGGCAAGATTGCCATCTGTGCTAGGAATCTTTCTTGATTTAAATATAGTGCATGTATAATTTACTGCATTTACCAGATCAAATGCAGATATTGCTCTCTCTCTCTCTCTCTCTCTCTCTCTCTCTCTCTCTCTCTCTCTCTCTCTCGCTCTCTCTCTCTCTCTCTCTCTTTCGCTCTCTCTTACACACACACTCTCTTATTTCTCATGACTAAAATGTATGTAAATAAATGTTAGATAAATGTTGTTTTGGCATTAATCAGCTAACTATGTCCTGTATAGTTTTTTGGCATAATGTCCCACCATGTCAATTACTTAAATGATGTACACACCAACATCGCACACAAGCGGGTAATAGCAATGGAGAAAGTCCATGGAAAATTGGTTTGCATCCCTACATTAGAACCCATGTCCATTAAAATGTCAGGGTTAAAAGAGAGTTTCTGACAGTTTGGTAAGATTAGGCTAACCATATTCATTTAAGAGAAGCAGTTACATGGTGTAGTGGATTAGCATCTGTTATTTAAGGTTTTAGTTATGGTGAAGGTAGCATATTTGATATTATATAGGCTTTTAAACTATTGCATTCATTTCTTTAATTTTGTCGAGATGACCTGATACAATTCTAAAATAAAGGTTAGCCTGTACACATGATGGTGAAATAAATAAATTTATGTGGAGCTCTCTCCAGGGTAAATCATGTATACATATCACAATCAATTGCCAATGACTCCTATAAATTATACTGATATAACTATTGTATTAATATAAACCTTTTCTGAATTTAAGTTAGACAAAACAATGCAGGTTTGTCATAATGCGTAAATGAGTTGTTACATTAGGCATGATTCTAGACTGTGTACATTTACATACTGAACAGAATGTATTTACTGATGGTGAAGTCAAAGCACTTTAGTAAGTTGCTCTGCTTAAGGGTACGTGCCAAATGCTATAAATGTAAACCTTGATTTTTGATTACAACCATTATTACTGTAAGAGGTGTTGTTATAGAAACTAATTCAGCACCAGTGTTGGGAATGTAGCAGCACTGAGACATAAAAACCAGTATTTATTACACAGGTATTTGTTTTAATGTCAAAGTTTCTGCTGGCAGCACATTTGTTCCACATTTCCACCACATATTCATTTGCAAATGTTCCCATGACCATTTCAGGATTACTTTAAGACTTAATGTTGCTCAATAGTACAAGATTGGATGTAGTTCATTTTATCCAGCTGAGGATGTTTTTGACCTGAGTGATCATGTTGATGTTGTTAGTTTATGGCACCAGAGCCAAGAACTGATACCATGTTCAAAAAAATGGAAAATACTGCTTCAGATTTTGACCAAGCATGGAGTTTGTTGGAGTTTGTTCCATCCGGCTTTCTTTCTTTATTCGAGTTGGAATTTTTTGAACATGAGATATCCCAGACAGCACATGGAACAAAGTCACATAAATAAAATAAAGTTTTTTTTCACACGAGAGATGAAAAACTTTCTTTACATTCCATCTTTTTTCATCTTCTTACCTTGGTGACATTAATGCAGTTGAAATATTTGTCATTATCCAGAACAGAACAGACTAAAGACACTCAGCATTTCACACTGAGACCAGTTCAACAGATACTTTGTATCTTCAGTTAGCATGCTCTGTGGTAACAGATAGGAAATAGGTGATTGGATAAAGGATTATATCCATGTTAGCAGGTGTGAAAGCTTCAAGATGAAAGGCACAGCGTGGTCAGAATAGTCAAACAAATCCCAGACATGTTTCTAATGATTCCTGGTCCTGGGGTCCTGTCATGTTGATGTTAGAATAGTGGGAAAGATTTGTCCTCCATTGTGCAGATGATAGGAATTAGTTGTGGGTTTTTTGGTCGTGTGTGCGTGTGTGGGTTTTTTTGGTTGTGTGTGTGTGTGTGTGTGTGTGTGTGTGTGTGTGTGTGTGTGTGTGTGTGTGTGTGTGAGTGAGAGAGAGAGAGAGAGAGAGAGAGAGAGAGAGAGAGAGAGAGAGACTAAAAGCATTTACTGATGCTTCTCCAGGTTTATGTGGTGATTATAACCCGTTCAAACATTCTTTAACACCATGCATGCAAATACATCATGTTGAATCATGACATGTCTTTTGGCCAAGTGTTGAATTTCACTCGTCTATAGACAGTTTAGCAAACAAAAATCATTCATACAGTCTTCTGCTTGTAAGATAGAACTAGTTTTCCTGCAGTAGATGCTGTAATTGAACAGCAAGACCTAGCCCCCTTAAAAAAACATGTCCTTTTAGTATGTGAACCTATGTTTGAACATCTAAAGAACCAGACATCTTTTTTTAGAAGACGAAAGTATGAGAAGCAAACTATCTATCTGAGAAATGATAGACCAATCACAAACAGCTCATAACATGGAATCCAAATAATCAAAAGCGCTTGAGCAGTTTCCACCCTTAATGTTACTAGCAAAAGACAAGCATGTGAACTCAATGTGTGCTTTGTTTAGAACAATCCAGAAATCATAAGTAGTGTCACTGTTAAGGGTCACAAAACTGGTATGAGCCAAAAAGATGAGAGAATAAAAACACAAAAAGTAATCACAGTTCAATAACATATGTAGTATACAATTTTGCAAAGCATCATGACAGAAATAGGTATTAATAAGCAAGAAAATCAAGGACAAAACAGAAAAGGTGAACACAATAGTGCAACAAGCAAGTGACAGGACAGAGATAGAGACAAAACAGAATAATAGACACATGGCTGTGAGAAAAAAAGCGCATGAAATTGCCACATTTCTAGATTCTCCTGAGGAATGCTGAAAAATGAAATGCATTTTCTAGCCAGTGGAGAATGCAAAAAAATTCTAAATCTGCTACATAGAATCCTATTTCTGACTAACCCAGATTACTAACACGCATCATGACTATCTACCAGCTTGTTTATACAATCCCTAACATAATAAAGTACTTCAAGATGTTAATCGTGAAACTAAATCACCAAAAAATATCAGCTCTGAATTGGACTTTGTCTGACTTTGTTTCTGCCATATGGAAAAAATAGGTTTCAGGTCCCATAATCACAAAACCCCTAAACACTGTAAAATCCACTGCTATTAAATAGTGGACTGTATTCTGAACGTATGTCAGGGATTTTATGATATTTAGACCTGCTCAGGGTGGTTGCACGATGAAGGAACTCCAAGACTGGCTGAGAAATATTCTTGTATTTCATCTGGTTCAGCTGATGAAGGATTTTTAAATGAAGCACTATGTTGGAACAGGTGCATTAGATTAAGAAAGTTTAAAATGGTTCACAGTACAAGGACCACTATTTGGAAACCACAGTCACAAATACATTTTTGGGGGGGGAAAAGCTTGTGTGTGTTGTGTGTTTATCTTTGACCACTATGTGGGCAAATGAAGGACTAGTTCAGGAACAGTGGTTCACAGCACAGCTGTGCCACCCCATAATTACAAAGTCGTGTGTGTGTGTGTGTGTGTGTGTGTGTGTGTGTGTGTGTGTGTGTGTGTGTGTGTGTGTGTGTGTGAGAGAGAGAGAGAAAGAGATTGTTGGACTACTTGGCTAGTTTTACATTTTTGGATAAAATCTGTGTGTGATGTACATCTTAATACATTTTACTCTTTTATTAATTACAAAAATCAATTTACACTATTTTCAACATAGTGTTACACTGTAAGGTGATATGCATGCAAACACACTGTAAATATAATGATACATATCTTTAAAAAAAGCAAACCACAGTGTGTGCCCAGTATTTGCCCAGGTCATGCAGCTCATATATACTGAAGAGAGCAGTTAGAGTTCTCAGGTTTAGCTCTGCTATTATGTTTCATAAGCAGCAGTTAATGGCTTTGGGTGTCTGAGAGAAATCATGTGCTTGTCCAAACCACTAGGTTGATTATCATGAAATAGGGGGAACCCCACTACTGGGTGGGATTGGGATATGACATAATTTGGAAAACTTTGGTTTAAAAAAAAAACACAGACAGAGCAAAAATGTGCTCTTTACCATCCTTTCAGCAGGATTTCTTTATCATTACAGAAAATCTGTAATGAAAGCTTGGCAGTAACACATGCATGTAATTACCCTGTCTGTACTGACCACTCGCCAGAAGGATTTAATCAGTCACTTCCCCATTCTGACAACTCTTCCAGCATCCCACCTACACCACATAAATTTATTTCCCTCTATGTTAATATCTGGGTTTGCCTTTTCTTCAAATTCAGATTTATACCTCTAAAATGTTGATATAATTACAATCCTTTATAGAGTTTATAAGCAATTATAAAAAAAGAATTATACAAATGTTCCACACTGAATGATCCTCGTTTAAAATTTTCCAGGAGAATTCAGATGAATGCTTCAAAAGAATGATGAGTGTTTCCGATAATAATGCTTATGATTTTATAGCAAATCACTATTTAAGTCACCTTTTACATGAGTTTCAATGAATTTTTAATAAATCGGTGTCTCATCACATTTGACTGTTTTTATTGTGGCCTATTCCCATTGCTAACTATTGACTCACTTCCCAACTGTAAACCAGAATCAGATATACTGGGTGCCAACTGTGTGTTTGAGCTACTGTCTCATAAATGGCCACAATCACACCCTCTTATAGCTCAAGGGCCCACTCCCAAAGGGCCTGGCCGCACTGACATCACTGCGGTCAAATTGTACATCTGTGTGTATGTGCGTGTTCGTTTGTGTGGATATGGTCAGGTCGTGGTCTTACTCTCCTTGATGTGAATCCAGTTATAGATAAAGACTATAGTGGCTTTCTCTGTCTCTTATACACTTTCTGCTTTCTCAATTCTGTTCACACTTCTGTGTGTTTGGTAATATTCTGGTGATTTTGTGATGGTCACTGGGTTTTTATTTGAGAAAAATGTACAATCTTTTCTTTAGATTTAGAACTTTATGAGGCGACAGACTGATGACTTATTTCCAGACTTGGTTTAGTTTTACAAAGTGGAAACATCTGAACCCATTAGCCTGTAACACTCATTAGTCTACAATAACAGACAAAGTACACAGGAAACAAGTGAAACAGTAGCCTATAGTGAGACCAGTGCCACATATAAAGGTGCATAAAAATGTTCAAATTAAATTATTTAGCATTTTTGCTATGCTTAGTTTTTAGTTCAGAAAGTGGTATTAACTTGTTCACCTTTCCTCAGCAAATTCTGCGGAATTCACGTCAGAACGCCACAAAAGTCATCTTCCTCATCACAGATGGCTACTCGAATGGTGGAGATCCTCGGCCAGTGGCAGCAGTGCTTCGCAGGAGTGGAGTAGAGATCTTCACCCTGGGCATCTGGCAGGGAAATATCCGTGAACTTCACGACATGGCCTCACATCCCAAAGATCAGCACTGCTACTTTGTGCACGATTTTGCCGAATTTGAAGCTCTCGCACGGCGTGCACTTCATGAAGGTGAGATCTGAAATTAGCTGATGATGCAGTTCACAATATCTGGAGATAATGAACAAGTGAATAACTAATACCAATAATTTTCCAAGGAAACTGTGTTAAAATAATTTCAGACTGAACAGTTTAAGTACTTATAGGTCAAATAGATTTCTCAAACTATTGTTTGAAAATAACCCTAGCAATGAGCTCTGCATCCACTAGATTTGTGGAAAGACCTTTTCATTTCTTTCCCCCCAAAAAAGGAAATGATGTACAGTGAGGAAAATAAGTATTTAAACACCCTGCTATTTTGCAAGTTCTCCCACTTAGAAATCATGGAGGGGTCTGAAATTGTCATCGTAGGTGCATGTCCACTGTGAGAGACATAATCTAAAAAAAAAAATCCAGAAATCACAATGTATGATTTTTTAAACTATTTATTTGTATGATACAGCTGCAAATAAGTATTTGAACACCTGAGAAAGTCAATGTTAATATTTGGTACAGTAGCCTTTGTTTGCAATTACAGAGGTCAAACGTTTCCTGTAGTTTTTCACCAGGTTTGCACACACTGCAGGAGGGATTTTGGCCCACTCCTCCACACAGATCTTCCCTAGATCAGTCAGGTTTCTGGCCTGTCGCTGAGAAACACAGAGTTTGAGCTCCCTCCAAAGATTCTGTATTGGGTTTAGGTCTGGAGACTGGCTAGGCCACGCCAGAACCTTGATATGCTTCTTACAGAGCCACTCCTTGGTTATCCTGGCTGTGTGCTTCTGGTCATTGTCATGTTGGAAGACCCAGCCTCGACCCATCTTCAATGCTCTAACTGAGGGAAGGAGGTTGTTCCCCAAAATCTCACAATACATGGCCCCGGTCATCCTCTCTTTAATACAGTGCAGTCGCCCTGTCCCATGTGCAGAAAAACACCCCCAAAGCATGATGCTACCACCCCCATGCTTTACAGTAGGGATGGTGTTCTTGGGATGGTACTCATCATTCTTCTTCCTCCAAACACGTTTAGTGGAATTATGACCCAAAAGTTCTATTTTGGTCTCATCTGACCACATGACTTTCTCCCATGACTCCTCTGGATCATCCAAATGGTCATTGGCAAACTTAAGACGTGCCTGGACATATGCTGGTTTAAGCAGGGGAACCTTCCGTGCCATGCATGATTTCAAACCATGACGTCTTAGTGTATTACCAACAGTAACCTTGGAAACGGTGGTCCCAGCTCTTTTCAGGTCATTGACCAGCTCCACCCGTGTAGTTCTGGGCTGATTTCTCATCTTTTAAGGATCATTGAGATCCCACGAGGTGAGATCTTGCATGGAGCCCCAGTCTGAGGGAGATTGACAGTCATGTTTAGCTTCTTCCATTTTCTAATGATTGCTCCAACATTGGCCCTTTTTTCACCAAGCTGCTTGGCAATTTCCCCGTAGCCCTTTCCAGCCTTGTGGAGGTGTACAATTTTGTCTCTAGTGTCTTTGGACAGCTCTTTGGTCTTGGCCATGTTAGTAGTTGGATTCTTACTGATTGTATGGGGTGGACAGGTGTCTTTATGCAGCTAATGACCTCAAACAGGTGCATCTAATTTAGGATAATAAATGTAGTGGAGGTGGACATTTTAAAGGCAGACTAACAGGTCTTTGAGGGTCAGAATTCTAGCTGATAGACAGGTGTTCAAATACTTATTTGCAGCTGTATCATACAAATAAATAGTTTAAAAATCATACATTGTGGATTTTTTTTTTTAGATTATGTCTCTCACAGTGGACATGCACCTGCGATGACAATTTCAGACCCCTTCATGATTTCTAAGTGGGAGAAAAATAGCAGGGTGTTCAAATACTTATTTTCCTCACTGTATTTATACAATACTTATGACATAATACAAAATGTCTGCTTATTACAATAATAATAAATGAACAGCAATACTGAAACTATATGGTCTATTAAAAATGTGTGTTCACTATTTACCAGGTTAGCATGACAGACTATTAATTAACGACTGCATATTATTTTGCATGAAGAAACAACTGCATCATCCAAAGTTCATACCATGACCTTACCTACACCTAAAATTGTCTTTCATGTAAGAAACGCATTGAAAACCTTAGTATTATATTGTTGTCTCTAGTTGTGTGATAAGCTGATGGTTTTCAGAACCAGTTCCAGCTGAATACACATTTCCACAAATATACAGTATGTCACTAAGAGTCACATTTAATCCTGAATGAATAAACAGATTTTACTGCATACATGAACATAGCTGTAAATGTGCCATCCCACAATATTTAATGAAAACTTTGCTTGGATAAGGTGCAAGGAAAAAAATTTAATTCCTATAATCCGGTGCTACCCGTATCGGTTTCACTGTGTCTCTCTCTTCCTGACTTTGCTCTTGGAACAAATGTTTTCATCTCTCCCTTCATAATCCCAGTTCTTGTTTCTAATAGCAACCTCAATATAATACAAAACCCGCTGGAATGAATCACAATGTTCGTGTTTCTGTATGTGGAGAACCTTCACAGTTTAATATATGAGGCCCAATAGCCAAGTAAACATGTTCTACCTACAAATGTATTTAATCCATCATCCAACTGCAGCCAGCCATGCAGGAACGCTCATAAAGAGCCACTTAGGATCTCTGTGAATAAGTGGTATTTCTGAGGGAAGATATGTCTCCTGTTCAGAGTGATATTCTGACTTCAACCAACAGCTGGACTCTAGTCTGTGTGTGTGTGTGTGTGTGTGTGTGTGTGTGTGTGTGTGTGTGTGTGTGTGTGTGTGCGTGTTAACATCTGGAGACCAATCCACTTTTGTTTGCTCTGCATATAAGACAGCATTCTGCCAGCATTTTGGATTTCATTATTGTACACACACACACACACACACACACACACACACACACACACACACACACACACACACACACAGACACACACACACACACGCAAAATCTGGGTTCTGAGTGTTCTCAAAGCCAAAACTATCTGTTCACACTGTCCTTTTCTTCCATTTGTTAACTGTTGGCTTCCCTCTCTCCCTCTCCCCCTCTTTCTTTATCGTTTAAAGACTTGCCCTCAGGTGGTTACATCCAGGATGCCATGTCCTATTGCTCCTCTCTGTGTGTGGAAGGGAGGGACTGCTGTGACCTGATGGCCAGCTGTAAGTGTGGCACACACACTGGCCAGTATGACTGTGTGTGTGAGAAAGGGCACTATGGCAAGGGCCTGCAGCTCGAATGCACAGGTGAGTCTATGCCAAAGCACATTTAATGTACAGATACAATTAAGCTTCCAGACTGCAAGGGTGGTGTGTGAGGAGTGATTTGCATGTGAAAGTGTTCTTATACTTTGGTAAAGAACCCTTTGCCTGTAATACAAAAGTTTTCCAACTTGATTTTGCAATTTTATTCCACTTGCAAAAATGCTTCAGATCTATCAAATTGACAGACCTGTTTAACTTATTGCAGAGGTTTTGGACAGGATTTAAGTCTGGGCCATTCCAAAACATTGATCTGCTTCCTATGAAGCTATTCCTTTGATAAGTTGTATTTGTGCTTTGGGTTGTTGTTGCATGTGCTTCTGCTGGAGGGTGACATTTTTTTATTATTATTTTCAGCTGTCTTTTTCGTGGTATTTAGAGCAATCCATGGTTTCCTCTGCCCCAGTTCCAGTCATAGACAATCTGTCTCATTGCATAATGCTGCAATCACCATGCTTCACCCTGTGTATGTTCTTTGGGTGATGAGCTGTCTTGCTTTTTGCATTAAACATAGTCTTCTACAATTGTGCCCTAATGGTGTTACCTTGGTCTCACCAGACCTGTACACGATTTTTCACCTGTATTAAAGATTCAATCAGACTTGGATCAATTTTTTTCTTTAGATACCCTACCCAATAACACAGACTTGAAAAGTATTTTAGATTGTTTTCACATGCAGAGAGTAATCATTACTTTTCAGATATTTCTGCTACTTTAATTGTATCTTTTGTCTCAATTTTGGATAGCCATCCTCTTCTTGGTGATGTCACTTGTCCCATTTATTTTCCACTTAGTGATGATTGCCTCCATGGTGTTTTATGGTACATGAAACATCTAATGCTCTGGAAATTCTTTTGTACTTTTTTCCTGATTGATACCATTTGACACTGAGATTCCATTACATGCTGTGTTGTAAACTCTCTGCAGACCATGTCTTCAGCAGATGAAGATGCAGAACTGCCAAGAACATTCTAAAAGTTTAGCTGATCTTTATTTTAATCACTTCAATTACAGCAGGTGTAAGATAACTACTTTCGAATACGAGTTTAAATGTGAAATCACATATTATAGAGGTGTACAGTAAGCTGAGTTTTTTTAACCAATTGAAGTACTTTTTTATTATTTATTTTCTGATTTATGCGATCAATTCAAATTCTATGAACTCACGTTAACTAAAGTTTTTGTTAAATTTCCATTCATATAAATCTAAACTAACATATCGTTCTTTTGATTTGTATAATTATTGTCAGTTTGGTTTTATTTCATTGAAGTAACTAAGGTATATTATATATGAATATAGTATATATCATTGGTGGGCTGTGCATTTCACACCTAGGCTTTAAGTGGTGTCCTACCTGAATTAATCCACCTCTTAACACCATCATTATACTATAGAAAAAAAAATCAATATTATACAGAAACACAGTATAACAGAAAGCTGCATCTCAGACAGGTATCTCATGCAGTGAAAATGCCATTATTAAAGCACAATTAACCCAATGTAACAAGTCTCCATTCACTGCAGCCGCAGCTGCACCGCCATGAAGTGTATCTGCAACCAAAACTATTTCTCCTTTATCAGTCTTGTGAAATGAAAAAACATATATTAAATCCACATAGGTATATTTGAGCTTGTGCAGTTTGCTATAGATGCGGTTTGCGAGCTCTGACTAGTGCGCTCTTTGACGTGAAAATGACATTTTTGAATGCTTTCTAGGTTGCTTTGGGCTAAGCAAGTCACAATCCGGTTAAAGCAACAGCTTCAAGCAGCATGGATTGTAAAAAATAGGTTGCCTGCAGTGTTTACAGTGATGGAACAAGGCAGAAAGATACCTTTGACCCTGGCAACACGTGATGTGGTGGCTAAAATCTAATTGGATAGAAAATTTAATCAAAACCTACACTTGGACCAGAGAGAAAAACTATGAAATGAAGAGAATAGACTATTGGGAATACTTTAATGCATATTCATGGACAAAAAATATGTCAGTGATTCTGATGTAGTTTAGTCCTTCTGATTCACTCCAGTTTTGGCAATCACAAAATGAGCAGACAGAAACAGAAAAGACGCAAAGGAGCTCATGCTGTGCGACTGAAAGCGAATCAGGAAATGAATACAGTGTTGTGAAATAAAAGGGCTACATTCTGCAAATGCACACAGGAAGAAAGCAGAGGCCAAGAGCTCAGCTTTAACGCATACAGAAAGAAATAAGGCTTGATGATGGTGGTCTGTAATTAATGTGTCCACAGTGAGATGTTTTCTTTCACTCTACATTGGTTCTTTTCTTTTTCTCTCTTTGCTGTTTCATGCTGCTCTGGAAGCTAAAATAGATGCACTGATGTGTTAACAGTCTGTTGACTTATCTTTTAAGCAGATACACATCAATGCACACTTTTTGCATGAAATCAAGCGTAAATATTAACTTGTTTCATAGTTTTTTTGTTCACGTGTTATTTTATTAGAGTAAAAACTTACCAGAATGGTATCTTCTTTTCATAATGTTTTATTTCTGTATTTTTAAAACAAGTGTAATGGGGAGTGTATATATTATATATCGTATATTCCTACACACCAAAAGTGTTTATTATTTCAACCCTCATAAATGTAGACTGATCCACTACCCCACTCTAACCTCACCCAAATACATTAGCAACATGATCCAGTGTCTGAGCTTGTGGTGGCTTTGGAGAATGTTCTCTGCTACCAGAGAAAACAAACACAATATTTAGGTGATAACCGCACTATGCCTGTATTATTTTAAACTTTGCGGTAAGTGTTGTTGGCTAGCTCTCTTACCACCCATGTGCCAGTTTTAGCATCAAAGCTACCACAAATAGTCCTGGTATTAAAGTGTGATTAGATGGCGTCAAAGCAATGACACACCCCATAACAAGGCAGTCTAATGGTTTAATTGGGGTAATGCAGAAGAGAGAGGGCACAGAGATGGTGTGAACCATTGCTATTGTGGTCTTTCCTGTAGTGCCTGATATGCTTAAATAAATTGTGTATCTGATTTGCTTATTTAGCAGCTTCCCCAGGCTTTGTATAGTGTCTTGTTTTCTGTAGTCACAAGTGAAGATTTAAATAGCTGGTTATGGGTTAAGCTTTTCACAACACCATAAAGGAACTAGGCATAGAGCTAGGTCAGTCTTTGGTGGGCTGTAAAACCTGATGCAAGGAAAATAACCCCCATGACTGAAAGTTTGCTCTGAGTTTTAAACCTTCCTGTGGTGTGTGTTGGTCATTAGGAAAAGCGCTACAGAGCGTAGGGTTCACCCTAGGGGAGTGAAAAGTTATAGTTCCAATAAAAAGCAGTTGAGCCGCAATCACTGTTTTATTGAAGGTGATCCTCCAAACAAGGAAAGGTCTTCAGAACATTGTAGGATATACCACACAGACTGCTGACCTGAAAGGTGCTTAAATAATGAAAGCAGCTTTTCAGTTGTCTTTTTTTTTCTCTCTTCTTAGACTTTAATAGGCTGGCAGCTAATTTGTAAGATTGTGTAATACAGGAAGTAGATTCAACTAAAACTGAAAGAAAAAAAGTGCACATTGATCATTTCAACTGCTAGTTTGAAATGTTTGTAGATCTCCCCCTTAGGTATAGATGATTCAGTAAGCCAGACTCCCTGAACAAGCAGATTGTATGTCTGGGCTATACGTTTTTTTTATGGGCAAATGTACATTCTGTTTATACTCACTTCTGGGATATAGTTTTTAGTTTGTATAGTTTTTACAGTTTTCTTGTACAGTACTGTATAATCAAGTATACAGTAGGTTTACTGGTCGGCGCTATATAGGGTTTTGTGTCTTGTCTTGTGTCGTCTGTCTAAACAACAACAAACAAAACAACATAGAGCTACAACACATGTTACATAAAGTGCATCGAGTGCAACCTGGTGCAAACAGTGCAGACAGACTTGCACTGTTTGCACCAGGTTGCACTCGATGCACTTTATGTAACTTGTGTTGTAGCTCTATGTTGTTTTGTTTGTTGTTGTTTAGTGTAGCACCAGGGTTCTGGAGAAACGTTGTCTCGTTTTTACTGTGTACTGTGTACCACTGTGTATAGTAGAAATGACAATAAAAGCCTCTTGACTTGACAAAAATGTACAAGTATATTTATCAACTCCTGTTGAGTTTTACTATGTTCAATGCTGTAACTATAGTTCATGCTGTTTGTTCTGAATTTTAATACCTGTTTAAAAACAAAAGTCAGGTGCTGTGTGTCTGGTGGTAGAATGTTTTTTACTTGGAAGAGAACTGGCAGGGATTGCAGCCAAACACAGAAAGAGCTATATATGAATAGGAAACCATATTAAATGTTAATAGCAAACAGGCAAATACCAACAGATTAAATGAGACAACCAAAACCAACAAAAAGACACTACAATCAAAATAAAGCTTTAAACTATACTACATGTTCCGAATGGGAAATAAATTAAACATTTTGAGAGTAAATGAACACACTAAACAAATGCCACAGCTTTTGCAAGAACAAACTAACAATCACTTGTTGACATTTTGTCGATGGTGCAAATATATTGTGCTATATGAAAAAACTATATCAGGTGAGATAAGGACTATGGCAACACAAACATTTTCTTCACTTCACTTTTGTCACTGGCTCAACATAAATTTGAACATCGTGTCAGCTACCACTTTTTAGCTTTTTCTATAAAATGTGCAAAATACGAGAGTCACTTAGGCTCATTCTCTCACTCTCCGTCTTCCTGCTTTCATGATAAGTTTATTAGAAAAGTGCAAAAGAATAAGACATGTTTTAAAAAGGAAAAGAAAAGGAATTAAGTATTGTTATCTCACTGGCTTATGCCAGTAATTCCTTCATCAGCTGTAAGAGATGAGTTTAACCTGATCAACATTCCTGCTTTATCTACTGTCTCACAGTTCATCACCTCCTATGAGTACAGCCGATGTGACAAGTGGCATCTGTCGTATGATCGATGCCTCACTATCTTAAAGGTCAAAGGTCAGGGAGGGGCTGCTGCTTCATTTCCTTAAAGGATAGCCTGTAAATATTTACTCTCACCCAAACGTCGCCAGACATCCATAAATCCAACCAGAGTACAGGAAGGACACAGAGGAGAAAACGGGAAGAATTTGGGGAATGTTTAGCCGAAACGGAAATGTTGCAAACATGTTGTGTCTCCTGCATCACTGCCAACCTTCATGCACTCTCTCCCTCTCTCCTGTCTCCCTACCTTCGTTATTCACTTTCTCCTTGTACAGGGGAAACTGAACCACATCCACTCTACATGCACCACAGGAACCTTTTTACCACAGGAATATTTCAGAAACCCAGGAAGCTTTGTAGCAATTCAGAAGATTCAACAATAATTCAGGAATGTTGTCAAAAGAACTACAGGAATACAAACAGAATCAGTTGACGCTTCAGATTAGGCACATCTCTATGGGTAGAACATTCTGTGCTGATCGTCATTGATTTAATAGATAGATCCAACCTTTACATTTTTTATCAAAGATTCATCCTTGTTGGTTAGGATAGTTTGAAATCTCTTAGGTCCTCAAAGAGCTCTCTGAGATCTCTTATTCAGAGCTCTCTTATGCAGAGCTGTAGGTCATGCTTACCTTTGAACAATCACTGAACAGTACACCTTAACCATGATGGATCTGTAATGAATGGAAATTTGGTGGAACCCAAATGAGAATTGGTTTGACCCTCTCAAAGTTTCTTCCTCATACATCTCAGGGAGTTTTTCCTTGCCACATCACCAATGGCTCGCTTATTAGGAATAAATTTATAAGGAAATAAAGATACACATTCAAATTTATAACCTCTTTATCTATCTAAAGATTCTTTGAGACAATGTCCATTGTTGAATATAAATAAAACTGAATTGAAATATTAATACAGCAATGCTTAGTGCAAATCTGACAGCCTGTTCAAACACTGAGATTTTGACCTCTCAAGTGTTTTGATAAACTAGACTGCTATAGCTTTTTTGTCTTACACACTGATTATTGCCAGTAATCGATACAACAGGAGGGTTACCTCCAGTGTCGATCCCGTCTCTGAGGCATTACACAATGTGTAATTACCGGTTATATCATTTTCCCAGTATGAAGGAGTTCCTTTCTTTATCTCTCCTGTGTCAAATAAAAGAGCACAGTGAAGGTCTTTCCATACTAGAATTTCAGGGAAACCCACAACTTTTTTTTTCCCTTCCTCAACCCATTTAACCCAATTTTTTTTCGTCATTCCCTCTTTTCCCCCCACTTTCCACTACTGTGTCACTGTCTCTCAGTTTAAATCCTACCTGCTCTGCAAATGTCTCTTTCTTTCATCTATGTTATTCAGTGAAACATTAAAAGCTGGTCACCTCTACTGCAGTGCAGTTGTAGCCATGATCTCATATATATTCCAGTGAGGATGTGTACAGTCTTTTTTGGCATTGATGTATGAGCCTGAGAGGATCCAGCCTGGGCCTCCGGATCTGGAGAACAATCTGGAATATCATTTATTCAGAGAGCTTGATCTTCTCAAACACTACATATTCAGCATATCATAAAAATGAATGAATTTACCTGCAAGCCATCCTGCTCTTAACAATCTGTTTGTTAAATGACAACTTGTATAGGATTTTTTTTTTGTTTAATTAATTTTTTTCAGCATAAAATTCAAATGTTTCCAAGAATAAAATATATGTTAATATATGTATTTTATATATGAGCTTAGTTTGTGAGTTCACCATGTCTCTGAACCATACACAGCCTTATATGAACATTTTAGATAAAAGTAGTAGATCTCTTAGCCACAGCACCTGACTGTTATCGTATTTTATTGCTTTATTTACTCACATTTGTTCTTATAAAAAGTGGCTTCTGGTATTTAAGTTTTTGAGAATATTAAGATAACGATGAAGATTTCCACACTAAGATCCCACTTGTGTCTATTTGTGACAACAATATAGCTAGTGTATAAATTGTTAACTTCCTAGCTAGCTGTGTGCTAACATTACTTACAGTTCAACACAGTATAGCTGTAGAATAGCAGTAAACAATGTCAAGAAAACAAGAGAAAATTCAAAATTATACATAGTGTGATGTGAATATCTAATATGAATATGAAATTATGAACACCATCGTAATAAATCGAATCTTTAAAAAAAAAAAAAAAAAACATTGATCAAACACTGAGACAAAATAAAGTTAGAAACAGTATTTAATATAAATATTATTTAATATTAATTGAAACCACAAATTTAACATCTGTTCTTTGGTTACATTCATTTGCAACTGACTTTTAGGCAGCATTTTATCACACTGTACACATCCTCTGTTCTGTATGTTTAAATAGAAATGCCACATTCAAATTTAATATCATGTAAAAAAAAAAAAAAAAAAAAGGTTAGTCATAAAGAGTCATAAAACTATCTTGACTTTGGAATCTCATGTGATTACCATCTTTCTGATATATTAGACAGCATCCATTTTTTCCACACTACAAATGATACATTTTCCAAGAATCTCTGTTTGTACTGATGTGCACTTTTTGCTCATGTACTTGATGAACACCGAAGGCAATCAGCTACACAAACAGCACTAAATGTGTTTTTCTTGTGGATTATTCATACCTTTAGGCTACTTAGAGGAATGACCATTAAGCACTTTACACTAAAACGTTTTTCCTTTGCTAATCGTCCTATATAGCTGCCCTCGTACGTGAGTTTCTGTGACCAGACAACACGTTCGCTTGTTTGCAGTGCTGTTTGGCTCATGCATGGCAGATGCCTCTGGTTCTCCAGAGACCTGTGCAGGCCCAGGCTCAAAGCTTCGATTCATATTTTAATCGGAGCGGATCAAACCGAAGATTTAACAGTCTTTTCGCTGTTGTTTGCACAGGAGGAAAGCCAGATGGAGTTCTGTAATGGGGCCTCCTGAGGGTGTTTGGCACACATTGTTGTTTAATGTCGATCCTTAGTTTGGGATCTATTTTAGCACTATATTGTAATAATTGTGGACCTTGGAAGCCGAGCCCAGATTAGATCACAGGCAAGGCCTCCTCTGCATGACTGTTTTACTTCGACACATGCACTGTGAATTCCACAGCTTGCCACAGAGTTGTAAAGTGTGTTAATTAATAGCTGCAGAATCGAGGAGCAAGAGTTTAAAACTGTGTAATCTTGTAAAGTAACTGTTACTTTGAGTCATAAATAGCTTGAACAGTGCTTGTGTGTGTTTGAGTGTGTGTCACTATAAATTGACACATTCGGTGGCTCAGTGTGTGTATATGTATGTTTCACTATAATCGTTAATCTGAGGCATTTGTGTGGGGATCAGCAGGTGGGGCGAAAGAGACAAATGAGATTTTGTTAAACAGTTCTTTGGAACCTCATTTACACTTTCTCTCTCTGTAGCACTTACTTCATCACTTCATCTTTCACCCCATTATTTTATATAATTGTGAGCCGTAGTTTGGGGACCCCTACTCTAAATTTTATACTTAATTGTTTCTTATCATCCTAAATTAAAGTCAGTTTGGGTTTAAAATATTAATAATAAAAAAAGTATTATGCTGATGATGACTTTTATTATTATTATGTTTTCACATCTTTCTTTCTCTTTAACAGCCCCACAGCAGCCCTCTCGACTCAGTTTCTGTCTCGTAAAGAGGAGATTTACTGTACGGGTGCCGTGTAAGGCAGCTTTTCCACAGGCTCTTGTTATACATGCTCTAATTTCTTTACTGGGGACGACCCAGGGGTCACAGTGGACAAGGGCACGAGAGCACAGTAGCAGCACACACTCACTTTTCTCCTGTTCCGCACACACACACACACACACACACACACACACACACACACACACACACACACACACACACACACACACACACACACACATACACAAACACACACACACACACACACACACACTGTGTGTCTCGCCTTTTGTTCTTTACTGCACTTTCACTTAAATACTTTACAGGCTTTATTGCACTAAATATGCCTTTTAGGTTTATAGCCTTTGCTTTGCTATTTTATAACTGTTTGTTGTACTCTCTCTCTCTCTCTCTCTCTCTCTCTCTCTCTCTCTCTCTCTCTCTCTCTCTCTCTCTCTCTCTCTCTCTCTCTCTCTCTCTCACTCGCTTTGTCTTCCTCATTGTCTTTGCCATTTGCAAAAGACATTCTAAAACAGGCAGTATATAATATTACATGTATTATTAAAATACAGTACATTTTGCAAACCAAACATTTATGAAATGTATGAATTTTTGAGTAAAATTCTAGAGGTCAATGTGTATTTGTGAACTAAGAAATATTAAGACTTTTATTTGGAAAATCTGCTCTAACTTGAAACAGGCTGACCTTCATTATTTTAATAAAACACCTGAGATATATTTACAGTGTATATTCACTGTATATTATCTGTGAGACAGAATCATGTTTGCCAAAATAAACTGTGGTAAGTGATTAAATAGTAAATTACACATATTTATTTACACATTCTTTACATTAAAAAAAAGAAAAAAAGCAATAATGCACAGTATATTAACAATAAGCAACAACATTATGAAAAGCAATATTTCTTTTTACATAAATACTTTTCAAAACAAGCAAAATACTGGCCAAATTTAGTAGGTAATATTATCATGTCATGTCTCTCGTTCTTCCACACTGTCTATCCTTCTCTCTCTGTCTCTGTCCCTTTCAAGTGCTTTAATGTGTCAGTGAATGGTGATGGAGTAAGAGGCCACACTCTTTCTCTGTCTATCAGTGACTGTTTTGAGAGCCTCTAACCCCCGACTCCCCCTTTTAACCTCTGACTCCCCCCTCACTCTGTGTCATAGACTCCTATCATTCAAAGTAAATAAGGGTCATCTGCTGAACCTTAAACCTGCTGCCATTACTCTTTCTTTATTCCTCCATTCTTTCTTTCACTCCATCACTAAAAGAGACAGATATGCTTATAACACACACACACACACACATGCACACACATGCACACACACACACGCACACACATGCATGCACACACATGCACACTATCTGCTATCTCCTTTCTCCTATGGAAAACTTGAGATGTTTTATATACACAATGTGTATGTATATATTTACATTTACAATATTTTAGACGACATCCTTATCCAGAGAGATATACAAAAGTGCTTTGAGTCTCTATCATTGAATAAATCAACACTGGCTCACTCAGTTACAGACTTATGATACCATCAGCTCTGTTGAGAGAAATTACAAAATTTCTTTTTTGTATAAACTGATGTGTCTGAGCATGAATATTTTAATGAAGGTCTCAAAGGCCTGGATATGTAGCTGTGTGTTTCCAGTGTAGCTGTGTAACTAAATGAGGATTGAGTAAGTAAAGTTTATTAAGTAACTAAAGTTTATTAGATACAACTCTTAAGAACAGCTTTGGTATGACTTTCTGTGTCTCAGTTATAGTTTTAAATAGATTACTGAGAACTCTTTAAATAGTTGTTTATAGACCATTTTAGACCTATTTGATTAGTAGAGAGAAACATGTCAAAATTCTGAATTGAGAGACTCCTCCGGTGTATTCCTTAAAACAATACCTTTTGTTGTGTAGCTGCTCTGGTCCTATCATTAACATTTAGATTCTTTGGTTTCTGTTTTACATTTACAGGTTGTTAACACTCGTTCATTTACACTGACGGGTGTCTGAAGTGCTTTCTATTCAAATAAACACACACTCGAACCATGCCCCGGTCATGTGTTAAACACACTCCAGACACGCTCACTGTTTTACAGCCTCTATAGTCCTGATTGTTCCATAGCAGGAGCTGCTGGCTTTTGTCTGTCTGTGAAAAAAGTCTTGCTTTTTCCTATACTCTCTTTAAACCCTTATTTAAGGGTGTAGCGTATGGGCGTCAGAATTTAATGAACTTGACAGAAGACAATTCAGATCATACAAAAGGCACATGGAGGATGTAATGAAGCACTTTAACTGGAGCTCTATGAATGTGCTGAGACACAGCAGCGCCGTGGGTTTATTGCGCTGACTTCTCCATTGACGATGTAATGGAAAGAACAATTATCATTTTTATTTGATGGATTAATGGTGTTATTGGCCATGTAGTTTCCATCTAACAAACTAATCTTAAAGCACGCAGTGTTTAGTCTTCCTCAACAAGTAGAACTCTCTCTGATTGGAACACTACACATGTCATAACAAGGTTTTTTTTTCTCAAGGTTCCATTTAGACTGGTAGTTTCATGATAAGTTTATGTGGTATCTGTTTTTGTTCTGCTTCCTTTTATTGCCAGCGCCTGCCGCGCGAAGCGGTACTGAGTGTACTTCTGCCAACCCCCCTCGCAGAAAATGTGACATAGCGTGATGTTTATTCCTTCTTCCAGCATAAAAGTAAGGATGTGGAAGAGTGTGGAGAATTTCAGAGAGGCCAAGTGCTGTGGTTAAACTCTCTATTTAGCCTTCATCCACAGTCTGATGCTCTCAGTCTAGTTTTTAGTCACATTTCATCCTTAGTACTCCAGATGGGGTTTTTGTACATTCACAAGAATATGCTTTTCAACAACGTCGGCATCACGCTTTAGAAAATAAATGTCTACTATTGCAAAATTTCTACAAGTGGCACAACAAGATGAAAAATGGTTTCTTGTTGGTAGTTAAAGCTATTAATTCATTACACTTTATTTGTGTAGAACTTCAAAAGTGTGGGATATCAGATGGCTGACTTTTACAAAAAAATTAGAGAAAAAATGGTGGTAAAATAAGATTTGTTTATCAATTAGATCTCAATTGATGTTTAAGTAATCTATTAGGATTATTTTATATATGCAGAGTTAAGTTCTTTGAAAGGAACCTTGATGTGATTTGGAGTAGTTTGATTGAGTGGATGAAAACACACAAAAGCGAGTGGCACAGGCTAAGAAAGTTGATCTCTGTCTGGTTTTAAACACGCTCTATCATGGTTTAATTGCAGTGAAAAATCACCTGACACTGAATTGACCCAACTGCATTTTTGTAGATGTGAGCCGCTAAATTGGGAGTTGCAATTTGAGCCAGAAGGCACAGCTGCAAAACAAACAGAGAAAATAAACAGCGGACGTAACATACAATAAATTTTCAAATACTTGTTTAAATGATCATCCAATAATCTATGATTTGTGTTTTATTTATTTATTTATTTATTATTATTTTTTAAATATAGGTCTGAAAGCACACAATATCACTCAGCTACCATAAATGGTTTAAATTATATATCGTTAGTGTCTGTTATGTGCATCCTACATTCATTTGCTGTCACATACAAAGTGTGTTCCTAGAGAGGAAACTCTTCCCAGACTTTGAAATCTAAATCAAACACAAAAGTTAGCTGCAAAAATCCAACTAATCAGGACAATCAGAAAGCTCCTCTTTCAAAACTAGCATTTAGCTGCTCTAGCTCTAATGCAAGAGATTGTGCTTTGACAACAATCTAAAGGTTTTAAGTTTTAAACTTATTGAACAAACCTTTACCTTAGTGTTCTTTGATAGTTCCTGACCTGTAGTATATGGTCATTACTCTGATTTCACTTTGCTAGCTGTCATTAGCTTTATAGTACATTTTTCCAAACTCTATGAAGCACAAAGTACAGGAATTGTGATATAAGTGGCGTTCCATAATGGTCGTATTTAACTGACTTACTCACTGCTTTTTGAATGGCAACATTCTTCTCATTAACACTGAAAATGTGAGGGCAGTCGAGGAACACGGCATTAGGATAAGAAACAGGAGTGTGTGATTATGCAGGTGTCAGCAGCAGGACTCGCCTGCCTGCCTGCCTGCCTGCCTGCCTGCCTGCCTTTCTGCATGCGTTCTCACAAGGGGGGGGACGTGTGAAGTTGTGTTTCTGGATCCAATTTGCTTGCTTCCTTCACTTTCAACTCCTCTCACTGTGGGTTTCGGCTGCATTTGCAGAAGTCCAGGGTCTCTTGTGATTAGTCCTGTCTGGCCAGCATGACTGTCTGTGAGCAGAGGTGGAGAGAATTATTCCTGACTATATGGGAAAAAGAAAAAAAAAACAGGGCAAGAAGCATATCATTCTGATCTGGTATGAATGTGGATCCATGAAGATGTGCCAAATATAGACTTCCCATGAAGAGATAGACCAGATAAAGTATAGACCCTACTGGGAAGTATGCACATAGCTTTCAAGGAAAGTTCAGCTTTTACTTCCGAGGAAGTGCACACTTGATGAGGCGTTTGACACATAAAGGGCCCATTAACACACTTTACTTTTTCTTTCTTTTTTTCTTTCTTTCTTCCAAGGGGAATGTTCTGTCACTGGTCAGTCTTCTGCTCTAAACCAGGTCTGAGTTTCTGGAAGGAAATCCGAGATTGATGCTTATTACTGCAGCATTATGTGACACACGCAGCTGCTGTGCAGTGATTCAGATTGTAATTAGCACCAGAACTATTCTTAAAGATTCATCTGGGACCTGGTTCCTGTGTCATTACTGCAGATTCGTCTGGCCAGGAGTTCCTGCCTCGATTTAAGCATGAAAGAGGAGGAAACATGGACTTAACAATAAGAAATGGTCTTCGGATGTGTTTCTGTCACTGTGCACTGCAAACAGTCTTCTGCTATTAACCGTACACAGAAATTCAGAGCTGTTGTATATTCAGCACAATTGATATCCTTTCCAAATGAAAAATGCTGTTTTTCCTTTCTGTGCTTTCTGGAACTTACAACTATAATTGCTGTAGATGTATTACATGTATGTATATTCAACCTTTGCCCCAAAACTTTTTCACTCTCACACTTTTTTCCACTGCACATCAGTTAAATTTTGCTTTAAGGAGACATATATTCGTGTTTCATTTTTTTCCTGAGTTGTACTTTTCTGGCGGGATTTTTTATACGGTAATCTATCATCCTCCTTCCTGCTTTTCATTCGTTTATATCTCTGTCTTTCCCATCCCACCCTGTCTCCATCTGCACACACTTTTTTCATTATCTGTCTTTTCCTTTGGCCTCATATCTGACTGTCTTTCTGTCACTCAAGCCCTTTTTTCCCATCTGCCCTCTTTTGCCTTGTTACTCCATTACGCCCCTATTCAACCATCTCTGTCCTTCTTTCTGTCTTCCCCTGTCCATTTGACTCTGTGTCTGTGTCCATTTATATCACTCTTTTTGTCATGGCGTGTATCCACTGCTCACTGCCATCCTTTATCATTTTTATTCCACCCGGTCATTAACACTCTATACATGTTATACAATAGACAGTTTTCTCCTTTATACATTATATGCAGTGTTAAAGCAAAAAAAAAGAACAAATTAGATGTGTGAGATCTATATAGATTCAGAAAAAGTCTGTCTTTTGGACAGGAAGTGCATGTAGAAAGAGTATTAAAGTAAAAAAAAAAAAACTTGATGTGGGAACGTAAAATTCTGAATTGCCGCACAAAGTTCATGTGGTTGCTTTCTTTTATTTTTACACTAACTGGACCAACCAAAGCTTCCGCTCTTTGTCTCCAGTTGAACAAAGTCTAGTTATTCCCATTTGTATTTACAAAACATGTATTTGATTGTGGCTTGCATTAACACATGTAAACAGTTTTACAAAGAGGCACCAAATTCTTGGTCATTTATCCACTACTTTCCAGTAAATAAACAAAGATCTAGTCAATGCAGTGATCTGCAAAAACCTCAGGCAATCTGAAGACTAATTTAGCTGTAGAAACCAGAATTTGAAGAAAATCTGTTCCAGCTCTCACAGATTCACAAAGACCTCATGGTGTTTCAAAGAACCATGTTTAGAGTTGGCACATTTAGGTGCAAAAGTTATATTAATCTTATACATTTATTCGCAGAAGCCTTAGACACATGCTCATGCTCATTTTCTTGACACAGCTTTCAGTTTATTAAAATGGCCTGTGTGCAGATCACACCTTTAAGGTTGGCATGAGCCGGAGGTGTTTTTTTAATAGTGTGCAGACCATCACCTGGAAAAAGATACAAAAATTTTGAAATAGAAAATTAACACTGAGGAAGTAGATTATTTTTGTCCTCTTTGGTGTCAAATGTAATGCAGATGATAAATGAGACTGAAATAAAAAAAACTTTAACATGACAGCATTTATAATAAACTAGTCTAGCATATTGGCAGTATTATACTGCCTGACTTTGCTATTGGTTTAATTGAATAACTTCACACTAATTATTCATCAGCTTATAACATAGCACTTGATCTGGCACATTCTTTTTTATTTTGAGATCATGACATCATTATATAAGTGTAGGAATGGGTTATTTCTTCTTAATTTAAATTTTAATTGAATTTTAATTAATGAAAGAGTCCCATTGTATTCTCTATGCCCTCTTGTAAAACATCTGTTGGCCATCTTACATGACATTAGTGTTTGACCTGACAGTATGTAAAATATTCTGCAGTCTCCCATATTTGGCATTAATGTGTCTCAAAACAGAGTTTTGTGTCATAACAACCAAAAGGCATTGCTTATTGACCACTCTTTCTCTTTCTCTCTCTTTTTCTTTATCTCTTTGCAGCATGCCCACCAGGGACATACAAGCCTGAGGCAGTTCCAGGGGGTGTGGGGACATGCTTGCCATGTCCAGACCCTCAGCACACCTCCAGGCCTGGCAGCACTTCTCTGTCTGATTGTGTGTGTAATAAGGGATACCTACTGCACAATCACACTTGCCAAGGTACACAACTCATGATGATGTTAATGATGATGATGATGCTAAAGATGATGATGATTATAATGAGAATGACACTTTATTAATGATGACAGCAAATGATAACATAGCATCTTCATAACATATAAGTATTGCACAGATATTTTATAAACCAATAACTAATAAAATAATTTAAAAAGTAAACACAAATTTAACAAAACCTGTGAAATGACAAATTCTCTTATTATTTACTTATTGTTGTTTGTTTGTTTGTTGTTTTCTTGTTAATTTGTAGCTTGCAAAATCACATACATGAAGTACTGATCTCTAATTTCTGAACCTATGCCTTATAAAAAAGAAAGAAAAACTATTGTGAAAAACTGTTCCAGTAAAACTGCACTTATTCATGATATCCACAAAATGACAATATTTCCATTGAAAGTCACCTGTCTGGCTTTCTCTTTTTCTCTCTGTAGCGGTGGTGTGTGCACTTCTCTCTCCTCCAGAAAATGGCTTCTTCATCCAGAACATGTGTAATAACCAGTATAACTCAGCGTGCGGTGTGCGTTGTCTACCAGGATTTGAGCTGCAAGGGAGCAACATCAGATTGTGCCAAGCAGATGGCACCTGGTCTGGAGAGCCACCTATCTGTACAGGTGAGACTAAAAACTCTAAATTAAAAGTACATTCACATAGTGCATGGGATTTCAATACAATACCCAGATAGGGTTCCATTATTCCCTTGTTCTTTTCGGATTTACTGAGTAAATATTGTCTATAAATTAGTCTTCAATATTAAGACATGTCAAGTAGTTACAGAAGAACATTAGTCCTTCATTGGGAGATTTAAAGTCCTGACGATGCCACAGCCAAGAGAGGACAATGTCAGTGTTCTGTGGTGCAAAGGATGGCATCTCTCCCTCTAGTAAATCTTGAGCATCTCTGAACTCATGCAAGTGGAAGAGGGCAGATCGAGTTTCCCTTCCTTATATTTCTGCATAATTACACACTTACAAAAAGTTTATTGAACCATGAGCTAATCTGTACCTTCCCTAATAGATAGCTGGTGAATGTATGAAATATTAACACTAAGAGTGCTACACTTAACATGATATTAATACAAATAAGGGAATATACTAACATATACTAATAACATACTGGCAAACAGTATTTGAAAATAGAAAATAAATTGTGAAACTGTGGCTAACACAATAAACTAAATCTTAGTTACACAATAATAACCAGCCCAGTTTTATATCATTTTGTGATATAGTCACGAAATGTAATCTATCGATTCGTGTTCACAGGCACGAATTTCCCTCTTTTTCCGTGTCACTGAGGACGACTTTCTGTATAATGTATTTCAATAGAAAGTATTTTTAGTCATCTGCGAAAGTTTTCTTTCTTTCACCGGATACCACAGACTCTGTATTGTTTTTGTTTTTGTTATTGACTTCATGCACCGTTACTCAACATTTAAGTTGGAGTTTTTATCATTGTTTTTATATTCGGTAAGCTATTATGCTATTATAAACCACCGTCAGTGGTTCCTTCCAGTGAAAATACAGTAAATATATTCTCCTGGTTAATTAAGCAGACTGCGTTAATTAAAGACACACACATTTATAATAGAATAACCCTAACCTTTACCCTAACCCTAACCTTAACAATATATATATATGCCTTATTCTCTGATAAAAGCGGGGAAAAAAGATTACCTTTGGAATTTCTGTCAGCATTACCCATGATCCTCTGTCTTTGTTTCTATAAAGACAGAGCCAGACGGAGTGAAATTTGTGAAATTTGTCTCCATGAACATGAAACAATAGATTAAAGTTCATGACTATATCACGAAATGCTGTGAGACTGTTAAAATAACAGTCCTGAGCATCAAGTCTGAAGCTCCCCCGGTTGCAGGGTTGTATAGGCATGTTTGAGCATGCAACTCAACATGAATACACATGAATATTGAATACATGAATACTTTTCAATATTAGTAAGTCAGTAAATAAACTCAACACACACACACACACACACACACACACACACACACACAGTATATATTGTTTTCAATTAATGGCATCTTCTGAGTACCATAATGTCTTTGTTATTGATAGATAATGTAACATTTTAATGCAGCATTTAATCCACTTTGAGGAAAGAAAAGAAAGAAATATGAAAGAAAGCAGGCAATTCATTTATTTATCTTTAGCAACCACTTCATCCTGGTCAGGGTTTTGATGGCTCTAAGTCCTGGGAACACCAGGCTTGAGGCAGGAATACCACCACTTTGGAACACAAGTTTTTCACAAAGCTTTATACACATATTTAGTAAAGCACACCAAAAGGACAATAAAGACTAGCCAGTCCACATAGACGCATTTGTTTTGGAGGTTGGAAAAACTATTGAACTAGGAGGGAACTAAATAAACATCGACACAGGCAGTCCCATGAGCTCAGGATTGAACTAGGAACCCCAAGCCGTAAGGTGGCAACACTAAAGCTGAAAACAGAGCAGCACACACATAATATTTATAATGAATGTAATTACATATGAGCAACAACAATTTTCCGTTCACTGGATCTCAGAGGCCTAAAATTGTTCCAACATGACAAGTGAGCACCATTAACACCTGAAGGTTAGTATGGAAGAACTTAAGGGACAACCACAGAGCTCCAACTGAACTTTTGGGATGAATTGGAACACAGTCTGCACTCCAGGTCTCCTTATCCTACATCAGTGCTTGACCTCAATAAAACTCTTGTAGCTGAATGAGTACAAATCCCTACAGCATTGCTCCAAAATCTAGCAAAAAGCCTTCTGGAGAAGGGGACGTCATAGAATGGAATGTTCATCCATCACATATGGGTGTAAGGGTCAGGGTCAGGGTCAGGGTCATGGTCAGGGTCACGTTTGGCCTTATGGTATATCTCAGAACATTGCACATGTTTGTGTAAAACAATTTTACTTTGATTCTTAGAGACTCGGTTTCTGGTAGACCACTATTCTCAGTATAAACAGAAATTACAGGTCTCTAAACCACAGCCGCAGATTCTTACTAACTTTGCTCTCACTTGCTCACTTCCTGTCTTCACTTGAATGTGTTTTTGTTTTGTCTCGTGATTCATTCCTGCTACTCACATCTTCTGCTCTTTATATATTTTTTTTTTTTTTTATGTTTCACATTAATCTACATATACTTCACATACGCTTGCCCTCATTCTAAATACAAAATATCTCAAAATAGCAAGAGAATCATGATATATTTCAATTTTGGCACACTAATACCTCACACGTTATTGATGTGTGTGTTCTATGCAGTGCGTTCCTGTCCAGCTCTGTCTGCTCCACAGCATGGGCAGCTGAACTGCACCAACGGTGACTCCCTTTCTCAGTTTGAGTGTTCAGTGCGCTGTCAGAAAGGCTATAGACTGGAGGGCAAGGCCAAACTTACCTGCCTGCCAAATTTACAATGGAGCAGCTCTCCTCCTCGGTGTGTTGGTAAGCTAACAAGTGTGTGTGTGTGTGTGTGTGTGTGTGTGTGTGTGTGTGTGTGTGTGTGTGTGTGTGTGTGTGTGTGTTTGTAGGTGTGTGCACAGAAACCCATGCTAATTTAAAGCTCAAAAATGCTCAGACTTGTATGTTTTTTATTTTTTTTAAGGCTAGGTTTGTGTTTTTTAAAATCAAACAAAATGTGATGTGGGTGAACTCAGGGCTGCCGAAGACAGGTTAGGCTGTTGCATTTAAGGAATGAAAGAGGAAGGGTGTGATTCAGTAGAGAGAGGAAACCTGCACTGCAGTGGCTATCCTCTATCAAGATAAATTGTTTCCCTGCACCATTCAGTAATAACTGCAACTGCTTTACCACACCAAACTCAAGTGCTTATTCAGAAGATCATGATGCAGGCGTTTCCAGCAGGTCATTGTTGCTAGCCTAGTGTAGGTTTCAAGAATTAAATGCATGCTGGGAGACATGGTGAGGTACAAGTAACCAGCTGAGTGTCTGATGATTGGATGATTATAAAGATTTGGATGTAAAACATTGGTATATACCAAGAAAACTAGAACTAGGCCTTGTTAGATATGGGAAAAATATGCTTTGGTGGATAGTTTTTACTTTAATGCAACATACTAACCAGTCAGACAATGATATAATGTCCATCCTCAGTGTTGACAGTTATATTGTTTTTGCTGTTACCTTGGAATTTTGTGGGAGACAAACTAAAAACACGAACGAAAAAGCTTTTGAATATGGAAAAACACTGTTAGTAAACTAGGCACCTAGCCTTGACGCTGTCTCTGTTTCTCTCCGCACTCAGCAATCTCACCTCAGATGTGTGCTTTAGCATGTGCTGTAGATTAGCTTCAACCACAAGACAAACTTTTCAGAGCTTCTATGGCCAGAGCTTGTCTGCAACACTTTGGCTTCCCTGTGCTCTGCCTCCCATGACTCACTGCGCTCCGTTTAAACTCCAGACATCTGCTGAGCCAGCCAGCCAAACCTCACTAGCTGCTGTTTATCGCTTTCCATTTCTCCATCTCTCTCACTTCACTCCATCACACTGCTGCTGCAGTAAGTAGACATACATGTCACACTAGTGGCTAAATTTGTGGTCAGTGCTATTTGCTATTTTATAGAGGCACATGCTCAATGTAACCAAAGGACAAGGGGAGCGCCAGAGAATATGGATGATCAGTTTGTGTTTCAGTGGTATCGTGTCCAGTCTCACTTAATGTCTGCTAAATCCATAGCCAAGCCTGTACAGCGGGCTCCAAAGAGAGATGTTGTTCAGGGTGAGGGCTTCTTGCTGGCGGTGTGTGTGTGTGTGTGTGTGTGTGTGTGTGTGTGTGTGTGTGTGTGTGTGTGTGTGTGTGTGAGTGTGTTGTGGCTTTTCATTTTTTCCCACTGTGTCCAAGAATTCCAAAACCCCATGTTTCTGTAATGGTGATGTGGGGAAACTCTCTCTCTCTCTCTCTCTCTCTCTCTCTCTCTCTCTCTCTCTCTCTCTCTCTCTCTCTCTCTCTCTCTCTCTCTCTCTCTCTCTCTCTGTGTCTGCTCCTTTCAAACTAACATTATGGAAACTATGTCTCCACATTTTAAGAGCATTTTCACACCCTAAATATGTTTTTTAATATATATATATATATATATATATATATATATATATATATATATATATATATATATATATATATATATATATGTATATATATATATATATATATATATATATATATATATATATATATATATCTTTTTTCAAAATAGTATCTAACAGCATTTACTTTTATTTGACTAACTTTCGAAAGGCTTCCATAACTTAGGTTATGATTACATTTCAAAAGAAAAAATTGACCCCTGATTTGTAACTCTGATGGTGCCTGTCCTCTTCTCGATGCTCCATTGTTCCCTTTGAATGTTGTCCCTTTTTCAGAGGTGCGTTGTTCTCCCATTGTAACCCCGGAGCAAGTCCGTCTGTCACCTCCCGCCTGTGGTAAAAGAGCAATGCGGAGTGGAGCCGTGTGTAGATTTTCTTGTCACCAAGGTTATCGTCTTCTCGGAAATCCAGAGGTGCGCTGCCTGCCAACTGGAGACTGGAGTAACAATATGCATAAAATCACCTGTGCAGGTACCAGAACTACATATGTGTGTATGAGTGTGTAGGTGTGTGTGAGTGTGTGTATAAGGGGAGAGAGAAAGAGACCGGTACCAGAACTACATATGTGTGTATGAGTGTGTAGGTGTGTGTGAGTGTGTGTATAAGGGGAGAGAGAAAGAGACCGGTAGTCTGTAAAATTTTAAATCACATGGGTGCAGATGGGATGTCTGCTTCAGCAGGTTGTCTGTTTTTCCTGCAATGACACCCAGCTGAACTTTCCGTGTAATGCCCACCAGGCTTAGTGGAAACTCCTCAAACACCATGCGTGCAAAAACTAAAGGATTCCAGCCTGGTCCAGCGTGCAGGCTTTAGCACGTCCTGACTGAGCCCAGGCAGAATGTAAAAAGAATTGATGTCTTCTGCTTTCTATCACTAAGATGCCCTTTCCATCTGCACATTTATTCAACTAGACAAGAGGAAGAAAGAAAAATGCTTATATGAACCACTCTTTCTCCTTGTGTGTGTGGGTGAGTTGGGGGGACTGACAACCAAACAGATGCTCTTATGATGTGTGTTGCACCCCAAAATATTGCTTAAAGAAGACTCACCATACCACATGTGTAGCATGTGTGTTTATCCAAGACAAAAATGTTTCCCTCCACTAAGAAAAGAACAGAAAACCTCTTTCTTTAAAACTTACTTAGAATTTAAGTTTAAAAAAAATCAGCTGTTGGGAAATCAGTATTTATTTACATGATATGGACAAATTCATGAACACCTGCTGTTAGAATAAGCTCCACTCTTCTGTAAAGATGTTGCACTAGATTTTGGAGTGTGCTTGTGGATATATTTATACTCATTCAGCCACAGGGGTATTAGTAAAGTCATATACTGATGTAGGTGAGGAGGCCTGGGGTGCAGTCAGCTTTCCAATTCATTCCAAAGGTGTTCAATAGGATTGATGACAGAGCTCTATGGCAGGCCACTCAAGAGCTTCCACTTTAATCCATGTAAACTACATTTTCATGGAGCTTTTACAGGGGCATTGTCATGCTGGAACAGGTTTGGTTCAAGTGAAGGGAAATTGAATGCTACCACATCCAAAAACATTCTATACAATTGTGTGCCTCCAACGTTGTGGTAGAAGTTGGGGGGAAAAAAACTGCATATGGCTGGAAAAGTGTCCCAATACTTTTCTCCATGTAGTGTCCTAAGAATTGTGTCAAAATTGTGTTTTTTTGCAGAATTTGTAAATTAAACTTTATAATGCATGTTTGTGTAATTCTATATTGAATGTGTATTTCAGTAGAACTCTTTCTGTAGTCACTGTAGATCTATTTTTCAGATGAAAGGATTCATGATCATTAATCTTGATCTTTACCAACATATTACATGTAATCACTGCCTCAGTTTTTAGCCGATGCAATATTTTTAATCCATTATATTTTAAGTCCTTTACATTTCAAGGCAAGTTGTATTCTGCATACAAATATGTCTGTGACAAATAATAAATCTTGAATCATTAACTCCTAACTTGTGTTTTTTCTTAATGGTATTGTTGTGTTTCTGTTTTGTTATGATTTTCATAGATGCAGAGCCTCCATGGATTCAGTGTCCTGAGAATATTGTCACACAGACCAACAAGCATCAGGGCTCCTCTAATGTGACTCTGAGTGCACCAGTACTGAGAGATAACTCCGGAAATGAGGTAGGTTTTAATTGATTTATCTTTTCTCATTTTGTCTTTTGAGCTTAGGTTTCTCCTCAGATAAACAGATAACAATAAGAACAACCTGGAACTTCATCTAAAGCTTGTCAATAGTGTAGTCAAACCAGCACTTTTTTGCAATTGTTTGCAATGCACTTCCTCGCATTGCAAACCTTGACAAAATATCAATAAGCGTTTCAAGCGTTCATTGTAATTGGATGAAATGGATAAGGTTTGTATTGGCTGAACGGTTCCTTCTTTTTACACAGTTTGAATTATCATGGAAAGTTTTGCTGTGAACAATTATATTTTTGGAGACCTACATCTGACCTGGTTCATGGCACAGACTCAGATTTCCTCATTAAAACAGTGGTAATCCGTGCAGTCTCCTCCAGCTGCTCGTTTGTGTGCTCTCTAATTGAGCTCAAGACATGACGTAAAACTGTCCACTTTTGGGTTTAGTAAATCCAGTCGTGACAGTTTGAACCATACTGTAATTGTTATTTTTTGCTCTACAAAGTAGAGTCTACAAAGTCTGAAGAATCCTGAATGACTAGCCTTAACAGATGATTACTGCCAATCCTTCTGGCTTTGCTCCTTTAAAGTTTTTAGTTAGAGCTCATAGGCAAGCTCTCAGACATTCTTGAACCCAACATCTCAAATGCCCCATTATAGTGTTGCTCAGTGACATTATCAACACTGAAACATCTTAAATCCTTCACAAGGATGTCACTATCCATTAGCAAAAATATCTTATCAGAAATGACAGAACCAAAATAACTATAAACTGTTAACAGATCACTCAACCCTTACACAAAATAAAATGAAAAACTATTTATATTTATGAAGTTCAGAACTACACTGTACATACAAAGTCTCAGAAGGTCAAGAGTTCAAATCCTGATATTCCAGCTTCAGTTTCACTATCAGGACAATTGCCTGTCAGATCATTTGGTATAACTGGAAGCAACCTGTTATTTTTATCAGAGTTACTGATAAAAACAAAAAGCATGTCCAGTAGTGTTTTATAATTCTATTATATTCCACAGCAATGTGCAAATGGTTACACTTTTAAAAGACACATCATACTTTTGAACCTTTTATGGTTTATGATTGTAATTGCTTACTTTCACTTGAAGTTTATTGCAAAGAATAAATACAAATAATCATTACTTTCAGAATTAAGGCAGTGCCATGATATAAAATCATATATTAATTTATTGATGTACTTTGGCTCATTTCTCAGGTTATTGTTCAGGTCACGCCTATTCTAAGCCCTGCCCAGCCTTTTCCAATTGGCACAGAAGTCATCACGTACACAGCTACCGATCCTGCTGGGAACAAGGCCAACTGCTCCTTCACTGTCACTGTTATTGGTGTGTCCTGCTTTCCGACTCATCTATAATGAACTGTACTGACCAGAGGCCAGTAATTTGAAAAATGTATTGTTTTCACTTCTCAGTGAAATTCACTATTTTTCCATGATTCTTGAGGAACCCCAATGCATGCACTTGACTCAACTCTTTTTTGGTCCTCAGCTTTTCAAGGATGTCGCCATAATCAGCTTGGAATCCTTAAAGTGTTTCTATTTCCTTAGATATGGAGCCTCCGTTGATTGACAGGTGCCGGTCTCCACCCACCGTCCAGGCTACAGACACGGAGACGCCAGTCTACTGGGACGAGCCACAGTTTTCAGACAATTCAGGTACACAGCCAAAGAAATGGAGTGTGAGAGAAAGTGAGACGATCTATGGAAATTTAGAAAAAACAAGATGTGGTTACTGAATAAGGGCACGATATCTACAGAAAGTGTCCAGGAAAAATGTAGGCTTTGATAGAAAGACCAGGATTACAATTGCAGTGCTGTAAGAACCTGAATCTACCAAAATTCTTCATTTCTACTTGGAACCCGGAAACGAGGTTTCCATGTGCCATGTGCATTAGACAGCTCCCGAAATCCCTAGCGAGCATGTGCTAGACCCATCACTAGAGTTTTACTGCGTTCATGGGTTCAGCTGATTCACAGGCATTTTAGGGACTCCATTCAGGAAATGTTTTGCTACATAGAGAACTGGATGAGATTTCAAGGCAGTGATAAGGCAGGGTCAGGATGTATTGGTTTGTTGGATACCGGTGTGGAAAATACCGTAGGAGGGTCGCCATAATGCATTTTTCTGTACTAAGGCAGGCATTTGCAAAGTTGAAATGAAATGAAATGAAATTAAATGAAATGAAATGAAATGAAACATGGTAAAAAACCTTAATCATGCCAGCACACACACATACACACACACACACACACACACACACACACATCTATGTGTAACTGGCCCACTGTGGCTACTCCGAGGCTCTTTGTCGACGTCACATCAACGTTAGATTGACGATAGCATGCTATGGTTTTCCGAATCCACACCCTGATGCTTGGCTATATTTAGGAAAGAGTGGCGGCGAGCGGCACCATCCAGCAGACGCTGCTCCCAGACGTTTGTCAGACAGTTTGGAATGGCTCTGTGTACTGCACTGTGGAAAACGGTGTGTGGGTGTGGGTGTAAGAGAGAGTCATGCACATGCATGGCTGATCGTGTGTTTGTGTTTTGTTTGAATCACTATGAAATAACTTGGTAGCTGTACTAAATTAGGAGATTTAATATCACCTACAGCTCTAGCAGTGATTCTCCTCTAACACAGGAGTTTGTTGATCCTCATGGAGCACAGTGACTGGTTTGGTGTATGAGGTACCTGATAGAGGTTTACAGAAGGTTTACTCTGTTTTATCTTTAACTGTGTTTAAAACACAATTAGAACCTTTATAAACTATTTTTTTTTTATATTAGTGTTCCACAGATCTGTTCTTTAATTGTTTATAGCAGCAACAGCAATGCCAGTCACAATGCAATATTACTGTATCTACAGTATCTATCTACATTTGGCAAATCCAAATGCTGTAAATCCAGAGTGACAATTATCTCATTTATAAATCGGAGCATTTTAGGGTTAAGGGCCTTGCTCAGGGGCCCAGCAGTGGTGTTTAATGGTGCTGTGAATTAAACTTACAACCTCCTGATCAGAATTCCAACATCTTAACCAATAAGCTATCCCTTTCCCCTAATCTATACACCAAGCTATTTACACATTGTTACTTAACTATAATAAAATAAAAATAAAAACATAAAATAGAAGTGTTCCCTAGAGAGCTTTTTATTTAATTTTATTTAATGGAACCACCAGTGTCATCATTTTCATTACAATCAAAATTCAGTTAATTTTAGTATGTTTCAGTAGTTGGTCAAATTCAGTCCACCACAGGAGGACAGATTTTATACTTTTCTCATTGAGTTCAAAATGTTTTTTTCTTCCAAACATTTGGTGGAAAGAAAGGTGAATTGAGGATGAATCAAAAGAAGACATGAGAAAAAGCAACAAATGATTTTAGTAATGAATGCTGGTTTATTACAACACCAAATTATAAATTGTTATTTTCCAAACAACTGACTGGTATTTTTTACTCACTTTAAACATGTACAGTTACATTTGCTGTGGTTATGATTTGAGCAATAATTGCCAATAGTTCAGATAAAATCTAGTGGGCAAAGACAGGGTCAAAGTTATAATCCAACAATGGTTAAAACAATTAACATTGAAAAATTCAATAAACTTAATAGAAATAGAGTGAATTCAGGGTTTTGATGACACTTTAAACTGAAACAATAAACTGAGATTTGTGATGTAGATATTGAACTTCTGATTAGGACCAAGTGAGTATAACTGATTGGAGGTTTGAGACTGTAATAAGTGATCACATGACAGATCAAGTGATTAGCCATAGAGTGATTTTTGGTTGCTGATCATGGAAAATGGAGCTTGTGTTTATACAGGTGGAGCCATTGTGACAAAAATGTTGGCTGGCTAGTAAATCTGGAAAATGGCAGGCCAGAAATAATGAAATTATTCCATGCCAAGTGAATAACTCTATATAAATCTATTTCTTCCTCTCTCTCTCTCTCTCTCTCTCTCTCTCTCTCTCTCTCTCTCTCTCTCTCTCTCTCTCTCTCTCTCTCTCTCTCTCTCTCTCTCTCTCTATCTCGCTCTGTATATATATATATATATATATATATATATATATATATATATATATATTCTATTACAGTTACTTTAAAGTTATGCATCATTGAAGTGGTGTCTTCCGAATTGTAGGTGCTCAACTGAACATTTCCAGGACTCATTCTCCTGCTGATCCATTTCCTGTTGGAGAGACAGCAGTGTATTACACCGCCACAGATCCATCTGGCAACAACCGCACCTGTGAGCTTATCATCACAGTGCAAGGTACAAGTAGCAATGACATAGAGTATATATATATTGGACACACCTTCTCATTCAAAGAGTTTTCTTTATTTTCATGACTATGAAAATCAAAACTATGAATTAACACATGTGGAATTATATATGGAATTATATACATAACAAAAAAGTGTGAAACATCTGAAAAATGTCATATTCTAGGTTCTTCAAAGTAGCCACCTTTTGCTTTGATTACTGCTTTGCACACTCTTGGCATTCTCTTGATGAGCTTCAAGAGGTAGTCACCTGAAATGGTCTTCCAACAGTCTTGAAGGAGTTCCCCGAGAGATGCTTGGCACTTGTTGGCCCTTTTGCCTTCACTCTGCGGTCCAGCTCACCCCTAAACCATCTCGATTGGGTTCAGGTCCAGTGACTGTGGAGGCCAGGTCATCTGGCGCAGCACCCCAACACTCTCCTTCTTGGTCAAATAGCCCTTGATGCCTTCAGTGTGACTTTACAATTTTCATAAAATAAAGAAATAAATGAAAATAAAGAAAACTCTTTGAATGAGAAGATGTGTCCAAACTTTTGGTCTGTACTGTATATATATATATATATATATATATATATATATATATATATATATATATATATATATATATATATATATATATATATATATATATATATATATATATACAGTGAGGAAAATAAGTATTTGAACACCCTGCTATTTTGCAAGTTCTCCCACTTAGAAATCATGGAGGGGTCTGAAATTGTCATCGTAGGTGCATGTCCACTGTGAGAGACATAATCTAAAATAAAAAATCCAGAAATCACAATATATGATTTTTTTATTATTTATTTGTATGATACAGCTGCAAATAAGTATTTGAACACCTGAGAAAGTCAATGTTAATATTTGGTACAGTAGCCTTTGTTTGCAATTACAGAGGTCAAACGTTTCCTGTAGTTTTTCACCAGGTTTGCACACACTGCAGGAGGGATTTTGGCATACTCCTCCACACAGATCTTCTCTAGATCAGTCAGGTTTCTGGCCTGTCGCTGAGAAACACGGAGTTTGAGCTTCCTCCAAAGATTCTCTATTGGGTTTAGGTCTGGAGACTGGCTAGGCCACGCCAGAACCTTGATATGCTTCTTACAGAGCCACTCCTTGGTTATCCTGGCTGTGTGCTTCGGGTCATTGTCATGTTGGAAGACCCAGCCTCGACCCATCTTCATTGCTCTAACTGAGGGAAGGAGGTTGTTCCCCAAAATCTTGCAATACATGGCCCCGGTCATCCTCTCCTTAATACAGTGCAGTCGCCCTGTCCCATGTGCAGAAAAACACCCCCAAAGCATGATGCTACCAATCATATATTGTGATTTCTGGATTTATTTTTTTTTAGATTATGTCTCTCACAGTGGACATGTATATATACATAGTTCTTAGAAGCCTTGTTAACAGCGATGCATTTTTATATGTTCACATCACTGGACCACTAATATGCCAGTGTCATGCCACTATTTTGACTGGTTCCTGTCTATTGACAGAATGAGGTTCATTCTTTAGAGAAGTTTATACAAATTGACACAAAATGGTTGTTTTTATCACTGCATTTGTTAAAATGGCTCTTCACAAAATACAATCTTTGTGTAACCCTAATATAATAAAAGCAAATAAACAATCAAATATAAAGAAAAATATATATATTTTTTTTTAAACACTTTTTTTTTTCTTTCATTTTAATCTTTTTTGGCTGTTTGCCAGACATCACTTGCAGGATCATCTGATGAGCTTTCCAGACTTACATGTTGAGTTTTTCCGGTTTTTTTTGTTATAATTTTTTTTTGACATTGTAAAACTACTTTGCTGTATAAAAATGTCTTATGCTCCTTATAAATCTATCAACAGGTTCCACATGTGAGCAACCATATGTGCCGGTCAATGCAAATTTCTCCTGCACAAAAGAGGAGAAGGGGGTGAATTGCACTCTGGTCTGCATAGAGGGTTACAGTCTTACCCAGAATGCAGTGCACAGCTATTTCTGCCCAAATGATGGTCGATGGGAACCATCACGAACTCCGGACAGACCAGACTGCTCCCGTGAGTATCCTCTCTCTGATATCTCACTTCATTTCTTTGCCTCTTGTTGCTGTCTCCACTGGGCAGTGGAAATTCATATTTTATTAAGTCATATTTCATTCATGTCACATTTCATACTTTAAAGATTGCTTGGATCAAAGTTTTCTTTTTTTAGAGAACAGAATAGCCAATAATGGCTTCAAACCCTTCGAGATGCTGTTTAAAGCATCACGCTGTGACGACCCAGAACTGCTGAAGTCCTTCACTGGAGATTTCACTAATATTCTAGGAGATCTAGTAAGATTTCTCACACATAAACATAAAGCATGAACAACACAGATAAACTATTTGGACACAAGTATGTGGACACCTGACTTTTCCAGCAATATGTGGTTCTTTTCAAATCTCTTACCACAAAGTTGGAGGCACTAAGTTACAATATATAGGACGTCTTTGGATGCAGCAGCTTTACATTTTCCCTTCACTTCAACTATTAGAGTTCACAAAGCCAGCGCCATGAACATATGGTTTACATTGATTGGAGTGAAAGATCTTGAGTGACTTGCTATAAAAATTCTGGCCTTAACTGTACTGAACACCTTTGGAATGAATTGGAACACTGACTGCACCCCAGGCCTCCTCACCCTTCATCTCCATATCCACACTCCAAAATCTAGTGAAACATCTTCCCAGAAAAGTGGAGCTTATTTTACAGCAAATGGGGATTCAATGTGAAATGGGACGTACAAAAGCAGATATGAATCTTAGGGTCAGGCATCCACAAATTGTTGTTCATATAGTTTGCTCTGGCCTCCCTCATCTGTTGTTTTCTAAAAGTTCCACAATCTTACAGGTTCCCAAAATCTGCGGTGGAGATGAGATCAACTGTAAACTGGAAGTGATGACGCAGGGACAATGTCTGGAGTACAACTATGATTATCCAAATGGATTTGCCATTGGTGAGGATTCACTGCCTGCACATGCTCCAATGTGTAATTCTAAATTCTGTTGGGGTTTTTAATATTCACTTTATAGCAGAATAGTGAAGGATGTAGCTGTCAGGATCCTAATGCAAATGATGTTATGATGCCATAGCAGGTGTTTAACACCACAGTTCTTTTAGTGATACCATAAAACTTACCCATTGAGATCTAACATGCTAAAACACTACATTGCCACAAGTTTGAAAAAGCGTCAAATGTCTGACAGAGCTCTGTTTATATTGCCTTATAAATGTTAAGATGTAATCACAAATGCTTATACTCGCTAGCATTAAATTAACCCTCATAAGGTCTTCGTTTCCTGTTTACAAATCTGGTCTTTGGGGTCTATATGACCCCAACAATTGATAGAGAAATTATACAAAAAATATACATTTTTAATTATACAAATAATATATATTTTTTTTGTTTACTTCTCATCTATTCATTAATGCTGTGTTTTGGGAGATATGAAGTACTTTTGTACCTATTTACCACACAATTCCTCAACTACACCATAAGCTTGCATATGAAATATTAATTTTTTATGAAAAAATCACTTAAATGATGATCTAAATTTCTGATTTATGCTGGATTTATAGATTTTATTTTTGACAAATGAAGAAAAAATATTGAGTTTTTTTCACATTTCCCATTCATTTCAATGTGGGGTCATATTGACCCCGAAGACCAGAAGTGTAAAAACATTTTTTACATACCTTCAGAACAACCGAATCAAGCCCAGTTTTTGTGTGTGTGTATAGATAGATTATGTAGGAAAAGTCACAAAATATTATTCCACTCAGATGAAGGGAACCCTTTTTTTTAATCAAGGAAAAGTCGATTGGGGTCATATAGACCCCAAGGACCGATTAAAGGTTAAATAATAGTACAAATGTGATGTATTCTAATGTACACTCTCTCTTCTCAGGTCCAGGAGGATGGAGCAGTAACGGTCAGGACTATGCTTACTTTGATAGTGGTTTTTCTCCAGATCATCAGCGTGCTCCTCTCCAGCAGGATGGTGCATTCCACCACACTTCCCTTTTGAGGGGTAAACGGCATCGTGAGATCACTGGTCCCACACGTGACCAAAAGATCCAGATATACTTTAATATCTCAGGTAAAATATACAAATCTTTTCAAATTGATTTGTAGAATAAAAAACACTTATTTTTTGCAAAACAATGATTAATGTCTAAACATTTTAATGCAAAGACTCTGTGCTGTTCTGCCATCTCTCCTTTCTCCCAGCAAGCATCCCACTGCCACTTTCGAGAAATGACTCGATGGAAGCAGCCAATCAAAAGCGACTGTTGCGAACGCTGGAGTTATTGACCAATCGGTTGAAGAGGACACTGAGTAAACAGCCACTGAGCACCTTTCATGTATCATCTGAGATGATTGTTGCCGACCCTAAATCTCTGGACAGTAAGAAGGCTTATCTGTACTGTCGCCCAGGATCTGTGCTGAAGGGCCGCATGTGCGGTGAGTTACTGAGCTCATACTGCACGATAAATCATCACACAACAATTCTGACTTTTTTAGTGATATTGTTAAAATTGAAACGAACTGAACGTTCAAATTTGTGTTGATCACACCATGTGCTCCATCTTCGTATGACAAATGATAACAGCTCCTATAGCAGCAGACTGTACACATGCATACACATGCTTTAATGTATTGGATTAGTTTTTAATAGTATATCTAGGGCAAAGGTGTGCAGAAGAAGATTTTTTTTTACAATCTTATTTTTCTGCTTAAAGCACTGATGTTTTTGTGAATCTAATTGGTCAGAAGGATGAGAGAGAGGATGATCAGTGATTGTTTATAGCTTTCATGTAACTAATAAATACATATAATGATAAATGGATAAAAATGTAATTTCTTAGAAAAAAAATACATGCAAAATAAAAATGTCACAGTGCTATAAAAGGATTTTTATAAATAGTTTCTTTAAATTAGCATTTTAAAGTACATGCTCTTATTGTATAGGGCACATTAAATGTAACTTACATACATTATTATGCAAATATCCCTTAAAAATGATTAATACAGGATACAATTGTGCATACGACAATGTAAAATATATTGATAGATCGCTAGAGATTGCTCTCTGGTCTAAGTAGACTGAAAGCCAAAACCGGAATTGGTGAGAAAGTGAACTGAAGCCTCTGTCCTCTGTGTCCTGTAGTGCAGTGTCCAGTGGGGACTTATTTCTCAGTGGACTCTGCTGAGTGTGAGAGCTGCAGGAGGGGATCGTATCAGGAAGAGGAAGGCCAGACACAGTGCAAGATGTGTCCAGACGGATTCTCCACCCCATACCTTCACTCGCGCAGCCTGTCCGATTGCAAAGGTATGCGCTTGAGAAAAAAACAGAATTATGCCAGCAAGCAATTCAATTAATTATTAAAATCATGAACCCCTTTCTTTATTTTAACCTCTGATTTAAAGCGCTTGTTTATATATTGCAGTGTCAGTGTTTAAGAAATGTTCCATATTAATGGTTATTATCTGTGTATTGTTTTGTTTTTTGTGTGTGTGTATCTGTCTCCAGCACAGTGTAAGCCTGGCAGCTCATCACTCAGTGGACTGGAGACGTGCGAGTCATGCCCACTGGGCCTGTATCAGCCTGGTTTTGGCTCACGCTCATGTGTGCCCTGCCCTCCGAAAACCTCCACCGTCAACAGAGGAGCCATGGACCAGAGCGAATGTGGAGGTGAGCTTCATCTCTGCTGCACAGTCATTATCCAGCTCAGCAGTATTCCTTATCTGCAGTAATAGAATAGAGCAGCAAAAGGCACATTCCTGTTCTTTAATCTCACCTCATCACTCAATGTCTTCACCTCACCTCTTAATTCTATCTCTCCTTTTTTTTCCTAATCTTATCTTCTCATTGTCTCTCTTTCCTTCTCCATGTCTTCTCTAGTCCCATGCTCTGCAGGTCATTTCTCTCGAACCGGACTGGTCCTGTGTTACCCCTGTCCACGTGACTACTACCAACCTGAAGAGGGACGATCTTACTGCCTCTCCTGCCCTTTCTATGGCACCACAACCATCTCAGGAGCCAGAAACATTCAACAGTGCTCCAGTATTCCAGCTTTATTATTTATATTCGTAGTAAATATGGTTATAATGATGTGTTTATAAGCAGCTTATTGAGTGACACACAGTGATGTCAATCTGAATAAAAGATATTTCCTTAGAATGACCTCAATTTTCAACCTCCACCCTTTATTAAAAGCAATGTCAAGGCTTCCTTCTCCATAAATTCTGATCTGACTTTTTGGTTTGCAACTGTAGGCGGAGCTAATTTCCAGATCAGACATATACTATACAGTATGTCTATATACTATACTATACTATACTATACTATACTATACTATACTATACTATACTATACTAATTATATTCTAAATCACAATCTACCCAAGTCAACTTTAATATTATACAGTATTAATCTACAAGCTTTTTTAATATTACATAAATTGAGTGTTAATGTCAGCATTTTTGTCCGGAAGGAAGGACGTCTACTTGCGTGATAACACAGATAGGCTCATGTGGAAGATTCTTTTTACAGAAAAGGATAATTAGCTGCAGGCTGGAAAAGATGATGAAGTTGATAAATGCCTCGGGATAATGTATTCCAGTTCTGATAGCAGACATGTCTTTCAATTGCTGGCTGTGTCCTATTTTCTTTTGCCTTTCATCTGCTTCTTTCTCTTTTTTTGTCTGTATAACTCTGCATCACAGCCTTTGGCTCCAGTTTCTTGCCTAAGGAGGAAAGTGTAACAACCGCTACAAAAAGTCCTCTGAAAAGAGACTACCAGGCCAGCAGTCAGGCAAGTCAATCTGTTCATCAGATTTATAGCTACTTTATGTTTTTAAAAGCATCACAATCCACTACAGGCTGCATATAAGAAATAAAACATTTGTACAGTGCTGTTATAGGAAAATAATCAACAGTGTTATAAGCCTGGTTTGTTTTGCAGTTTTTCTTCAGTTAACTTGGAAACAATCTTGTTTTATTGACATCCACAAATTACGGTATAATGTATCTGTTACTATAAAAGGTTAAAAGTCATTTTGTAAATGCCGTGTAGTTTTATAAAACTTACATTATCATTACTTAATGAACATCTTTTTTTTTGCTGATGAATGACTTCTGTATTCAGTCAACCTAAATAGAAATATGAACAATCTGACCTGCTCTACTTTATGTTTCAGATGTTCCATGAGTGCTTCCTCAACCCGTGTCAGAACCACGGCACCTGTGAGGAGGTCGGAGTGGGTTATGTGTGCACATGTCTCACAGGGTTCACAGGTAATATACAACATATACTACAAAAACATATTTTGCTATGCTTATTAAAATAGAAGATACATTTCTTGAGAATGAATGTATTTATAGCTTTCAGTGTGTCACCAATTGAGTGTTTGTACATTTATTACAACCTAGAGCATGTTGAGCAATGACTGATTGCAATGGCTGATCACTGTTACCTTTTAAAGATTGTACTTAATGGTCAGGTTTATGGCAATAAATAACACATATGTTGTTTGTTGTTATTTTTGTGTTTTTGTTTTTGGATCAGCTGCCTTCTGTTAAATAAAGTGCATAAATGCATATGAATGACTGCAATGAAGGATCTGTTACAGAAGCTGAATTTCAGAGGGTGTTTCAAAAGTTGACTGATTCTGCCAGAGTAGCTTTGACATTCTCAGCTTGATTTCCTTTCATTTTTTATCTATCTGGTCTCATATGGAGGTTGGATTATGAAAGGATATAATATCATTATAATGTAAAAAACACTGACATACATTTTGATGATACAATTGCAACAATTGTTTGCTCAATAGTATATAAAATGCACTATTTTCTTGTAAGTGTGTTTGCAGATGAATGATTATTGTATTGAGTTTACGGTTGCTATGTTAATCAGTGGGATTTTATGAAATGTAAATTGACTATAAAGTTTAAATGTAGACATGTTTGTTTGTTGGTTGGTTGGTTTACTGTGTGTATCCTTTTTACTTACTCAGGAGCAAAATGTGAGAGTGACATTAACGAGTGCGGCTCGGCTCCGTGTCAGAACGGCGGCCTGTGCAGAGACGGAGTGGGAGGCTTTCAGTGCCAGTGCAAGCCTGGCTTTGTGGGTAAGAATCTCACTGCCAACACAGATTTACAGGAGCAAATAGCCACAAAATGTTGCTGCTTGGCCAATTACATTTGCTTAAAAACTCTGAGCTGGCACAGCTGTCTGAGAAGTCTCAAAGGAATAGTGACTAGTGAGTGCGGATTTGTTGGCTAGGTAGGGCACATGCTTTGGCTTACAGCTCTTTTCCATTTAGCCACTGACCTCTTTGTTGAGACCTGGGCATGATTAAGTACATAGCTGGCCAGTAAGAGTGTTTTTGTTTGTGTGTGTGTGTGTTTATGTGTGTGTAGGTTCATTGTGTGAAGTTGACATAAACGAGTGCAGCTCTTCTCCGTGTTTGAATGACGGGGTTTGTGTGGACGAGGTGAATCGGTTCAGCTGCAGCTGTGCAGATGGATTCACAGGTGACAACTAAACAACTAAAATTCAACATAATAAAGTGAGATGACAGGAAGCCATAGAAGATTAAAATATCTGATCTGCAATTATTTACAACATCTACACCTCCAAAACATACTCAGTGGAATGTATTCTAAAAAATACAAATCTTGCTCAATGTGCTGAATAGATGTTTTTTTACTTATTTTGGCTCAGTTGACAGAGGAAAGCTTGGATGTTATTTTCTTTATTGTTTTTTTTTTTTATCTTTTCTGACTTTTCCTAGAGGATTTCCTAAAGTTATCCTGATATATTTGTCCTACCACTGAATTACAGACCTTTTTAGGGTGGAAATTCATGCCACTTTATCTCTGTCATAGTCTTTTCAATACTTCGTTCAGATGGTAATGAGCAGCCTAATGTTCTACTTGTAGGACTTCGTTGTGAAATGGAGATAGACGAGTGTGAGTCCAGGCCTTGCCAAAATGGAGGAGTGTGCAAGGACCTGGAAGCTGGGTATTCCTGCTTATGTAGTAATGGTTTCACTGGGGAGAGTTGTGAAGTGAATATTGATGAGTGCTACACCAGCCCTTGTCTGAATGGAGGAACATGTGTGGATGCTGTCAATGACTTCAAGTAAGTAACCACATTAAGATGCTGACAATATGTAATATATCAGAATATATAACGGACTTTAGATTTTTGGTTGTTTTACTATTTATATAGTTGCTGTGTTTAATGACTATTTTTTTTTATAATAGCTTACCAGTAGTAGTTCAAAATTAAAGCTGAAAAATACTGATCTGCTGCTGATAAATGGCCATACATAAACATACATTTCCAGCTTGCGTGCTTCTTCAGGCAACATTGTTGAGACCTGCAATTATTCCGCGCAAGAAAATGAATAAACCTGACAATAAACTAATAATACAATAAACTAATTAAACTTACAATAAACCAAAATAAAAAACCTACGATGCATGTTACACTATTTAAAGACATTTTAAAGCCCTTTAAAAATCGACTAGCATGGATGAAACGGCATCTCTTCTGAAATTGTTGTGGAACAGAAGCATGGAAACTTGTGACGTTCAGCAGAGACCTACTCAGGTAACAAATATAGGTGTGAACAAAGTAACAAAAATTATTTGAATTTGCATTCATTTCAGTCTGAAATGTACTACTATGTTTATATTAGGCACGAAAACAATTTCTCCCACCTTTATATTTACCCACCTATGTATCTTTATATCTTTATAGCCTTACTGTACATTCTGCCCAACATTTTACATTCATGTATATGTATATATAATGTGTGCCTGTGCATGCATGTGTATGTATGTATGTATGTATGTATGTATGTATGTGTGTATATATATATATATTCAGCTTGCACATTTCTTTTTCAATGCCATAGCCTAAAAACATTTATCTGTACTTCTTAATGATGTCCACAGATCTCTGTACTGTTATAGCCTTTATATTTGTTCACTGTAGATATGCTTACATATATATCACATGCTGTAAATATGCTACTTATTTATTTGCACTATTTGCACGATTGCTAAATGCACTTCTAGTAGATGCCAAATTGCATTTCGTTGCTGTGTACCTGTACAATGCAATGACAATAAAGTTCTTTCTATCTATCTATCTATCTATCTATCTATCTATCTATCTATCTATCTATCTATCTATCTATCTATCTATCTATCTATCTATCTATCTATCTATCTATCTATCTATCTATCTATCCATCCATCCATCCATCCATCCATCCATCCATCCTTCCTCAGGTGTGAGTGTGTGAGCGGGTTCAGTGGGAAGCTGTGCCAGGTTGATGAGGACGAGTGCGAGTCTAACCCGTGTTTGAACGGTGCCACTTGCAAAGATGAAGTGGGGAGCTACATGTGCCGATGCCCTCCTGGGTTCAACGGAACCAGGTGTGAGACAGGTATAAACACCATGGCTGGGAAACAGATGCAGAGAGATAGGAAGGTTGTAAGATCGTAAGACATCTTAAAGTCTAGATCAGTGTTGTTTTTCCAGAACTGTAGGAAGCAGCAAGCAAGGAAATAGCAGGTATATTTAGTAGAAACAGGGAGTAATTATTATTATTATTATGGGATAGTGCATGTTTTGTGGATTGCTCAAAGAATTTTCCATTTACAGGAAAGAATTCATGCATTCATTATTTATATTATTTAACACTATGTATTAGATAATATGTGGTACAAAACATTTTTGTGGGCAATCTCTTAATAAACAAGTATTTGGCATCACTGTTTTGTAAAAAAAAAAAAAAAAAAAAAACAGTGATGCAAAATCCCATATATTGTGGAATGTTGCTGTCGGGATTTGTGATTGTTCTTCCGGTGGTCTGATTACTTATACAAACTTCTTCACACAAAGTTTGACTGTTTTTCTGTTGTGTGCTGTACTATAATATTTTTGTATTTATTTCCAGAAATGTCTTCCTCTTTCAACTTGGAGTTTGAGGTGTCTGGTATTCATGGTTATGTGATGATGGATGGAATGATGCCAGCACTCACTCAGATCACCTGCACATTCTGGATGAGGTCAACAGACACGGTCAACTACGGAACCCCGGTCTCGTATGCCGTGGAAGGGGGCAGTGACAATGCGTTTCTTCTCATAGATTACAATGGGTGAGCAGTCTTTGGCCCTTAGTCAAGCTTTTTAAAAACAATAAGAATGTCTGCACGTATTTATTTTTATTATCTTGGTATTTATCATTATCACAAACATAACATTAATATTATTTGACAGATAGCTCAGCACTAAATTTTGAGATATGTATATGTAAAATGTAAATAAGTGATAGGTATGTAAGCTCTCTCCTGGTATCATTTAGCTGGGTGGTGTATGTGAACGGGAAAGAACGGATCACTGACTGTCCGGCGGTGAACGATGGCCGCTGGCATCACATTGGTGTGACCTGGAGGAGTACAGATGGTGACTGGAGAATTTATATTGATGGAAGCCTTTCTGATGGTGGAAAGGGTCTGTCCATGGGTAGCACCATACCAGGTACACTACTACCACCCAGTATAGTACCACTCATGTTTTATTTGTACACTTATACAACAACTTTACAGTTCAGAATGGATGATAGTAACATTATAAGGAAACTTTTTGGGTTCTGTAATCTGTGTAGGAGGTGGTGCTCTGGTGCTGGGACAGGATCAGGATCAGAGAGGCGAGGGCTTCAACCCAGTTGAGTCTTTTGTTGGTTCTCTCAGCCAGCTTAATATCTGGGATTATGTCCTCTCACCTCAACAGGTACATCTCTGCTAAATTTGTTATTTGTTACATTTTAGACTCAATTTGTCTTTTATCTGCAATATATATATATATATATATATATATATATATATATATATATATATATATATATATATATATATATATATAAAACGTAGACTATTTGGACAGTAGAATTGGGACACATTGACTTTTTCAGCCATATGTAGTTTTTCCCCAAACTGCATTAAAACTTCCTTTCACTTTAACTAGAACCAAACTTGTTCCAGCGTGACAATGCCCTTATACTCAAAGCCAGCTCAATGAAGAAGATGGTTTTCATGGTTTGGAGTGGAAGATCTTGAGTGGCCTGTTATAGAACTCTGACACTAAGCCTTCTGAACACCCCTGGGATAAATTAGATCATTGACTGCAATAAACCAGGCCTTCTCACTTTACATCAGTAGCTTACTTTACTAAAATCCTTTTTCCTGAATGATCACAAATCTCCACAAGCACAATCCAAAACCTAGTGGAACATCTTCCCAGGAGAGTGGAGATTACTATAATAAAGAATGGGGATTAAATGTGGAATGGTTTGTTAAAAAAACATACAATACAAATCTATACAATCCAAATCCAAATCATATAGTGAATTAAATAAGGAAACATCAATACACGTATCTTTAGTCTCAGTGGAGCTTTAAATAAAGGCTTCACTTAATCACAAATAAGTCATAAAAATACCTAGTGGTACTGGTGATTGCACTGAATAATTCACAAGGGTTTTTGTTCTCTGCTCTTTGTTCCTAGATGAGATCCCAAAATAGGAATGTATGATCTCATGTGATTAATGAATGAGATCAGTGCTCTACTTCTCTTCTAAAATGGTTCTAAATCAGCTGTGGCTGAGCACCATCCTCTTTCATCAGCTTCTCACTTTCCTTTGTAGCCCTAAATGACTGAAAAATGCTAGTGTCTTGAAAAATTCCATATCTTGATTTTTTATATTCTCAAAAGAAAGCATCTGTTCATATGAATATATTCGGAAACAGTGATTAGCTATGAGGACACAGGTCTGGATGTTGGTAGTTTCAGGTTATAGCTTCTGCATAGCATCTCCAGTTGTCAAAGTCTATATACAGAAAGAATTTCATTTCATGTTCCCAAATGACCTCAGAACAGCTAATGAGGGAAATATAGGTGTGCCTTCAATAGGTTTGCTTCTAATAGAATAGTTGTGAATAAATGTAAAAAGTAATTGATAGTAAGTAAATGATAATATATGGTAATAATGTGACTAGTAATCATGGTGATCATAGCATACTAGTCACTATTAAAAGTTGCAGCAGCATTAGTTGAGTTAGTTTCAGGTGCATGGCTTTAATGTGTGCGTTTTTAACAATTACTAAGGAGACTTAAAAAAGAAAAGGAAGACGAACATTTGCACAAAGTGGAAATCCTGGATCCTGTTTATGGTCCTGACTGTAGAAGCAACAAATCCAGCATTTGTAATTTAAAGTGTTTAACTGGGCGAATGTGCTCCAAGCTTAAAACTCACATATTTGTCTTCCTCAGATCAGGTCTGTGGCCAGTGCATGCCCTAGTGGCCTACAGAGAGGGAATGTGTTTGCCTGGCCTGACTTCCTACATGGTATCACAGGTCGAGTCAAAACCAGCCCTAAGAGCATGTTCTGTGCTGGTGAGAAACACTGTTTAACGTGATTTTACTATGAATGTGCATTAATTCATGAAATAATTGTGAATATTTCATAAAATTGTATTACTTATTTTAATGTGTGAGGCTGTTTAAGCGATCAAAATGAACAAACTGATCAGCAGTTTTGTTGCATTTAATTAAAAGATAGGTGGAGCTGAAAATTTGTGTAGTAGACAAGTGGTACTGTGTTAAAATCCTATGATGTTGCATATTTCAAATGCAGGCCATGAAAAGAAATGCTTGTAGACATGGCTATGCTAGTTTTTAGATTTGCGTATATTGTAGGGAATTTCAGTATTTGTGGAGCTGTCACATCAAACAATGTTTTATATAAAAAAGTTTTGCGCAATGTAGTAACCAGTACTACTAACAGTAAAAAGTCATGTTTTTCTGTGTTAGATTGCCCCCTGCTGCAAGGTACTATACCGAACTTGCGCTCTTCCAGTTTGGCAATGAGGCCTGGCTCTCAGGTAAAATTTTCCTGCAATCCTGGATATTACCTTGTGGGGGACCCAGTGCAGAGGTGTCTAAACAGAGGGGCTTGGAGCCATGCCCAGCCTCGCTGTGAACGTGAGTGTGTAAGCATAAAGTTGAGTTATTGACAATAGGCAAAACAGACACAGTACAAAATAATGTGTAGTGATTTTTTTTATTATTGTTAAGTTCTGTAGATACAATTCACATATTCAATATGACATTTTTTAGACAAACACACAGAATCATTGAGTGAATTTGGCATCCATACATACAGTCTAATGTTTCTGTGCAGGTGTGAACTGTGGTGCGCCTCCTGCTCTGGTGCATGGTCAGTATCATGGGGAGGATTTCGATGCTGGGAGTTCAGTGCTGTATCAGTGCAAGCCTGGCTTCTACCTACTTGGCGAGAGCAAAATGCAGTGTAGCAACAACGGCATGTGGTCCGGAAACCTGCCGGCATGTCTGGGTAAAAGAGAGTAAACCAACTTGACACTGGAAATGTCTATCAGCACTTTCAGTTTTATTCCCAATTACATGCAGAATATCATACATTTTTGTTGTAGATATGGATGAGTGTGCCTTGGGTTCTGACTGTGATGAGAATGCCAGCTGCCACAATACAGACGGCTCATACACCTGTACCTGCATTTATCCTTTTACTGGGGATGGGAAGAGCTGTACAGGTAAGCAGCAGGACTTAATATAACCTAATGCAAATACATTTTCTATTTTGTTAAAGGCATAGTTCATTCAGAAGTCAAATGTACATTTTTTTTCAGCCAAAGCTTAGTCTTTGGTTTTTTAGTTTTCAAAGCAAATAAAGAAAAGTTTTATTCCTGTTTTCCAAAATGGCTAATGGGATTGTCGCATCAGAAAGGCACTTATAAATAGTATGTCATGTATAGTAATCTGTTATGAGGCAGATAGAACCCTACAGTAAAATAGTGTACTTGGTGTTTGAGGCTAAGAATATATAAGTCCAATTAAATTTTTAACAATACAATTGGAAGCCCCAAACAAAAGTTATGCACCCTAATTCTTTTTGATGTAAAAAAAAATTCTCACTTACAATGAGATGTATGTTCACACAATGTTTTATATTGTCCTAGTCCCATGTTAATTAGGTGAAGTGTATTTTTGTAAATTTGCATTCATGTTCTTAGTAGATCACCCATTTATTGAACTATCCACAACACTCTCAAAAGGTACTACAATGCTTGGAATTTGCATTTTTTTGCTGCTGGGTATAGTGTTCCCAAAAAGGGTAGAGTCACTACACTGAAATCTTCTGTACTAATTCTATTATTTTTTATATATTGTATTATTATTATTCACCATCATACTGGTATGATATAAGTAAGTTTGAAATGAATGAACCAGCAAATAATTTAATCTACACAATCTAATTTTCGGTTTTTCCAATTTCCTCTGTTCGTAGAAAGACAGCTAAAAAACAAAATAAATTAGAGTGTCTATTTTTGCCTATATTTCTTTCCTTTTTTATGTTTTACATGTTGCTGGAACTTTACATGTTGTTCGGATAGACTTCTTTGCAGTATCAGCACACTGAGAGACTGACCCATACAAGGAAAATGCAAATAAGCCATATGTTTCTTGCATCTGCCCTTGTCTATGCACATGAAAATAGACAAAACAGCTGTTTTCATATGATAAATTTTTTTAATATTCTTTTAGCCCTATCATGTAGCCCACCTACAATCCCAAATCATGGAATTTTGGAGGGAACAAACTTCACATACAGAAGCAAGGTGACTTTCAGGTATCACTTTTAGTGCTAGAATAAGAGTTCATTATGAGAAGCATTTTAGTTATTCTCAGGAAACTATGTTCTCCATTTTCTCTAATAAAAAATTGTCTTTAGAACAAAATAAATGATCATTTAAATGTTTATTAATTTATTTTTCACAGCTGTGAGAAAGGTTATATTCTTCAAGGGCCAACAGAAATACAGTGTCAATCAGACCTGACATGGAATAGAGTTCCCCCTAGCTGTGAACCTGTGACCTGCAGCAATCCCCCTGCTGTGGACTACGCAGATATCAGTCTCAACGGAAATGTTTACTTGTCAACTTTGACATACACCTGCATTAAAGGATACAGGTAATATTAGGAAACTGCACCTTACACTATCAAGAATAAGAAAGGAATAGTAAGTACAGTTTTGTTGCAATAATAGGTTTGTCTATTTGCTGTAAAGATTACAGGGCCAAGAGCAACTGAAATGTGAAGCTTCTGGAAAATGGACATTCCCTGCTCCTGTTTGTGCCAAAGTGAACTGTGGAGAACCTCCTCTCTTAAAGGATGCAGTTATTAAAGGAGACAACTTTACTCTGGGTAGTCAGGTGCACTTTATCTGCAAAGAAGGGTAACTACAATTCAATAATTTGTTACACATAATTAGAAATATAGGAATGGTATATATTTGTTCCTAATCTTATATAATATCTTACCAACTCTGTAGAAAATACAACTATTATTTATTCACATACAGATACACACTACTTGGTTCCAAAACTCAGGAATGCCTACCAAGTGGTGAATGGAGTCGTGAATTTTCCCAGTGTGTACCTCGCTCATGTGGACCACCACCACCCGTTGACCATGCACATTCAGACACCGGACACAAACTATTTGGTGACACGGCAATTTACTTTTGTGATGATGGCTACACTGCTGGCAACAACACCAAATTGTTCTGCAATGCAGAGGGCATTTGGGCACCACCTGAGGGACACAGTATACCATACTGCATTGCCACCTTCTGCCAGCGCCCACCTGTTCTACCTCATGCTATTTTAGACTCTATTTATAAACCCAAATATGCTAGTAACACAGAGATCAGCTACAAATGTGAGGAAGGTTTTATGCTCAGTACCACAGGGACTCTAAAATGCTTAATGGGAGGAGAGTGGTCACCTTCACCAATGGATATTGGCTGTGTGCCCATTAGATGCTCAAAGCCAGAGAATATTGAGAGGGGTAATTTCATTGGGAACAACTACAGTTTTGGAGCTGTGATTGCATATACCTGTGATAAGGGCTACTACATCCAAGGGGAGAAAAGAAGGACATGTATGGCTAATGGAGAGTGGGGTGGAGTTCTACCAACTTGTCAACCTATTAGTTGCTCTAGTCCTCCTAATCTGATAAACGGCTACATCCAGGTGATTGATAGAAGTGCATCCTTATTCATTCACTTTTATTTATATTAAAATACATAATAATAGTAGTCTATAATTTGTGTTTATTACCTGTTTCATTGCCATTCCATAAATGGTTGCTGATTGGTTTAATTTTTTATTCTTTCCAGGACTCCTCTAAGAGAGACAACTATGTGTACAAAAGTACAGTGACATATACTTGCAATGCAGGTTATCATCTCATAGGGACCGCTGACCGTGAATGCATGCCCAACAAACAATGGTCCAACTCTGATCCTCCCTTTTGTAAACTTTTAATCTGCCCACAACCTCCTGAAATCCTGCACGGGGAGTACCGTGGCTCCATATTTGAAGTGGGAAGTAAAGTGGAATATGTCTGTGATGAGGGTTATGAACTCAATGGAGATGCAGTATGGACCTGTTTAAAATATGGAAAGTGGGACAAAACCAAAACTCCTTACTGCTCTCCAGTTCAGTGTGTGGAGCCACCTTTAGAGGAGAACCATCTAGTATTACGAAGCTTGGATTCAAACTCGGGAACTGTGGAGCTTTCCTGTGAGGAAGGTTATGTTCTTCATGGAGCAAAAATTCTCAGATGTACCCCATCACAAGAATGGAATGATTCTTTCCCAGTTTGCAAAAAGGTATCTTGTGGCCCACCACCAGAAGTTTCCTTTGGTGATCCATCATCTGCATCTACCTATTTTGGCAGTGTGGTTGCCTATACCTGCATGGCTGGTTTTACCCTTCGAAAAGAGGCTTCTGTTAGCTGTCAAGCCGATGGACATTGGAGCACCCCACATCCAGAATGCATTCCTGTGGAGTGCCCACATCCTGAAGAAATATCACATGGTATAGTGGATGTTCAGGGACTTATGTATCTTAGCACAGCTCTGTACAGCTGCAAACCTGGATATGACCTAGTGGGTAACTCAACTGTGATATGTGGTCAAAGTGGCCTTTGGATTGGAGGAGTACCTGCTTGTCATCCAATTGAATGTCCTCCACCCAAAGAGATCCCCAAGGGATTTGCTAAGTTCTCACATCTTCGGTTTAGCAGATCTGTTACTTACACCTGTCAGCGAGGATATAGCCTAGAAGGTCCAGAAACTCTTACCTGTCTGGAAAATGGTAAATGGGACAAAGAGGTTCCATCTTGCAAACAGATCTACTGCTTGCCCCCGAAACCAATTGACAATGGATTTGTTGAAGGCAGAGATCATAAGTTTGGTATGACCATCTTTTACAGCTGCTTCCCAGGTTTCTTGCTCATAGGGCAGAGCCACCTTACCTGTGAGGAACATGGCTGGTCAAGTTCAGTACCCACTTGCATTCCTGCAGACTGTGGCCTCCCTCCACACATTGACTTTGGTGATTATTTTAAAATTCAAGATCCATCTGCAGAGCTGACTGGTGACAAGCCAGCAGACACGCCTTCACCAGCAGACACTAGCTTCTTGCATGGAACCACGGTAGAGTATCGCTGCCATGCTGGCTATGAAATGAATGGTGGAGTTACTTTGCTGTGCCAAGAGGATGGCACATGGAATGGTACAGCTCCCAAGTGTGTACCAGCTAAGTGTGATACACCCCCTAATCCTGAACATGGATCAGCTACAGTAACAGATACTGTACTGGGAAGATTGGTGGAGTACAGCTGTGATGAAGGATATGAGCTGGATGGCCCAACAGTACAGCAGTGTATCTCTGGACATCAGTGGAGTAATGAAGCACCCCAATGTGTCCCAGTCAACTGTGGTGACCCAGGAGGTATTGCTAATGGCGAAGTGATAGGAAGTTATTTTCACTTCACAGGAGTGGTACAATATGAGTGCCATGCTGGATTTGTTTTACAAGGTTTAGAAAATAGGACTTGCCAAATGGATGGCAAATGGGATGGCAAAGCTCCATGGTGTAAGGCTGTGTCTTGTGGACGCCCTGTGGTCTCACATGATGTGTTAATAAAAGGAGACGATTATACATTCGGCAAGCGCCTACTCTTTAGCTGCCACAGTGGGTTTATCCTGCATGGAACACATACTAGTGTTTGCCTTGCTAATGGTACATGGAGTGAAAATGCCCCGAAGTGCTTCCCAGTTAATTGTGGTCAACCTCCGATCATTCAGAATGGCCGTGTCACAGTAACAAATTATGGTTATAATGGCAAAGTGAAATATGAGTGTAATGTGGGTTATACATTGGCCGGAAACCCCACACTTGTTTGTAGAGGTGATGGACTGTGGGATGACCCTCCACCAAGATGTGATATAGTCACATGTGATCCACCCGAGGACATTAGCCATGGCTTTCTAAATGGCTCAAGTTTTAATTTTGAGGATGTAGTGGAATATGTTTGTTTTTCTGGTTATGAAACAGTTGGCAGCCCAATTCTGCGTTGTGCAGCAGATGGCACTTGGATTGGGAAAGTGCCAGAATGTCGGCCCTGTATATGCAACCCACCAGTACTTAAGTTTGGTGTTGTTCTTGGCCGAGATCACACCTGTGGGTCCAGTGTTTGGTTCCGGTGTGATGAAGGTTATACAATTCTTGGGCCCAGTGAGTCTGTGTGTGACATGGGTGGATTATGGAGTTCAGGGGTACCTATTTGTAGCAAGGGCAGATATCCTTCACCTCCTCCTGCAGTACCCAATGCGGTTGTGCTTGGTGGTACAGCTGTACCTGATGGAATCATCTATGGGTGTAGACAAGGATACCGTTTACGTGGCAACCCATATCTCTTTTTTGGAAGGTTGGGTAGGTGGGAGGTGCCCAGTCTACAATGTGATCCTGTGTCTTGTGGAAAGCCTCCTCCTGTTCCAAATGCAGAGACTGTGGAATCGGTTTTTACTTATGGAAACACAGCTCAATACAGGTAATTTAACTGAAGCATTGCACATGTAAAACATGATGATAATCTTTTGGTTAATATTATGTGCTTTAAAAGTTGTGTTTCTAATGATTGTCTTTGTTAAAGGTGTAAAGAGGGGTACAAGCTGGTTACTCAAACAAACACAGTGAACTGTCTGAGTGATGGCACTTGGTCAAAACATAGTGTTAGGTGTCATCCAATACCATGCAGCCTTCCCACCAACTTAACCCATGTTGTGGTCACAGGTGGTCAGCTCACACCCGTAGGAGGCATTGTTATAATATCCTGCATGTCAGGATTTTATCTTGAGGGTGGATCTGTATCAGAATGTGAGGTATGCCTTGATATTTGCATTTAATTTTTATTAAATTGTGCTTAACTTAAAACAAATGTTCAAAGCAGTAGAACAGTTTTAGAAATTCCATTATAGAATCAATGCCAGATCATAGATGTTCATTAATTATTATTTTATCTAGCTTTTTGGCAGATGGTCTCCACCATTCTCCTCCAACTCATGTGTGCCTGTTACCTGTGAAAAGCCGCTTCCCATTCTCCATGGTAATATTAGAGGGGAGAACTACAATTATGGGGACATGATCATCTATACCTGTTCACCAGGGTTTGAACTACATGTAAGAAATAATTATTGTTAAGATTCTGTAAGATGCATTGCTTTGTATTCTCTAGCATTTTAGATACCATGTGATTATGTGTGATACTGGAACATGAGTGATTTATCAATTTAATTATTTCAACTAAAACAGCTGATATGATGGAGCTTAATTACCTCCAACCCATCCAAGGTTTGTTCAGATCTAAAAGTAGACCAACTCACCCCATATCGCCCAAAAATGGCCTTGGTGTGTTTTTACAGTGTTCAGTTGGAATATACTTTAATTACCAGTGAAAACGATGTTGAAAACCACCACAATGCATTATTAAGGATTTTTTTGTCTCCACTGTGTCTAGTTTTCTCTGTTTATGTGCCGTGAGCGACATTATGTGGACATGCATAAAATTACAACTGAATGCCCAAATCACAGCGCTCACATCATTATTATTATTATTATTATTATTATTATTATTATTATTATTATTATTATTATTAATAATAATAATAATAATAATAATAATAATAAATTATTAGATAGATAGATAGATAGATAGATAGATAGATAGATAGATAGATAGATAGATAGATAGATAGATAGATAGATAGATAGATTGATTGATTGATTGATTGATTAATGGCCTTAACCTGAGCGACTTACAAAAGTAGAAGATAGACAGACAGACCAACAAACCACCAATAAATAAAATGGTTACATGCTTTAACGATTCCAGGTCTAAGTAGTCTGCATGCATTTATTATGCAATTATATTATTAATAATAATAATGTGAGCGCTGCGATTGCAACATTTGTGCTGTGATGTTCTGCATGTCCACAGGGTGTCGCTAAATCACGTCAGCGAGACATCAAAGCATCAATAAATATACCATAAATTCCATAAATATATATCCTTTTTGGTGATACACGGTAGAGGCTGAAATAGTTCAAATGAATTGTGGTGGTTTTCATCACTGTCCATTGCCTTCTAACCGATAGGATCTGGACAATAATCAGTCAGTGTTGCACACTGCCTGGGTAAATAAGAGAAGTCCCTAATGTACAATATAAACTCTAGTGGCCCTTAACTTGCTTATACCATGAATATATAGTTGGCTTTAAATGATGAACCTCAGTATACAATATATTTTTACTTACTCACGATTATACCGCAATAATCCAAAAACACTATTTTACTTGACTGTCATGGCTCTCAGGCCACTTATCAATTTTGTCTTCTTTTATGATTTTTGTTATGGTTACATTAGAGATGGCATGATCTTGTTGCTTTTAGTTAAAACTGTCCTCTTTACTGTGGATTATCATAGTGGAGGCAATAGTGCAGTGTGAAAACCGGCATAGGCCAAACTGTTATTTATTATTTTTTTATTCTCTTCTTTCAGTTACAGAATGTCAGATTTCCCAACAGAGCAAATTGTGATACTGTAAAAATGACCTATTTCAAAGAGGCAATACAAACATTTTAATAAAATGCAAATGCATGTGTTACACTTAAGGGTGATTATTCGAAACAAGCAGAGCTGTTCTTCCTGTTTAAATATCTTTGTGTTTCATTAATTCATCTTAGGGTCATGATGTTCAGATCTGTCAAGGAGACCGAACTTGGAGTGGCAGTCCACCTGAGTGTGTTGGTGAGCCTGTGTTGTGTTTCTTCTTAATAGACATACAATATCTCTCCACATGTATGAAACAGTTTTACCTTTTTACTTTTTTTAAGATAATGATTGAAAAGTTAAGCCAAAAACATCAGGTGTATCTTATACTGATCATATACTGACATTATAGCCATTATAAATCATAGTACTTTGGATACTTAAGTACATTTAAGGAGCAAATACTTTTGTACTTTTACTTAAGTAATAGTTTAAAAGGACCACTTATACTTCAACTGAAATCATATTTTACCTACTGTATCTCGACTTTTACTCAACTACATGGTTTGTGTAGTTCGTCCATGACTGGCCACACTTCACTGTAACAAATAACAATAATGTATTTTGCTTTAGTCATTTGGAAATAACTTTTTTTTTTTTTAGCAACTTCATGTGGTCCTCCACCAGTTGTGGAAAATGCGGCTCCTTTGCCAAGCGGTGAGTCATACCAGAGTAATGTGACCTACATTTGTAACACTGGGATGAACCTGATTGGCCCACAGAATGTCACATGTCAGGCTGATGGAACATGGAGTTCACCTGCACCAACATGTGAAGGTAACAAATAAAAGGCTTTAAATGCTTGTGCTTTGTGTTTAGCAAATGACTGAAACAGAATGTTCTTATTGAATATCTCTGTCTCAGCCCCTAAAGGTTGTGAAAAGCCTGAAGGATTATTAAATGGGAAGGTTCAAGAGCAGAGTCTAGTCAGCTGGAAGGCTCTAGAGTTTTTCTGCAATAAGGGCTACACTCTACAGGGAGAGTCTCTTATTGTCTGCATGGGAAATGGTTCTTGGAGTTCACCGTTTCCTATATGTACACGTAAGGCTTCCAGTCACAATCATTCCACACGCTACATCACATCACATGCATAGTTTAGAAAAAAAAAGAAAAATTCACAATTAAGTGCATTCACCAGTAAGAGCCTGGTCATTATCAAAGTGGATACAGAGTGGAGGGGCAATTTAGAGAAAAAAAACCACCACAGTACACATAATACACGATGATAAATAGTTTTGTGTTGCAGTGATATGGACAAAAGCCAAATCAATTTACTTTGCAATCAGATCAAAATGTCAGTGATGAAGCACTAAAATGGATTTTCTCCTTTTTCATTTTGGGGGTAAACAGATTTTAAAATGTTAGACGATTAAGGAAGAATATTTCAATGCAGAAAAGACTGTAATTTTCATAACAGTATACAGCATCGACTGAGTTTGTATTTGTATATTTGCATTTGTATTCACTGATGACAAAACAGGAAAAAAATATTTTTTTATTAAAAAGAAATTAGGTCCTAAAATCAGATCGGTCATAATTGGAGCCATTGTTAAATCCTTGATAAATGTACGCCCATGAACCCAGCACAATAATTGTATTTTGTTTTAGATTCATTTAGTTTTAAAGAAGAAAAACTGTCTCTTGCCAGACACAGCTTACTGTTAACAGACTGTACTAAATGACTAAATCATTTCTTGTGACGATGATTCATCATTAATCCGATTACATTTTATTTAAATTTAAGTTTTAAAGGTAAATTTTATTTAAGTTTTCCATGGAAAAGCATTTAATCACTGTGGGATGTGGGCTAAAGTGACTTTTATTCCATACGTTGTGGCGAAGAACACAAATATATGTGAAAAAAAATCACTGTAATTCAGACCTATCGTTGGTTATTTGCTTTGTTTTAAATACTAATACAATTATAGAAGCATGTTGAATGTCCAATTGCTTCTTGTTTATACAGTGAGGAAAATAAGTATTTGAACACGCTGCTATTTTGCAAGTTCTCCCACTTAGAAATCATGGAGGGGTCTGAAATTGTCATCGTAGGTGCATGTCCACTGTGAGAGACATAATCTAAAAAAAAAAATCCAGAAATCACAATGTATGATTTTTTAACTATTTATTTGTATGATACAGCTGCAAATAAGTATTTGAACACCTGAGAAAGTCAATGTTAATATTTGGTACAGGAGCCTTTGTTTGCAATTACAGAGGTCAAACGTTTCCTGTAGTTTTTCACCAGGTTTGCACACACTGCAGGAGGGATTTTGGCCCACTCCTCCACACAGATCTTCTCTAGATCAGTCAGGTTTCTGGCCTGTTGCTGAGAAACACGGAGTTTGAGCTCCCTCCAAAGATTCTCTATTGGGTTTAGGTCTGGAGACTGGCTAGGCCACGCCAGAACCTTGATATGCTTCTTACAGAGCCACTCCTTGATTATCCTGGCTGTGTGCTTCGGGTCATTGTCATGTTGGAAGAACCAGCCTTGACCCATCTTCAATGCTCTAACTGAGGGAAGGAGGTTGTGCCCCAAAATCTCGCAATACATGGCCCCGGTCATCCTCTCCTTAATACAGTGCAGTCGCCCTGTCCCATGTGCAGAAAAACACCCCCAAAGCATGATGCTACCACCCCCATGCTTCACAGTAGGGATGGTGTTCTTGGGATGGTACTCATCATTCTTCTTCCTCCAAACACGTTCAGTGGAATCATGACCCAAAAGTTCTATTTTGGTCTCATCTGACCACATGACTTTCTCCCATGACTCCTCTGGATCATCCAAATGGTCATTGGCAAACTTAAGACGTGCCTGGACATGTGCTGGTTTAAGCAGGGGAACCTTCCGTGCCATGCATGATTTCAAACCATGACGTCTTAGTGTATTACAAACAGTAACCTTGGAAACGGTGGTCCCAGCTCTTTTCAGGTCATTGACCAGCTCCTCCCGTGTAGTTCTGGGCTGATTTCTCACCTTCCTGAGGATCATTGAGACCCCACGAGGTGAGATCTTGCATGGAGCCCCAGTCCGAGAGAGATTGACAGTCATGTTTAGCTTTTTCCATTTTCTAATGATTGCTCCAACAGTGGACCTTTTTTCACCAAGCTGCTTGGCAATTTCCCCGTAGCCCTTTCCAGCCTTGTGGAGGTGTACAGTTTTGTCTCTAGTGTCTTTGGACAGCTCTTTGGTCTTGGCCATGTTAGTAGTTGGATTCTTACTGATTGTATGGGGTGGACAGGTGTCTTTATGCAGCTAACGACCTCAAACAGGTGCATCTAATTTAGGATAATGAATGTAGTGGAGGTGGACATTATAAATGCAGACTAACAGGTCTTTGAGGGTCAGAATTCTAGCTGATAGACAGGTGTTCAAATACTTATTTGCAGCTGTATCATACAAATAAATAGTTTAAAAATCATATATTGTGATTTCTGGATTTCTTTTTTTAGATTATGTCTCTCACAGTGGACATGCACCTACAATGACAATTTCAGACCCCTCCATGATTTCTAAGTGGGAGAACTTGCAAAATAGCAGGGTGTTCAAATACTTATTTTCCTCACTGTATATCAGTGTGAGGTATGACACATCAGTTCACTGAATGTCTTTGACAGTGTGATTATCAGTATATGTTCTGTCCTGTCATTGCCTATATATAGCTGTGACTACTTTCTCTTCCTCTCCAGCTCAGTCATGTCCTCCACCTCCTGGATTAACAGGAAACATTATCAACACCACATTGTTCATGGTGGGTCAGACAGTGCCAGTTAACTGTCCTAAAGGTCAGCAGGTCAAAGGGCGTCCTGGCCATAGCACTGCCATCATAACCTGCAGGAGTGACCAGACCTGGACTCCAATCAGGGCAATTTGTGAGAGTAAGTAAATCATCATCTCTCAGCACTATTACTACCCTGAACTGACTGTTGTATTTACAAACCGGAAGATTTATTCCAAAATAGTCCCAAGTCTCTTCTCCTGATCTCTAAGGTTACTAAGATGAATGAGTATCAGCATTGCTGGTGTCTCTTTACATATAAAACCTCTATAGTTTTTCAGACGATGTTTTTTGTTATAATTTTGTATTTACTTTTAAATTGTAAATAAAGCATGACTGACACAAACAAACCTTAAGATAGTTTCATTTCAATTCTTTTTTTTTTTTTTCATGTATTTCCAATTATTTCATAGAGGATTTCCCCAAATAATTCCCGTTCTTTTTTTTTTTTTTTTTTAAACAGAAGTCGATCAGTTTCGAAATGATTCACATAACTTGTTTGACAACACTTACCCAACACCACTAATTACGTTCATGTACTGTACAACCCCGATTGCAAAATAGCTGAGACACTGTGTGGAATGTAAACAAAATGGAATGAATAAAATCCATATTATATTCACAACAGAACATAGAAAACATATCAAAGTTTAAACTAAGGAAATGTACCATTTGTAAGGAAAAAACATGGTCATTTTCAACTTGATGTCTGCAACAGGGCACAATAGTCTGTAAAAAGTAAGTAATTAAAATGAAACAGTTGGAGAAACATTTTGCAACTAATGAGGTTAATTGACAGCAGGTAAATAAGATGATAGGGTCTAAATAGTGTATAGAAAGGCAGAGTCTCTCAGAAAAAAAGATGACCAGAGGTTCACCAATCTGTGGAAAACTGGGTCTACAAATTGTTCCACAATTTCAGAATTCTCAAGATAAAATTTCAAAACAGTCAAATATCTCATTTCATCAAAAATTTTGAATAATCTATTTAAAACAGTCGTGATTCTGTAATGAGATCACTGCATGGGCTTATTAGCACCTTTGCCATGTCATCCAAAATTGCAGGTTAAATCTCTATAATGCAAAAAAAGAGGAATGAGTGAACATGAATCAGAAATGCGCCCGTCCTCTTTCAGCCAAATCTCATATAAGATGTATAGGCAGAGTGTAAAAGTGTTCTGCCTTCAGCAAATCAAAATTGTAATTGTATTTGGAAACCATTGACATTATTTTCTCTGGACTAAAGAGCAGAGGGACCACCTCGCGTGTTATCAGCCTTCAGTTAAAAAAACAATGCATCTCTGATGGTATGGGGTTGCATTAGTGCCTGTGGAATGGGCAACTTTTAGAACACATTTAGAAAGGCTCCATCAATGCTGAACAATATATACAGATTTTAGAGCACAAAATGCTTCCATCCAGTAAATTTGTCTTTATTGAAGGCCTTGAATATTTGAGGAAGACAATGCTAACTGCATACTGCATCAATCACAATAGCAGAACTTCGTAGAAGAGTCCAGTTGCCTGCCTGCAGTCTAGACCTTTCACTATTTAAAAAACATTTCACTCATTGTAAAATGAAACGTACAACAAAGGACATCCAGAACTGTTGAGCAGCCATCAAATTCAAATGACCTTTTTTTGCCCCCCTGAAACGGTATATATTTTCAGTTTAAACATTTGATGTATTTTTGTTAGTTTTTTTGTGAATAGAATATGGATTTGTGACATTTGCAAACATTGCATTCTGCTTTTATTGACATTTTACACAGTGTCCCAACTTCTTTGGAATTGGGGTTGAATAAAAACCCTGTCTGGATTAGCAGTGGAGGATATCAAGTGTCTATTTTTAATCAACTGGCTTTTGAATGTTATTCTGTTACACAGCTTTAGAACTTCATGTGGTTTCTGCATTTTATGCAGTCCAGCATAAAGTGTAAATACGCAAAAGACGAATATTGGACAATAAATGCACAGCATAGAACAATAATACAGAAAACAATACATAACAAGGGCTATCAAGTTATTTGCTAGTGTATAAGCAATAGAGCTGATGTGGAGCAGCATTTGATTCAGCATGTCCTGGTGTAGCTTTGTATAGGGCACAGTTGTGTTGCCTTTGACATATAGGTGTGTAAAACAGATTTTGGCTTACAAATCAAATGTTTTTGTCTCGCTAAATCCTAATGTGCCATCTCACCTTCCATTTTTATCAATTTCTTAACTCTTATTGAGTAGAAATACTTACACAATCTCTACTGATTACAGGTTTCAGCAGCCATTATATTGATATTTGTATCACAGCATTACAACACAGCATTAGGTCAGGCAGATAACATCTCAAGGAACAATGTTACATCTCAAGGAAAATCTCAAGGTGTTTATAAAAACAATGTCTAAAAGAGTCTGTTCAATAACTGTAATTGAGCAGGTAAAGAGAGCAGTATTTAGAAAAGCGAACATGGCTTTACATATTGCTGTGTAGAGGCCACATTTCACAATGTTATTTATTCTTTTTTATTTTATCAACAGCTATTAATTAAGCATTGTATAGGTTTTTAAGCCCTGTTTTAATATGAAATCTAGTAACAGGCATATTATATGTTGATCCAAAATAAATGAAATGATTTCTCTTATAAATCATGGGTGTAGTAAAACACTGGAATCTAAGATTAAAAACAGGAGTGTGATGTAATAGTATGTGCTAATAGTATGAGTTCAGTTTTTTTGGTTTTTTTTTTTCTTCAACAAGATGAAATGTGGCTGTTGCTTCAGATGTAATCTCTTCATCTTTCCCTTCCTTTGCATGACATGTTCAGAAAGACTTTCTGTTCTTTCATTTAGTAAATAAAGCTTGCAAGTGTGCTTTTCTCAAAGATGCTGTGATGTGTCATGTAAGACATTATATTTGCATAGCATGAATGATGCGAAAGTGGTCGAATATTTTGCATGCCTGTTTCATCTCCATAATTTTGTTACAAAACTTGCTAAAATGAATATTTGTTTATACAATCAGTTTTAAAGGAATAATACAAAAATGCAAGTAAATAAACGTAATACATATTGGAGGCATCTGTGGAGGAACTTTGAAATAATTTTATTAGCAAAAATGCTAAATATACTGAACAAAATTATAACCGCAACACTTTGAGTTCAGCTCATGTAAAATGGGAGCAAAAACAAAAGATCTAAGACTTTTTCTGTGCACACAAAAGGCCTATTTAAACTGCACATTTTAGAGTGGCCTTTTATTGTGGCCAGGCGAAAGAAGACCTGTGCAAAAATCATGCCGTCTAATCAGCTTCTTGTTATGTCACACCTGTGAGGTGGATGGATTCCCTCAGCAAAGGAGATGTGCTCACTAACACAGATTTAAATAGATTTGTGAACAATATTTGAGAGAAATAGGCCTTTTGTGTACATAGAAAAAGTCTTAGATCTTTGAGTTCAACTGTGTATTGTATTTAAGTGTGTGTGTGTGTGTGTGTGTGTGTGTGTGTGTGTGTATATATATATATATATATATATATATATATATATATATATATATATATATATATATATATATATACATACACACACACACACACACACACACACACACACACACATTTGTGTGTGTGTGTGTGTGTGTGTGTGTGTGTGTGTGTGTGTTTTTTAGAAACAAATAGAAGAATATTGTAAAACACCATAAACCAATAAGAACATATTTATTTAATCTGACCAAACAATAAAAGCAATATCAATGATATTCTACATTACGTAAGTATAGTATTATGGTACCAAGTTCTTAATTTATCGAATAAAAAAAAAAACTTAAAAACAAATTAAACACCACACTAAATTCATAAGCAGAGCAGATAAAATGAAGAAATCAAGTCTTTTTGTTTTATCAAAATTAAAGCTTTTATCTAATTACATAGCAAGAAATTACACACTTCCTTGACCATATCACAGTTTCTGCTATTGTGTTCAATTTAACTCCACCACTATTTAGAGCTACACTTCACCGCACTGACCTTCACAAAAACACTACTGTATGCGACACACTCAAATCAACACTACGGTCTTTTGCCACTTTTCTTTAATTCTGTTATAATCACAAAAATCACAATCATTCTGCTACCACACGAGTCAGAAATCTATCAGATCTTTTATGCTTCCTTTTTCTCAGCCTTTCTTCTTAAGCATTGTTATGCTTACAATTAGAATTTGGGTTATTCTTTGTATGTTGTGGCTTCTGGCTTGAAAGGAAATACATGTAAAATACCACCATATTGCGAGAAGTTCTTAACCTAGATTGACCATTGTATCAGATAAATGAGT
>NC_139578.1:24583567-24816067 GCF_946808225.1 Silurus aristotelis
AGATATGCATAAACGCACACTTCCCTAATAAGGGAAGTTTCCATTTCCTGTTTAAACTAAATAACTAATCCTAGTTGTCTCATTTTATGGATATGCGTTGGAGTGGTTTTCAAAATGTTGTTTTACTGAAAATGTTTCACAAAATATTTAGTCACTTCATGTGCCATTTCCACACTTTCTGAATTGCACTGTTAGGTTTCAGAATCATTGCACAGTTAAACATGCATGGATTTTTAAACTCTATGTACATTGCATTTGAAATTTGTTTGTGTGTGTTTGTACACATATGTTGCAGCAATCTGCATCCTGCCATGTCTAAATGGTGGACGCTGTGTTGCTCCATACCAGTGTGAGTGTCCAAGAGGATGGACTGGTACACGATGCCACTCTGGTAAGGGATTTGTGCGTGTGTTTATTTATATATATATATATTACAGTCGTGAAAAAATTAGGACACTTTATCCATTTATCCATTTTAATAATAATGGGAGAAGAAAATACTTTTTAAAACTTTCTGTAAATAACAAAAAAGATTTCTGATGAATAAATTAGGACACACTTATACCCACTTAAAATGGCAAAACATCTAAGTAAACCTTAGATGTTTACTTTATTGTGCTCCTGACTGTTGAGGTGGGACAAAACACCATGGGGAGATTGAAAGAGCTGTGTCAGGCCTTCAGAAAGAAGATTGTAGCAGTTTATGAGTCTTGTAAGGGATTTAAAAAGATCGCAAAAGAATTTGAAATCAGCCATTCCACTATCCATCTACAAGTGGAGGACATTCAAAACAACTAACAACATGCCCAGTTCTGACCTTCTAATCAAGTTCTCTCCGAAAGCAGACCGAAAGATGCAAAAAGTAGTCACCAAATACCCTAAAATGTCACCATCACGGGACCTACAGCAGGCTCTTGCTACTGTTGATCTAAAAGTGCATGCCTCTACAATCAGTAGATTGTACAAACACTTACTTTTATGGGAGGTGTGCAAGGACGAAACCTTTGCTCTCTAAGAAGACCAGACTGAATTTTGCCAGAGAGAATGTAGACAAAGACCAGGAATTTTGGAATAATGTTTTTTGAACAGACGAGGCTAAATTTTAATTATTTGGACACCAAAGCAGAGGACATTAACCAAATACAGCATTCCAGGAAAAGAAACCGCAAACAAACTGTGAAACATGGAGTTGGGTGTCCTGGTTTGAGATAGCTTTGCTGCAGCAGGACCTGGCCTGCTCACCATTGTAGAATACACAATTAATTCTAGCATGTATCAGAGTGTGCTTGAGGAACATTTGAGACAATCCTAAAAAAAAAAAATGGACTGCAATGTGACAATGACCCAAAACATACCAGATAATCAACCAAGGACTGGCAGAAAACTAAGAAATTGAGAGTCCTGGAATGGCCAAGTCAAAGCCCAGATATTAATACCATTGAGATTCTGTGGGGAGATTATGAAACTGTACATGCAAGAAACCCCTCAAAGGGGGTCCTAACTTTTTACTCATTTAAAATACGCATTTCTGTTGATATCTTTTGTTCAATGAGTAAACCAAGGTTATTTTTTGTTGTTTACCTGCAATTAAATTACTTTCTTCTCCAGTTAACTTTCTTCGAGTTAAATAAATTCAAGATTAGACATTCGATATGTGAACATTTCTTAATAAAGAACTGATGCACCAACCTGTTCAACCTCATGAGTACACGGCAGAAATGAAAGCAGTAAATTGAGGGGTTAATTTAAAGGACTGATCTGCTAGAAAGAGAGCGTGAGATGTGAGGTAACACAATCTGCTGGAGCAGATTACCAGCAGTTACTATGGCACCAAGCACTGTAAAAACACATGGCCACTGATTAAACAAACCCTCGATTCCAAATCAAACATTTAAAAATATTATTAAAACCATGTGGTGTTTCTTTTTTCATGGAGTGCGTCAGCCATTCTAAATCTTAGTTTACATTTTGTGAAAATATTGTGTATCTGTGTATTTATTTTTTTAGCATATCACACAAGCCTGGGTTTTATTACACTGATGTGACAAATGATTTCCTCTTAATGTTTATATTTGTGTACCTGTTTGTGTCATTAGTAAATACACCACTCATTCACAATCATTTTTCTGTAGAGCCTCTGGCAGGAATATTTGGTTGGTTAAACCTCTTTTGTCCAACATGTAATTAGAGCCGGGTGTTTCAATCTGGGAAATGAGATTGGTGGTTCCCTATAAAACACACTCATAGCCTGGTTACTGAGAGTGTTTGAGCTTTTCTAGAATGATCTGTTCTTACGTTGTTAACACATCATTTGGAAAATAGCTGAAAGAAGGCAACATAAGCATTTATAAAGACTTGAGTGTTCAATGCACCATGAGACAAATTGTCTAAATTCAGTATTCTCTCACTATAAGTGGTCTCCTAAAGATTTCAGAAATGAAAATAGGGTCTTTTGTCAAGTGTCCACCAGATTGCTGACTGTATAAATAGCAATCATTTAAGAAAAGATTTCATTAAAAATTGTATAAATTAATGTCAGTGTCAGGGTGGTGGTCAGTTAACTGAAGGTTTATAGTTATAAATATTTATTTTTATAAATAAAAATAAATAATTTAAACTGCAGGTGTCTTAGGTATGCCAGTCACCATTTAATGCTTTTACCCAACTGAGACTATATTACATTTAAATAAATTTACATTAGAAAAATTATTAAATCAATTTTTCTAAGTTTGACTAGCATCTACATTGGTTGACCGGTTATTCCAATTATTTGTTCCAGCCTGATCTATAATTAGTTTATGTATGAGTATATTTATTCTATATATATCATAATATTTTATAAAAATGTATAACTGAATTGTACAGAATAATGAATGGTGGTTATTTAAAAGGAGGTGAAACATTTTATTTCTAAGAATTAATATTTATTTGTAGTTACTGACTTTCTTTTTAAATCTGGTAATTAACTGAAGTGCTCTTTACCCAAACCCTGAATGTGCTGGAGGTTTTGAATTTATCAGAATAATGAAGATGAATGAACCCTCTCCTTGAACTGCCACCTTAACGTGGTGGAGGGGTTTGAGTACCCGAATGACCCTAGGAGCTATGTTGTCCGGGGCTATATGCCCCTGGTAGGGTCTCCCAAGGCAAACAGGTCCTGGGCGACGGGTCAGACTAAGAGCGGTTCAAAACCCCTTATGAGAGATACTACATCAGGGACCGTGACGTCGCCTGGTATGGCGCAGCTGGGGCCCCACCCTGGAGCCAGGCCTGGGGTTGGGGCTCGTATGCGAGCGCCTGGTGGCCGGGCCTTCCCCCACAGGGTCCGGCCGGGCTCAGCCTGAAGGAGCGACGTGGGGCCGCCTTCCAGTGGGCTCACCACCTGCAGGAGGGACCGTAAGGGGCCGGTGCTAAGAGGATCGGCCAGCAGTCGAAGGCGGAGGCCTCGACAACCCGATCCCTGGACACGGAAGCTAGCTCTAGGGACGTGGAATGTCACCTCGCTGGCGGGGAAGGAGCCTGAGATTGTGCGTGAGGTTGAGAGGTTCCGACTAGAGATAGTCGGGATCACCTCTACGCACGGCCTGGGCTATGGAACCACACTCCTCGAGAGAGAATGGACTCTTTACAACTCTGGAGCTGCACATGGTGAAAGGCGTTGGGCTGGTGTGGGTTTGCTTATAGCCCCCCAGCTCAGCCGCCATGTGTTGGAGTTTACCCCGGTGAACGAGAGGGTCGTTTCCCTGCGACTACGGGTCGGGGATAGGTCTCTCACTGTCGTGTGTGCCTACGGGCCAAACGGCAGTATAGAGTACCCGGCCTTCTTGGGGTCCCTGGGAGGGGTGCTGGACAGTGCTCCGACTGGGGACTCCGTCGTTCTACTGGGAGACTTCAATGCACACGTGGGCAGCGACAGTGACACCTGGAGGGGCGTGATTGGGAGGAACGGCCCCCCCTGATCTGAACCCGAGCGGTGTTCAGTTATTGGACTTCTGTGCTAGTTACAGTTTGTCCATAACGAACACCATGTTTAAGCATAAGGGTGTCCATCAGTACACGTGGCACCAGGACACCCTAGGCCGTAGGTCGATGATCGACTTTGTGGTCGTTTCATCTGACCTGCGGCCGTATGTCTTGGACACTCGGGTAAAGAGAGGGGCGGAGCTGTCAACTGATCACCACCTGGTGGTGAGTTGGATCCGATGGCGGGGGAGGAAGCTGGACAGACTCGGCAGACCCAAGCGTACTGTGAGGGTCTGCTGGGAACGTTTGGCCGAGCCTCCTGTCAGAGAGATCTTCAACTCCCACCTCCGGCGGAGCTTTGACCAGATTCTGAGGGAGGCCGGAGATATTGAGTCCGAGTGGACCATGTTCTCCACCTCCATTGTCGAAGCGGCCGCTCGGAGCTGTGGCAGTAAGGTCTCCGGTGCCTGTCGAGGCGGCAATCCCCGAACTCAGTGGTGGAAACCGGAAGTAAGGGATGCCGTCAAGCTGAAGGAGTCCTACCGGGCCTGGTTGGCTTGTGGGACTCCTGAGGCAGCTGACGGGTACCAGCAGGCCAAGCGAACTGCAGCCCGGGTGGTTATCGAGGCAAAAACTCGGGCCTGGGAGGAGTTCGGTGAGGCCATGGAGAAGGACTATCGGCTGGCCTCGAAGAGATTCTCGCAAACCGTCCGGCGCCTCAGGAGGGGAAAGCAGTGCCCCACCAATGCTGTTTACAGTAGAGGTGGGGAGCTGTTGACCTCAACTGGGGATGTCGTTGGACGGTGGAAGGAATACTTCGAGGATCTCCTCAATCCCGCCGTCACATCTTCCATTGAGGAAGCAGAGGCTGAGGGCTCAGAGGCGGACTCGTCCATCACCCAAGCTGAAGTCACCGAGGTAGTAAAGAAACTCCTCGGTGGCAAGGCACCGGGGGTGGATGAGATCCGCCCTGAGTACCTCAAGTCTCTGGATGTTGTGGGGCTGTCTTGGCTGACACGCCTCTGCAGTGCCTCTGGAATGGCAGACCGGGGTGGTGGTCCCTCTTTTTAAGAAGGGGGACCGGAGGGTGTGTTCCAACTATAAGGGGATCACACTTCTCAGCCTACCTGGGAAAGTCTATGCCAGGGTACTGGAGAGGAGAATACGGCCGATAGTAGAACCTCGGATTCAGGAGGAACAATGTGGTTTTCGTCCAGGCCGTGGAACACTGGACCAGCTCTATACCTTCTACAGGGTGCTGGAGGGTTCATGGGAGTTTGCCCAACCAGTCCACATGTGCTTTGTGGATTTGGAAAAGGCATTCGACTGTGTCCCTCGCGGCGGCCTGTGGAGGGTGCTCCGGGAGTATGGGATCGGGGGCCCTTTACTAAGGGCTGTCCGGTCCCTGTATGACCGAAGCAGGAGCTTGGTTCGCATTGCCGGCAGTAAGTCAGACTTGTTCCCGGTGCATGTTGGACTCTGGCAGGGCTGCCCTTTGTCACCGGTTCTGTTCATAATTTTTATGGACAGAATTTCTAGGCGCAGCCAGGGGTCGGAGGGTGTCCGGTTTGGTGACGACACGATTTCGTCATTGCTCTTTGCAGATGATGATGTCGTGTTGGCTTCATCAGACCAGGGCCTTCAGCATGCACTGGGACGGTTTGCAGCTGAGTGTGAAGCGGCTGGGATGAGAATCAGCACCTCCAAATCCGAGGCCATGGTCCTCAGTCGGAAAAGGGTGGCTTGCCCACTTCAGGTTGGTGGGGAGTTCCTGCCGCAAGTGGAGGAGTTTAAGTATCTTGGGGTGTTGTTCACGAGTGAGGGAAGGGTGGAACGGGAGATTGACAGACGGATCGGTGCAGCTTCTGCAGTAATGCGGTCGATGTACCGGTCTGTCATGGTGAAGAAGGAGCTGAGCCGCAAGGCGAAACTCTCGATTTACCGGTCAATCTACGTTCCTACTCTCACCTATGGTCATGAGCTCTGGGTCATGACTGAAAGGACAAGATCCCGGATACAGGCGGCCGAAATGTGCTTTCTCCGCAGGGTGGCTGGGCGATCCCTTAGAGATAGGGTGAGAAGCTCAGTCACTCGGGAGGAGCTCAGAGTAGATCCACTGCTCCTCCACATCGAGAGGGGTCAGCTGAGGTGGCTCGGGCATCTGTTCCGGATGCCTCCTGGACGCCTTCCTGGGAAGGTGTTCCGGGCGCGTCCCACTGGGAGGAGACCCCAGGGAAGACCTAGGACACGCTGGAGAGACTATGTCTCCCGGCTGGCCTGGGAACGCCTTGGTGTCCCCCCGGAAGAGCTGGAAGAAGTGTCTAGGGAGAGGGAAGTCTGGGCATCTTTGCTTAGACTGCTGCCCCCGCGACCCGGCATCGGATAAGCGGGAGAAGATGGATGGATGGATGAATTTGTTACTTTGCAGTTGACTGTTTACAACAGATAAATGTTGGCTGAAGTGTCCTCGAATCTGTTATTCTCGTGGTATTTTCGTGGACAAGTTTATTGTCCTCTTGTTCATGTTTATTGTGGACCAAAATTACTCTGCTACACAGAGGTGGGCGGTGAGGAAATGCAATGTCCAATAACGTCTGTATTTTCATGTCTTATGATTGGATGGTCAGAGAGCAGAGAGAAACTTGTAAAAAAAATGTAAAACTTGCAAAAGAAAAAAGCTGAAAAGAAAAAAAAAAGTAATTTTATGAGGTTAATGTTGAATTCTGCAGCTGTGGCTGCAGTGAAATTAGACTTGTTGAATTGTGTTCATTGTTTTTTTTTTTACTTAAGTAATGGCATTCAATCTCACTGTATGAGATACCTGTCTGTGATTCAGCACTCTGTTATATGGTGTTTCTATTTAATATTGATAGTTTCTATAGCCATAGTGTCATAATCAGAGAATTTAGAGGTTGCTTGGTTCCAGTAGGACACTACTGAAGTGCTAGATGTGAAACTCATGGCCTGCCACTGGTGCTACAACATATACCAATACAGCATTGTGCTAGAAAGAAAGTGTGATATGTGTGATCATGTCAAATATATTATCATGTTAAATATTTTGCATTAGGGATCAAATATAAAATACACATACACACATACTGTATACATGCAAACACACGTTTCTATGGACACAGTAATAGTTATTAACTGCTTATTTAACTCCTTTCAAAATAAATCGTTTTGTGTTTTGTCACACGCACACTTTTTGTTGACTAATGCCAGGTGTGTTTGCATATCTCCCTGTGAGGACAAAGGACATTGGAGCAGAGAGGAAATAGGGAACATGTCAGGTCCTCACAAATAATGTGATGCTCCTTAGATCTAGAAACATCTTAGTCTAGGATTTTGCTTATCATTCATTTTATTATTATTATTAATAATTATTATTATTATTAGTGGGTTCTTTCATGCATGTTTACAGGAACTCCCAGATTCTTCATATGCCAGTATATGTTGTGATATAGTTCTAAAGTTATTTAAGTTTCTCTGTTTCAAGCAGAAAAAGCTTAAAATTACAAACCTTCCCTTTATTAAAAAGGCAGTGAATAAATATACTGACTACATTCTCTGTAAAATATCTGAATCATGTACGTGTTAAGCAAAAATCTTTCAGTATTTACTAGCGTTAAATGTTAGCACATCCTGGTTAACGAGCATGTTTGTGATGTGTTCTCAGCGGTGTGTTCATCCCCCTGTCAGAACGGAGGCAGGTGTATCAGGCCCAACAGGTGCCGCTGCAGTCAGGGCTGGGGTGGCCCCGATTGCTCCAGGTAAATGTATACACACAGTTACATATTAACACAAATTAGTAAAGAACTGGTTTGTTTTGTACAAATAAGCATCTATTCACCTGTTTTAATACAATGCCTATAATGTTGCACTTGTGTATATCGATATATTTGGCAGTTTCATACTGATCACTGACAGTAGATTACATTGAAGGTCACAGCAACTCCTTCAGTAAATGAAGCTACTGGTTAAAAGTTATAAGAACTAAATATACCAAACCTGCTCCTGAAATACTCAATAACTTTTCTCATCATATGCTGAAATATCAAGTTTGAGTGTGCTAGAAAACTGTACCACTGGAATGTAGATAAACAGGAATGGACACACAGTGTTGTGGTTTTACTAGAACTACCGTATTTTGAACCCCGTGGCTTAAACAACGAAGCGGCTTATTTATGGATTTTTCCTGGGTTTTTCCCGGTTTCACAAACTTCAAGCCAAAAAACTGATCACCAAAACATTTGACCAATGAAATTTCCGAACGGAAACGAAAAAACGCACCTCACCTGTGTTTTGAGCTGCACGGCTTCGGGAGAAAAAAAGTTTTTTTTAAACGCACGACGATGCCAAAAGATTAAATCCCGAGAGAAATATTTGTGAAAGGAAGGAGGAAGACAGTGAACAATGATTTTCTTGGTTGGCTACTGTTTAGATACAAGCCGTTGTAACGCGTTGAGTCTGGGTGAAGGGAGAGCTCACTAACTCCAGTTGCAACAGAAATCGTATAAGCACAGACAGGTTTCCAAAACTCGTGCTTTTTTATTTTTTTTAATCTTATTTATGTTTAAAATAAAAATCTTTGTCAAATTCAGTGGGTGCGGCTTATATATGGGTGCGCTTTATAGTCCGGAAATTACGCTAATACCAGCATTTATGAACCGACAACCTGCCGTCTGAATCTGGACAGAATAATCAGACTTTTTAACATTAATCCTTGCAGCTTCAGTAGTAGAATCTGTGACCAATTACTGACATTTATGACAACTGCTCAACTGAAGTTGCAAGCAAGAAATTTAATGTATTAATTTTACAGGAGTAGGACTCCAAATCTCCAAATCGATTGATTGATCTACATTACCATTTAAATCCAGAATCGTTTCAGTACAGATCCTGGAATCTGAATAGGGGGTTTAAAAATGTAATTTATATGTAATCTCTATTATAATTTACTGAATTTACCTTTTATAAACTGTTTTTTTTTCTCTATTTTATTCTTAGGAAAAGAAAGCCAGGATATTTTAATTTTTAATATACCAGTCAACAAAGACAAAGCTGAAGCATCAGCACACTGTGCTGGAAGAAGAAGTCATCAGTTATGACCTGTAAACAGCCAAAACTCCAAATACAACATGTTTTGTAAATTAAAGCTGTATTTTTTCATATAGAAAATAAAAACAGTATTAAGCATAATTTTGCTGCTATATACGTGAACCTGTACGGTGTGTAAAAACTTAAATGTGATTGTTCAGTGTATATGTGTATAAACTATTCTTTTCACGTTTTTATTAAAGCAGAAAATACTACATAGGACGCAGATGTGTTACTTAATCATTTCTTTATATTTTATTGAAAAGAAATTAGCCCCTTGTGCCAACCAATAAAAAAACGTTCATAATTTTGTATAAAATATACAGAATTATAAGATTGCAGAAGTGCTTCCTACAAGGGAAAGTTAGAACCTATGCATGTATGTGTGTCTTCATGTACAGTATGCTCATTTATGTGCCTTGATCTTCTGCTCCAGTTCGGTTTTGTTGGCTCCAGAAAACTCATCAATCTGTAAATATGATATCACTGTGAGTCCATCATATGTAATACATCAGAATAATGGTATACTAATATAAAACACAGAACTCATTATTACAGAATTCCAAACAAAATAATAACTCACCCTTTTCCCATTCTTGTAGAAGTGGAATGTTGGCATGCATTTGATATCACAGTGGCTTGATACATCCTAGAGGAGATATTAAAGCTCAGTTTATTCACTATGATAACACACTGCACTCCTTTTGTTTCATTTGGACATTTAGTTCCCAATGCATTCTTTAAGACACAATAGCACATATGTCACACTCAATGTTGCTTAACCTGTTTAAAAAATGTCACATAATCCTGCTGTCGATTCTTTTTTTCAGCAAATGGACAACAAAGCAAGGCTGAATATTATATAGAGAGAGACAACATTAATAATAGGGCATATTTATGGGCTTCTATTTCCACCAACCCTATTGGTAACAAGTAAACATTAGAAGTTTTGAAGCCTGCTAATACAATGTTGTTACCACTCTGGAGCTGATTCTTCTCACTTACCAGAACTACCTGGAGTGTTCATGTACTCTCCTTTTGCCCACCCCTTTTTGCAAAAATATATACACAGCACATCCCTGTTTATCCATTTATAGTTACATTTAATCATGTGGGATATCCATGACACAAACTCGTGCCTGTTCTCGTTTACACTGTAATACCGATAAACAGTCTTTCCCTCAATAGCTTCTCGTTTTCTTTCTCATAAAATTAATATGACTAGAAGCTTCTGTTATGTTACTAAGGAGCAGGAGAAAAAAACGCCTTTAGCCTTGAGGACGTTATTGCGCTGGAAAGCTTACTGACTTACAAAATACTGTGAAACCCTTACAGTGATGTAGAAACATTTAGAAGCTAAATCCCTTCTACTTACTTACAGTGGTGGTCAGAATGAGAAACTCATCAAGCAAAAAAAAAAATAGAATGTTCGTATGCACGCATGTTTTTTCTAGGTGTAGTATATACTGGAATGCACCATTAACCCATTCTTACTGCAGAAATGGCAAAACACATTATACAATTATATACACTCGAATATCCTCTCAGCATTATCACTGTATCCAATAATGCCCACTCTGTAGACAATGGCTGGGAGAAGGGAAGAGAAATGTGCTAGTGTCTAGCTTTACACAAGCAGACAAAAGCTTCACCATACTACATGCAAATGCTTACACAAGAGAGGTCATGTGATTAATGTCTGGGCTACTGCAGCCATAAGAAAGCCCAAGATGAAGAAATGTATTTATAAAGTAGTAAACTAAAGCTGAGATTGACAAATAGCCAGGAGCTGCAATTATCAGAGATGACTGCTAGACAGTAACCCCTGAACTGTAAACCATATGGCTCTGAAATATGGATCGCTTCAACAATGCATAATTCTGATTGGACAACAGTGTTGGTGACATGGTTTTATTTGATAAAACACTTGTTCTAATATATTAGAAATTGCATAGCAATGTATATGCCAGATTTAGAAGCTTTGTAGCTGTCAGATAAATGACGGTGATGGAACTGCTTTATAAATTACAATAAATAGCTATTTTTATAGATGATTTGCAACCATAAATAAAACTAAAAATGTTCACAAATGTAAAAAATTGTAGTGCTATATGGGGAATAAATCACTACAGGACACACTGTTTTAGAATTACAATCAAATTGGTAGTGGTTACAAAAACTTTAAAGTGAATCAAATCACACAGCCCCTTCATTTTATATATATATATATATATATATATATATATATATATATATATATATATATATATATATATATATATATATATATATAAATGTATTTTTTTCGTAGCAGCAAGGACCGAAGTTTTTTTTCCTAATATATACAGTATATCTTACAATGTACATTGTACAAGCCAAAAGCATTGTCGTTCTATATGACAGACAAAGACCTACTTACAAATTGATCGAGAAATTAAAGATTGAAAGTGATAGGAAAAAGTTTCACAAATTACACATTTACAAAGCAGTTTGACATAAAGAATGTGTCCATGCTGTCCAACAGTTGTTTGTACTCTCACAATATTTCTGACACATTCATTCTCTGAAGACTACAGGGGTTTGGTCTGGTGCATGCACCGTCTATGTAATTTGGTTTACACATATGGAAACTTACATTTGCATCGTCCACATCCACCTTCAGAAAAACGACATTTGCATTCTCTGGGTTTTCAGACAGAGCCTGTGGAATGAAAGAGGACACAGCAGAAGATAAATACATTAAAGTCTGTCTGTTGCTTTAGGAATGAAAGGATGGATTCAGCTTAAAATTACACCACTCTAGAAGATTATAAAAAAATCTTATACACTACAGAACATCGTAGTTTACTTTTTGTTTATAGATTAAAGATCTCTCTCTTTCTCTTTTGCTCTTTCTCTCTCAAGACCCACTCAACCTTTCCTCCAGTTGCCACAACAAAAAAACACAAACACACTGACTTTCCTAATGATTCAGAAAGTCACTGAGCATACACTCTGACAACTGCAGATTAACAGAAGTTCTTACTTTAAAGACGGGGCCAATCATTTGGCATGGGCCGCACCATGTGGCTGTGAAGTCCACTACAACTAATTTACCCCCTGCATTTTTCAGGGCTGCTTCGAAAGCAACCTGAGGAGAAACAAAAGCGTGCTTGTCAGTAATGGGTAAAGCAAGTACAAAAAAAAAAAATCACTATGGGCAGACACAAACAACATATTTAGCACATAAATCATTTTGTTCAACATGACGTAGTAAGTGCACTAAGAGTGGTCCTCTTTAATAAACATTTTCAGAGTTATCGGGTAATTGCGATGTGTAATACAGTCATTTCAATTATGCAACAGTGCAATAGATCCAAAGTCTGCCTACAGATTTATCTGAATAGTAGTGCTGTTATACATGGACACTGAGGTTGTGTCCTAATACTGATATATATATATATATCTATATATATCTATATTGTTGTCAAAGGTCATGTATTATCAGCAGAATCTAGTCATAATGTTGCTTCGACCATAAAACTAGAATTCCAATAAATTAAACAAGCATGCCTGATGCTGAATTATATATAGGATATTATGTAACAATTATATCTGAATATACTAAATAAATAAATAAATACAACTTACCAAATCTTCGATTACAATAACCATGGTGAATGTTTCTCTGGGTCTCAAGTGGGACAATGTCGCGTCATTCGTGTTATAAACGTGCCTCTTGCTCCGCCCTCCTGTCCACAGCGAACCAATCAGTAGCTGCAATGGCGACATAACCCCGCCCACTTCATTCAAGAACCATTTTCCGGGAATGAAATGAAGAAGTGAAGTGGTCCCTCCTTTTCCTTTATATGGGAAAATGTGGACGCAACCCATTGTGTTTGTTAGGAGTAGGAATGGCTGATTTAAAGTATAGAATAAGCTGTAGGCAGTTTATGAACACGCCAGAGAGAATGACAGTGCATAGTGAGACGTGATGGAGGTAGCAGGCGAGTAAAAGTGAAGTTGAGACTGTCCAATGTTTCCAGTCACCATGACTAGACAGTTCTCTGAAATTCCGGAATGGGGTTAGGTAGTGACGCATAGCGAGGTCTTACCTGATTGGCTGCTTTTTTTTCCCACTCAATCTCTGTATTCATGTTTAACCTTTTTTTTTTCCAATCTACAGTAATAAGCTTTTTTTTATGTTATGATCTGTAAAGCTATCAAATGGAAGACCAAAAAACTTCTACATATAATTTTCTATAAATACAAAAAATAAAATTGTATGTACAGTAGTAACTGTGCTGAAAACTAAACATGGTACAAGAGTAAATTTTTTTTTTAGTATAATAATGATATTAGAAACCAAATTCAGCTTCAACTTCAGAATAAACTACATCTTGACGAAATATATCATACAGGTATATCTGTAGTCAGTAAGTCTAGAATGCCATAAATGCATGCAAGATGGAACATGCCTGAGATTGAAATTGTATGGAAATTTTGGATTAGCCAATTCGAACGAAACCAGCTGGAAACAGAGCTACCTGCTGTACTATGTAGTAAATATTTGTATGCGCATTTACACATACAGTACATTACTATTATACACATGCATATATACATAATATACATATCCCTTGGAAGTAAAACACCAGAAAATCTAATTTCATGAAACTTGTATTGTTTATTTGTGTTCCAAATTTTTTTAGAGCAAGCATGCACTAAATATTCAAAATGTGCCATTCTATTTTTTTTTTTTTACATATGTGGCATTACAAAAATCGAAGTCATTCCACTTTCACGACAGCTTTTCCCAGTTCTGTCCCTTTCAGCATCTGGATGAAGGCAGCAGGCATCTTCTCAAAGCCCACTGTGACATGTTCCTTGGCCTTAATTTTCCCCTACAACACACAAAAAAATTTATTTGTTGTTGTGATGTGGTCTTGTTTTCTGGATAGATACATTCAATTATCAATTCAGGCTGAAATAAAGTTGACATTTTAAGCCTAAGCATAACATTATGTTCTCCACCACGGGGCAGTGTTTAGGGCCGAGGTGGTTTCTTAGTAACAAGCTGCTTTGTTGGTCAAATTAATGACTGGTCACATGTGCTCTAATGTAAGTAATTTGTTTTGTGAGTGTAACACAGTAGTGGTTTCTACAGAAGAATTTGTAAAATTATGTTCTTTAATACATTTTTTTTTAAAGGCAAAGGTATCTTTTGTAAGCATTTCACTGCCCCTAAAATACTCAGTCAGTTTGTCAATAAATCAGAGGTCTACAGGTCTTGACATCCCCACTTCTCCCCCAAAATGAACACACTGATTTAAACTTTTCTGATTATTACTCTGCTGCGCCAATGGTGATTTACAGTAGACATGCTGATTTAGCAGAAACCCCCAAACCTTAGAACAGAAGGCATTTTATCTAGATCAGCTAAACCTGACATGACTACAGCTTTCACCTCATATCTTTTAAGGTAATTCATTGCAATTAATTCGGCCCACTTATTTGAAACTTGCCTCCTTGAGCCATGTAAGCAGTCTTCTGACAGATGCCTCATCTTTCTCTGGCCACTGAGTGACTTGGAATCCTTCCATCCTAATGCTCTTGACCAGCATGGCCATGTGAGGAAATGGACCTAGAGTGCATTTGGAGAAAGCATAAAAAGCATGGCTGCACGAGTTCATCAATATCTTTAAACATAAAATTTCAGTTCAGTGGAAACTTTAGTTCACTTGACAATATTGAGCCATAGCACCATCTTGTGGTTATATACACCATATGAGCTGTAATAATAGGAGGAAAACCTCAAGTAAAAACCTGCAAATCATTAATCCGTGCCTCGGCATGTGTAATATCAGTTGGCAAAGAGACATTAAAGTCACATTACCCAGCACTTACACATCTGAGGTGTGGTGGCATTGTACAGCGATATTGCACCACACACAGCTATGCGTCCTCGAGGCCTCATCTGATTAAGTGCTGCATTAAAGAAAGCACCTCCAACCTGCACATGAAGGACACACTTATAGGACCAAAAACATAAATTATTTCATTATCCTTAATGCAACAATCCAACATCAAGAAGAGGATAAGTTTTCCTTTGAGTCTGGTTCCATTCAAGGCTCTTTCAAGCATCTAAATTTCAATCAAGATTGCCTTGACAATTTGAATTAAAACATATTATTATTATTATTATTATTATTATTATTATTATTATTATTATTATTATTATTATTATTATTATTGTTGTTGTTGTTGTTGTTGTTGTTTTTGTGGTTGTTATTGCACTCTTATTGAGTAATTATTTTTCTTCATTTTCTTAGTGTAAAATGTCACCATCATGTTAGTTTAGAGCGTGTGTAATTCATAAAAAAATTGGGAGTAAAAAACAATTTTTTTTATTATATTAATAATCTGAGCATCTTACTTACATTCTCAAAGTAGCAGTCATAACCTTCAGGTGAAGCTTGCATCAGTGCCTCATCCAGAGATTGAATGGTCTTGTAGTTGAAAACACAGTCAAAGCCCAACTCCTTCAGGTAGGCCACTTTTTCCTCACTCCCAGCAGAACCCACCACTTTACAGCCTTTAATCTTACAAATCTGACCCACCATGGTGCCCACGGCACCAGCTGCTGCACTCACAAGCACAATCTCACCTGGCTTTACCTGCAGAATATCCTCTAATCCATACAGGGCAGTCAACCTGATGCATAAAGAATTAGCGCATAAGGCAACATTCATGTTGCGAATCTGTTTTGTTTACTTTAGAGATGGTTGGAATTAACAGCTTGTTCTTAATGATAAAACATAATTACCCAGGCATCCCTAGTGCCCCAAGATTTAAGGAAAGTGGGACATTTTTGGGCCAATCATGAGGAATTCGCCTCATGTCAAGGCTAAAGATTGCTTTTCCATTGGTCACGCTGTGTGTCCTCCATCCACATGGAGCGACCACATAACAGCCCACAGGATATTCTGGGTTTCTGCTTTGCAATACCCTAGTAAAAAAAATAACATGCATTGATGTAAGATTTGTTTTATTTTATAAAACCACAAATTACAGCAGAACTGTCTGATCAGTGGTGTGTTTGTTTGTCTTACTTTGCAACTTGAGCTCCAATCTGAACATCACCTTCTTTCATTAAGGTTGAACTCACACCTCTGCAGTAACAGATAAACATACTAACATTTCGCAGCCCAAACAATAAATCATTTGATTACCCAAAAGTCCATCTTGTAACATAATCATGCAAAAATGACATATTGCAGTATTACACTGTATTTTGCTGTATCCAGGACATCAATTTCAGGCTGAGGTAAGCAATAGGTAATGTTGTAGTTGTTATTGTCCTCCCTTATGATTTCAGCTGAAATAATTTACTAAAATACTTCACACCTAAGTATGATCTGAACACGGTCCCCATGAAGACCCTATCAAATTTTTTTTAAGCCACATATAACATGAGGTACATATAAAATACACTAATGGTATGATGTCTCTGTGCAGAATTACAGGGCAAAATGCGTAAGCATGTTTAATAAATTAGTAACTTTTAAACACATTTTTTTTTTTAAATGGCATGTAAACATTGTGATGTTTTCTCTAATATCAGTCAAGCTGTTTGCATGCAATGTCACCATGTTACAATCCATTCTGCTGCTTTCTTTCTAGCCAGGATTAAAAATACATTTCTAGATAAAACCTTTTGCAATAGCACAATCCCTTTATTACATTATCACTGAAAAGCTTTCACATCACAGTGAATACAAATCATGCATTGCAACTAATGTACCTCATATATGGATCAAGGCTGAGAAAGACGGCCTCCAAGAGAACCTCTGAAACAGTTCAATCACATATTATATGTCAGCAATATTTCCTGTATATGCCATGCACCTCTGCCAGCAAACAGGCACACAGTTACCTCCATTTTGCAGCTCAGGTAGTGTTTCCTCTTTAAGCTCAAAATCACTTTCCTTTGGAAAGCCAACAAAATGCTTCCGAAGTGTCCAGACCTTAGCTTTCACCATGTTTCTTTCGCAGTGAAAAACTTTCCTTCTAACACGCTCTACTGTATAAACACTGGAACACCCTGCTTTCATTTCGAGCACTCCACCCATCAACAGCAGATTTCTACGTCCAATCACTGGATGTAGGATAAAGTTAGGTATGCTGTGTAAGTAAACAGTGTCTAAATGAAGAAAGAGAATGCATGCTCATGCCTGTTGGCTCGACTTATACCATTTACTTACTAAAAAGATCAGTTTCGGGTTGAGCTGCATGACTGCAACACGCAAGTCAGTGCATAAGTAAATGCTATTGTATTGTTGCAAGTCAGGATTTCAGCTCATTCCTCAATCTGACAGATTTTTCTTTCCCACCAAATTTACACAATAGTTTAAATGTTTAAATCATTGGTCACAGTGATTCAGGTTTAACCAGTGACGATAGAGTTCACATGTCCTTAAATTATCTGTATTTTCAACTCTTTATAATTCCAAACGTCTAATTTTTACATTTATATACAAACTCTACTGCTCCATCACACCTAAGCACACAAAATAGCCTCAAAACATACAAAGAAAACACTACTTTCCCTCAACTCCACTCAACTATGCATACATTCATTCGTTTATTTGTCTATTTGTAATTGTCAGAGGTTTTTGTTGATCCTGCATCTGCCGAGTCTTTAGTGTCATGGTTTCACGGCAACCTGCTCAGCATCTGAAGATTTAAGCTCTTTGTAGAGAAGCTAGCATTATTATTGTTTAAAATCAGTCATGAATGAAAACCTGACCATCACAACCATCTGTTTATTGAACATCATTTTTCAAATACAGTCCCCATTTGCTGTCATGATTATCTCCACTTCTGTTGAATGACTTTCTAATAGATTTTGAAACTTAACTGTGGAAATTAGTGCTCATTGAAGCAAAAGCATTAGTGAAGCCTGATGTGTAACTGCTGTTTTAATTAATTCCCACAGGCGTTCATTGGGGTTTGTGAGTCCCTGCTTTGCCACAGTGTAATCACAACAAGTAATTAAGCTTTTTATTTAAGCAATCATTTTTTGCAACCCCCACATTTGTTTGCATGTTTTGCTGTTAGACAAAGTAATTTTTTAGTTTGGAAATTTAGGAATGTGTTACGTTTCTACATATGATGATGCAGTTTACTACAGCCTATTACTACATGCTCTGATGACATTTTCAAGTAATATAATATATATATATATTTATTTATTTATTTATTTTTTTTTTTTAATGCTATATATGATAACATGAATCGTCAAGTTTTATGCAAATTTGTGGAATGTCATATTGAATAGACACATTAAAACAAACAGAGGAATGAGTAAACGGGAATATTAAGAAACTTATGTGAAAGATTCTATGATCACACAAATTGTTGGTGAGAATATTGTTTGGATTTTAGACTTTTAGACATTATTGTAGGTCTAATGTGAAAAGCATGCATTTTAGTTGTGTTAAATTATTATACTTGATGGATGCTTCATTGTGTTAATTGTACAACAACACTGAAGGCACACAGCAGGATGCCTTTGGTATATAATAACATTACATTTTCACTTCACTTGAACCAGGAGACCCAAACCTGTTTCAGCATGACCTTGCTCCTGTGCACAATGTAAGCTCTATGAAGATATGATTTACATGGATTGGAGTAGAAGATCTTAAATGGCCTGTTGCAGAGCTCTGACCTCAACCCTACTAAACACCTTTGGGATAAATTGGAACGCTGGCTGGACCCCAGGCCTCCTCACCCTACATCAGATCCTGACTTTACTTACATTCTTGTGGATGAATCAGCACAAATCTTTACAAGCATGTTCTAAAATCTGGAACATCTTTCCAGAAGAGTGAAGGTTACTATAACAGCAAATAGGAATGGGATGTTCACAAAGCACATATGAATCTTATAGTCAGGTGTCCAAAAGGTTTGTCCATGTGTACTGTATGTGTGTAGTACATCATGCAATGGACCAGTGCCCTATCCAGGGTGTATTCCTTCTTCACATCCAGTGCTCCAAGGATAGTTTGGAGATCCACCACAGCCCTTGTTCCAGTGAAAGTAAAAAAAAATGGCATAATGGTAATGCATCATAGTAAAGACACAGTGGGAGAAGTTAGTCATAAATAAATATGCCCATTTACCACTGCATTAGCAGATATTGATAATTCATGTAATCCTTTTATTCTGGCTCACTACTCCCAGTGCATTCAACAAGATATTCCATTTAAAAACCCTGGAGATTTATGCAGACCAGACTCATTTGCTTTAATGCGGCACAAGCAGTTGATGGCATGTTTTTGTAACCTCTCATGTGGACAGTACTGCCAATTCCTACTGAAGTAAAGCAGTTAAATAATAAGCATGGCAAACTATTGTTTTACAATATGTCATTAAATAGCAGATAAAATAACAATTGCCTAATCTGGCTGACTAATGTACAAAGCAATTTGTAATTGAGACACACCCTTGATGTGACCCAAAATGAGGATGGGTTCCCCTTTTGAGTCTGGTTCCTCTCAAGGTTTCTTCTTCGTTCATCTAGAGATTTTGCAAGAACTTGCAAGTGATAACCTACACTATTAGATAAAAAGTTTGTCACTCAATGATTATGAATGATGTTAAAAAAAATGAGTGAAAAAAAACTATTTAAATCACTAATGTGGTACAAAAATTCAGATATTTCCTCACTGGATATTCTTTTGTTAAAAATAATGAGCTTCGGGTTATTAACAGGACCCCTGCTAAATCAGTTTTCTTTTTCTTATCTTCCAAACTGAGATGTATTACTTAGAAAATGTTATATGAGCAATGCATTTTTGAACAGCTATACCAACTAATCATGTGAGCCATGTAAAAGCCAAAATGCCACCCAGCACCTCAACTGTCAACAATATATAAAAATCATTAAAGGGCTAATATTTTAAATGTTTTAATTCACAACAATGCTTTAAGGACAGATTGAGACTGGTGTAATAAGTCATTAAATGTGGAAAAACATTTGACATGATTTATCTTGTTTGCATTTTCTAAGATCATGAACAATTTTATCACTTTGTAGACTTTTGCTTTGTAGCTTTTTATACTCACCTAAATCCTTACATAATGTGCAAATGTTTAATAAACTAATGAGAAAAAAAACCAAAATATATACAGTTTTAGACACATAAAAGGTCATTTCATTCATTCATTATCAATTTATGCTACTTAATGTGTAAAGAACTGTATCACACTCTGAGCATGAGGTGGCAGTACTGTAAATGCTCAAGGTCATGTAGAGAAAAGCATGAAAACACAGAAATCACCACAAAAGAATTCATCAATAATTTAAATAAATATTTCAAGAAACCTGTTGAAAAACATTAAGCCATTTTAGAATATTTTATCATAGCACCATATAGAGGGTGTCAACCATTCTGAGCTGTAATAATAACTCCCCTATCATTACCACCTGATGAGGGGCCTTCTCATCTTAAATCATTTTTTTTGCACTATAGGGCTCTAACGGTATTTTTTTTGGGTACAGGGCTTTCGGTTCGATATTGCAATCATTTTTATGTGCAGAACAGTTCAAATCTAAGTTTCCTTAAAAACGTATAAAGTGGCAAGTTTGTTTATTATCCACTCCGCACTTTGATTTATTTTATTTAATCAATTTAATTCGTGCCTATTTAATTGATTTCTCAATTTAATCAATATAAATAAATTTGTAAAAAGTATTTGATTTATTCTATATTTTTATACAAATATATTATTTAACTAAGCAGACATTTCATTTAAAATTGTTTTAAAAATGCAAACTGTTCAAATGTTGATCATAAATATTAATAATAATAATAATAAAAAACTGTTTATAAAAAAAAAAAAAAAAATTACAAGCAATTCTATGTTTTGCATTTCTTCCCTTTAAATGTACCAACATTAAACCAATTTATAACACGGCTTAAAAACCGAGGCACGTACCATGACTTTTGTGTACCGTTACACCCCTATTGTGCCAAGTGGACAGTGATTTTTGACATAGTTAACATTGTTGACATCTACGGTTGCTCATTTATCAGTACGACAGATTAGTTTTTTCCACTTACACAACAGTAATAACATTTAAAGCCATGGTCACAGTGATTCAGCAGAGTTTGAATCATACCCAGTGACTAATGTGGTCACATCTCTTAAAAGTCTAGATCTTGAACACCTGAAACTGTAAATTTTAATTCACATGGACATGATTTTTCTCAGAGGTGTCAGGGAGAGAGAGAGAGATACTTTATTCATCCCAATGGGAAATGTACAGCTTCCAGCAGTTTCCACAAACATAGGCAATAAGGCATGCAAAATACTAGAAATGTAAAAGGTACATTAAGGGTAAAAAAAAAAAAAAAATATATATATATATATATATATATATATATATATATATATATATATATATATATATATATATATATATATATATATATATATATATATGTTTGTTTAGTCTGTCCAAGTTTAGTGTCTAGACTATCGAGTCCTGTGTGACTAAAAGCTTTTGGAGAGTTATGTGCAATCCGGAGTGTTAATGTGCATAGTGTACAGTGTGTAATGCAAAATAAAGGTTTTACATTAAGAGAAAGTGTTTAGTAAAGCGGCCTTCATTACATTGCAGGGGTTTCAATAAAATATAGGCTCTGAAATACCAAACTGATCTAAACCACAAGCATTCAACCAATACTATAAGATCTTTAAATCTTCTGCCACAGTGCATTCTGAACAAAAGTAACAGCATCACATCTTTACTTGTAAACCACTACAAACCAAAAGAAAAAAAATCTCTGCAAAACAAGATTTTATTACATAGTGTAGTAGGAGACAGTTTATCAGTTGCCATACTGAGCAGGAAGAAAAACCCTCAGACTTTAACAATTGCTTTCCCAATGTTTTCTCCCTGCAGCATCCCCATGAAGGCAGCTGGCATGTTCTCAAATCCAACAGTCACATGCTCTCTACACTTCAGCTTTCCCTGCAGAAGAACACAAAAGACAGTCCACAAAACATGAATTCATGCTGACCCTGAAAGACTGATTATAATCTAACCAGGATGCGTTCAGTGATGTGCAGTCAAAGATTTTAAAGAACTACGACTTGCCTCCTGCAGCCAAATCAACATCCTTCTCTGAGACTCCTCATTCTTATGCTCCCATCTTCCCACCAGGAAACCCTCCATCCGCAACTGCTTAAAGATCATAGGCAGGTGTGGATATGGACCTGTGAGAAGCACACACACATTCAATTCACCATTTGTGATATGCTAGAGAATATATGGCAAACGTAAGTGGACACAAAACGTAAGTGAATCACAACCAAGCAAATTGTTGCTGAAAACTTAGAAGCGCAACATTTAGTAAAACTCCCTTCATCACTGGAAAGAAGCACAAACCCTGTTCCAGCATGACACTCTGCACAAAGCAAGCTCCATTAATACATAGTCAGCCCAAGTTTGGAGTAGAAGAGCTTGAGTGATCTGCACAGAGCCCTGACCACAACTCCAATGAATCACTTCAGACCTCAAATCAGCAAGTGCCTCACTAATAAGCAACACAAATTATTAACACAAATCTTCATCCAGAATATACTGAAAATCCTTCCCAGAACAATGAAAGGTATTATAACTCTGTTAATGACCATGGTTTTGAATTTGGCACATTTGGTCTAGTAGGATGATCACATGCCATAGAGGATGTGCATTAAAATTTGTTCAGTCGTTCATTAATTCATACTTAATAAAAAGAACTGTTCAACCTTTGATTGAAAAAATTCCCCTGCATATGGAGACACACTGAGTGCCTGAACTCGCTCTCTCACATGTTCACCATTTACTGTTCTACACAACACTATATTGGGCCAACAGAAAAAAAAAAAAAAAAAAAAAAAAAGACTGAACTCAAACAACCCTCAACACTCTAGAAAACCATTATCGTGACTTCACATTATATAAATCTGAATGTAACATATATCCTGTTAACTAAAATAAATAAATATGACCATTACAATATACCAGTAACAAAACCTGTTGGCTGTAGGAGTCTTTGGATTATTGATTTACATTTATATAGCAGATTTTTCAGCTCTGGTATCTATCCTAACAAATAAATAAAGTTCATCGTTTAATGTAGACTGACCTGTTTGAGGTTCTATATCGTTGTAAAGAGAAATTCCTCCACAAACAGCGATCCTTCCAAACTGCTTCATCTGGGAGAGAGCAACGCTGGAGAAATGACCTCCAACCTGTTAAAATACATCCAGGTTGTCTTTTACAGCATCAACAAACTCAGATCATCAGTTAATTTCTATTTTATCATCAATTAGGTACTTAAAATAACTTGCTTTTAGAGCAGGAAAAAAAACCTCTTACGTTCTCAAAGAAGCACTCATATCCATCTGGCGAGGCCTGGTTTAGAGCTTCCTCCAGCGAGGGAACACTTTTGTAGTTAAAGGCATAGTCAAAGCCCAGTTCTTTCAGATAGGCCACTTTAGCATCGCTCCCTGCTGAACCCACCACCTTACAGCCTTTCAGTTTAGCGATCTGACCCACGACGCTTCCTACAGCACCAGCCGCCGCGTTCACCAGGAGCGTTTCCCCCTGTTTAATGTCCAACACCTCTTCTAAACCATATAGAGCGGTCAGCCTGTGGCAAGAAATAGGCACATGTGATCTTAACAACAGCAACAAATAGTAAACTGAAAATGAATTGCAGCGAAAATGGATTGTATTGAAAATGGAAATACATATGCTTAAAGCAGCAAGCCCTGCAAACCAGACTAGCAGCGCCATTAAACACAACAAAAATAAAAAAATCACAAAGAATGGCTAAAAGCATTCAAGCTTCCCTTAAAACCATTCAAAACAAGCGGCATGATTCATAAATATTTAATAATTGCAAGTTTTCCAGTGAACCCCAAAGCTGCCAGTCATGATAAAGCCAGCAGCAATTATAAATATTAGCAAATTAGAAATCATCTGTTTCTTCGGAATGAGGCGCGATCACTCACAGCACACATCAGTCTCGAAAGGAAGAGAGTATCTCTAATTGGATTTTCGGTCATCACAGGTAATGCTGATGGCATTAAACAAATGCAAACATTTTAATACATACGTGTAATTTTCCACCTTTATCCTTACTGTTTATTTGAATTCCATATGATTTATCAAGAATGTGTACCCTGGCATGCCGATGCCTCCAAGAGCAAGAGAAAGAGGAACATTCTCAGGCCAGTCGCTCAGGATCTGGGAGAATCCTGTTCCGTTCGATACCGTATGAGTCCTCCATCCGCATCTACCGACCACATGACTGCCCTCAGGAAACGCTGGGTTTTTACTCTGAATTACTCTAAAGAGAAAACATGAGGTGACGAATGAGGTGAAGAAGGGATGAACAGAAATGGCAGAATATAGGCATAAACCGTTTCAATAATGTACAATAAACAACAGAGTTTGTCTTTCTTACTTGGCCACCTGAGTTCCTATCATCACATCTCCTGGGTTCATTCGTACTCTACTGAAAGGCCTGAAATTTTGATCACAATTAATACAACTGTTTTCTCAAAATAAATATGATTAACTCTGCAAACAGATGGTAGCAAATAAAAATATTCATGTTCATATCCAATGTGTGAACTATGAAACAATAATATACTGTAATAGATATAAACAAAATAAAAAATTAACACTATTCAGATTCTGTAAACAATTCTGTAAACAAATATGGAGCAGAATTTTATTTTAAAAAATATCATGACAGTATGCCCAATCTCAGGTCTTAATGCAAAAACTATGAAAGGCAATGTCCAGTATTTACAGAGTAAAAAAAAACACTTTCACTGACCTCAAATCAGGCCTAAGAACAAACAGATGGATGCTTACCGCATGTAGGGATCCACACTTAGGAAAACTGCTTCCACAAGCATTTCTGCAACAATTATTCATAATGAGCAAAAAAACAATACAAGCATCAGTCGGAGCGAAATAGAAATAATGCATTTATACACAAACCTCCATCTTTCGGCTCAGACAGCTGCTCCAGCTTCAGCTCAAAATCACTGTCTTTAGGAAAACCCTTAAAGTGTTGCTTCAGGATCCATACTTTGGCTTGGACCATGATTCCTTGCAGGAGGTACTGTACTGTAAACTTAGCTATGTATCTTGAATTGGGAATGCAGACAGAATTAAAAAAAAAAGTTAATATCAAATGTTACATACTGAGATTCATTATACCAGACTTCATACTCAAATTCCACTTTTAGCCCCAAGGTAATATCATACTGCTATTATAACTGACAACGTTTGACTCACAATATCTACACGTCATCCCTGAAACAATGCCACATCCCTGCCTACAGGCTGTTTAAAGACTCTGCATGTTTGAAAGTACATAACTGTGTGAGCAACTGCTCTGAAGATGAACAAAAGCACATGTAGGTTTCATCCCACTGATGCACACCTTCACTGAATTCTGAGTTCCTCCAGCACAGAACCTAAACCCAAACAATAAATGATGCCATAAATCTTCCTCAGGCAAATGTAAATAAGAACTGAATGTAGTATTTTTACTTACTTATTACTTTATTTTCACACTTTATTATTCTGTATCCTGTCTGTCTTTTTTGTTCATTAAATGTTGTCCATGTTTGGCCTTCTACTTACACCCAGTATTTCATTCTGGACCCCTTCTACTTTTAGATTAACACCAGTGATTTATGCAGTACCTTGAGATTTAATATTATACTAAAGTGTAATTGATTGGAAAGATAATTACACCTGTGCTGTTGCCTACAAAGCTCATTCATGTAGGAAAACTGTACATGTAAAGTAATTGTTTTATTATTATTTTTTTTTCTTATATCAGATTTTAAATGTTGGGAGTTTTTTGTGGGAAAAATAATGAATCCTAGTCCTCCCATTAATAAATAAATACAACAACAACAACAACAACAACAACAACAATAATAATAATAATAATAATAATAATAATAATAAATTATTCAATTCCAGATTCTGCCACACAAACATCAGCAGACTGAAACTAAAATATGAGAAAAGTTCCCATAATTATCCCATTATTTCTGGAATCAAACAGCAGACTATCAGTGCAGCTTGAACTATAACCGAAAGTAAAATCTATTTCCACGCCATCATACCAAATTATACAAAATGTATTTTATTTAAATAATTTTATAAATAGTTTATAAAGTCTAAATATTATCCATATATATGTATAATTCTTGTTCTCACTTCGTGCTCTGGCTCTCCCCGCAACTCTGCGCTCGTGAACCGGACGTGTGAGGGCGGGCGTTCGGCGTGATTCCTTCCTTTTCATAGGTTGACGCTTTATCGTCTGGATTTTGATTGACTGTTAGAGTTGCAAAAAAAATACATATTTTTATTTTAAGTAACCGTAATTGTAAATCGCATATTTATATGTTTTCCATAATGAAATTACCATTTTTGAAATGTAATATTTATTTAATACTTTTTAATATAAATAAACCGCCCACTCGCAAGAAATGACGTAGGCGTGCGCGCGCCCTTTCTGTCGGTTTTTGAAAAGGCTTCGCGAGACGATGATGCACGCGCGTTCACTGAGGTGTTAGCCACACTGCTAACGGTTTGCGACAAACGGGCACAAACTGGCCACAATTACAGCATTATAAACAGGTAAAAAATATATCTATCTATATATAAAATATAATATATATTAAATATATATCAATGTATATATGTAATTATCCAGTTGGTGTGTATTTGTTTACTGTCTTTAGCTAGTCCGCTAGCTCGACCTAACCCTTACCTTAGTTCGGGTATTTTACAAAAAAGTTATTTACTGATTAGTAAGTTATCATTTTAATAAGGGGACATGAGTTATTAGTTATTATATCGCACAGTACCATAGTGTCTGTAATAAGTCTCTAACTGACTGCAGCAACTCAAATCACAGGATTGTATTACTGCTCTGGATCTAATGTTGTGCTTCGTTTTATAACAAATCATTAATAAGTATGTGCATTAATAATATGATCATTATAATCAGGTGTGGGGCAATTTTGCGTTGAAAATTGACTATAAATATTACTGTGGTAAATTTTGTGTAAGGAGACGTTCATGTGACTTTTATAAAAAGGAGTTTCTTGAATTTAGGAGCATGCACTGTCTCTACATTTATCTATCAGTCTTTCTGTATCACTCTCTCGTCTGTATGTCTGTCTGTCTGTCTGTCTGTCTAATTCACCCATCTACTTAATGTCCCTTAATGATTCCACTTCTGTTGCTCTTTCTACCAGCAGCCATCTCTGTCATGTTTTTATTTCTTATGTAATGTGAATTGTGGTCTTCTGAAGTCTGGCATCACATCACTTCGGGGTAACTAGATCATTAAATTGGTATCAATGTCTATAGACACATTACTTGTGTACTGATTCTTATATACACAAAATCTTATTAGTCAATGGTCTACTAGCAAACTGTGCATAACATTTTTTGAAATTTTTTGTGCCCAAATATTTTTGGAAATTATAATATTTTCAAAAATATTAATAATATTATTATGACAACAAACAGCTAAATAATTATTGAAAATATTTGGGCATGCGCACATTTAAAAAAAAAAATAAAAAAAAAAAAAATAAAATAAAATAAAATTATATAATGTGCGCATGCCCAAATATTTTCAAAAATTATTTAGCTGTTTGTTGTCATAATAATAATAATATTAATGCAAATTTTGTTTGTCATTCCACAGTCTTTTGTACTATAGCAATACTGAAGAAAAAAAATCAAGCATCTGTAACATTTCTCTTATTTTATTTTCCTAATATGCATGACATGCTTCCACTTGCTCTCCATCAACTTCTTCCACAATTTTGTTCAAAGGCCAATTAACAACCAGATGCATCTTTCAATAAATGACACCAATCCTCTTGTGTTCATTTAATGCTCTGTAAAAACAAAACAAAAATCTCCTAGGAGCAGTTTTATTTTGTAAATTCCTTTATTTCTTTGGTCTGTAGGTACAATATATCTGACTTTTAATTTCATAATTTACTGCAGGTAAAAAAAGTTTAAGCTTTTTTGGGGGCTCCACTTTCAATCAATCATGCTTGATGGGGAGCGGTTCATTGAGGCGCTGTCACGGTTGGGTTATCCAAATGCATCTGCACTTAAAAGTTCAGAATTTGATTGGTTGTTTGAAGCTGCACCGGACAACCTGCATCTTTTGCGTGTCTTTTGTCACCGTCTGAACCGCAAGAATGCTCTCACACCAGAAGAAGTGCAAGCCTTTCTGGTGCTACGTGAATCTGGAAAGCCCATCTTGGATGAAGCAACACTTGGTGATCTCTTAAAAACATGTGGAACTAGCGATGCAGGTGGATCGCTATCCTCTCTTTGTGGAGAGGAGGACGTTTCGGTGGAAGATTTAGAGGCTGAACTCCAGGCCCTTCGGAAAGAGAAGCAGCTGAAGTTGCGAAGACTAAAAAAGTTGCAGGTGTTGGCTGCCAGCCGGGGTGCCGACTCGTCTGCATGTCTAGGGCTACTCCAGAAAGGTAGCAGCGCAATGAAAGATGCCAGCTCTGCTCTCGCTGTTGAAAATGCAGCAACAAATGCTGCCTTGGAAGGTCTTGTGAAGGAGACGCAGAAGCTTGCTGGTTTCTTAAATACCGAGGTCTTTTCAGTGGAACAAAATAATGAAACCTCTGCACCTCCCACTACTCAGTCAGTGCTGGTCTCTCAGCTTCGTCTGGAACCCTACCTCCACCAAGAGGAACAAAACACCAAAGCTTTAGCCACCTACACCCAGCATCAGTTCTTCCAGGGCATCTCAGACTTGGTAGAGACCTCAACAGCAAAACGCTTCCAGCTGACCGAGCTGAGCAGCTGCAGTGAGAGTGAGGAAGAGGATAATGAGAAGCTTGTGGAGAGCAGGAGGAAGGAGATGGCCCAGTTGCAGTGGGCTCACATTGTAGCACAGCACCAGTTGCTAAAGGAGCAGGCAGAGGAGCATGGAGATCAAGCATTGAGAAACTGGCTCACTGAGAAGCTCAGCAGCCAAACGCAGGTATATGTACACACTAAATAATTTTTATTTAGATGTTTTTATGATTCCTCTTCAAAGATTTAATGTAGGACCATCTTAAAATGAAAACGCATGCATCAAAATTTACTGTGGCCCAATCATGACTATGATTTTTATGCCCTAGATGAGAATAAACAATATGATGAATAAAAATATTCCTTAATAAAACGTTACCTGGGCTGCTTACAAAATGTAGCTAAATACATTACAAGAATTGCTACTTTCATATTTGTTCTCCTTAAAAATTGTGTTTTCATGTGCTTTTCACTTTTTACTTGTGCTGTAATGCTAAAAGTAATTTTTTCATTTTTTGGATACACTTTCAAAGAAATGTTGCAGGCCCTTTTATAAACACTAATGATTGCAAAAACATATACATTTAGTTGACTAATATCTATACAATTATGTTGGTTAGTGCAGCATTGTTTCTTGCACTGTAATATTTTTCCATCTTTTGTATTTTTTTTTTATTGTTTCTCTTTTTCTCTCCCCTTTCTAGCCAATGAGCTCACTGCAAGCCTCCAGACGTGAACCTGCTCTGCACTCTGAACTGCTCTCTGTTCAGTCTGATCTCAATGTTCTGATGCAAGAGCCTGTCCGATCTGCTCTGCGTGACAGTGCGCGTCTGCTGAACGTGCCTGTGGTGCGCGGTGACCTGGCGCTTCAAATAGCCAGACAGAACTATTACACAGCCAGGCAGACTGAGGTCAGGGACCAGCTCCTCAGACAGAAGGCATCGTTTGAGGTGCTGCGGATGGCGCAGGACACTGAGCTCAAGAGGGGGCAAAAGACTGTGACTCAACTCGACGAGGTCATCAACAGGCTTGAGGGGGCATCTCGGCGTGCAGCTCAGAGAGGGAACATGATGACCCAGCCTGAGCTGACCCAATCACCCTGCCTAGGGCTCAACGCAAAACTGCAGGTTATCAGCTCTAAAGATGTAGCTTTTAGCAGGTGAGGATAAATTAATGAAGACTGAAACTGTGTTTGCTCATTGCTGTGCTATAGATTAAACAAATTACCTTTTAACCTGGACATCATCTAATGCAGTGGTCCCCAACCCCTGGGCGGTCAGCGGGTCAATTGGTACACACAAAAAATGCATAACTTACATTATTTTCGTTGTATGTATAATCTGATTCTGAACAATGTTTTATTTTGGAAAATTACCGGATTCTTTCCGCCACATCTGTCTATGACTCACTCTTGATGCATGTCAAGATGCTTGCCTCGGTCACATGTCTTACCTCCATCTGCTAACCTCTAAAAGGGGCTGTTCCGGCCAGTAACACAATACATTGCCGTTAAATTAAAACCCCCAGGCTAGCACAACAAACAAAAAAAAAAAAAACACATTGGATTCACATTTATTATAATATATAGAAAGTACCCGTCGTATCGTTTGATTTTGTTGTATTTATCTGCCACACCTTAAAGGCCGGTCCTATATTGTCTGACATTAAACCGGTCCGTTGTGCAAAAAAGGTTGGGGACCGCTGATCTAACTTTATTTCATTCTCATTGTACCTGTGCTCTTTTCAGCGATTCACAATTAAATTACATACTAGCTTCTAATTTCTGTGTGTGTGTGTCTCAGACTTTTGCACATGCTGGAACTGGGTGATCTCTCTCAGTGTAAGGATCCTCTCCTGACATATGGGAGGTTGGAAACTAAGGCATCCAGCTTACAAAAAGAGCTTGCATCTGTTCAGGATGCTTTGGGACGGGCAGCTCAGGAGCAGGGCTACTGCAGTGTGCGGTTAGAGCGTGACCGTGACGCTCTGGAGCGCTCTACCTACTCGGATATTGTGCAGCCGCTCCTGAGGCCGCAGGTACGTGCTATAGCCACACCTGCTCCGGAGCTCTGCCCTAACGCACAGGTATGTTTTCCTCACACCTATAAATTCCTCAACATCATCGCCGTTTTCCATTCTGAGAGCTCGCGGGTAGCGTGAGATGGTTTTAATTATTATCCGCTTGCATATCTGGTGGCGGTACTGCATGATTTTTATTGGGTGCTTTTACATTCTGGGGTCCGGAGTGTTATCTGCCTCTCCCACTAAATTCTCTTGGTGTAATATATTGTTGGGAATCAGCTGGGAAGTATCTTGGAAAACAAAACATGTAATTCTTTATCTAATTTTTGTTTTCTTTAAATTGCATGTATGAACATTTTATGCAAAAAAAAGATCTGTAAAACAAAAACCCTATTAAAGTGTAGTTTTGTAACTTTGGCGCTTTTGCGAAAAAAAAAACCCAACTTATATCTGCACAAACTGTAGCACTGATGTATTGTCTAATTTCTTATTAAAATAAAACTGTTCGTTCAATTCTTTTGTATATAGGAAGTATCTGTTGTTCTGAGTGAGCTGGAGGAAAAGCAGAAGACCCTGTACAAGCTTTTGCAGGACATTGTGGGAGACTTGAGAACCAAAAGGGCTCGACTAGAGCAGAGTGCCATCCTCAGACGAGAGAGAGAACTGTATGTGTACTTTCATCTGGACCCCACGCTGCTCAACAAGGTTGTTAATGAAATGGAGAGCAGAGCGGGTGTTAAGTAGACCGAGGAGAAGAATGTACTTCTGACCACAAAGGAACAGAGCTCTGAAGCTGAAGCCAGGAAAGATGAGATGCAGTTTTGACTCGGCGTGCTCAAGTTTGTCCTGTGCCTTTTTTGGATTCTGGACTGCCTTTACTGCAGAGCTACTCAAAATATCAATGACCTATGACTGTAATGTAATACTTTTGCTTGTATATCAAAGGTTGACACTTTTTTAACAAGAAACCTTGTTGATAAAATATGTATGTGCCTTTTCTAAATGTGTGTTTGGTATGGTTTGACTTCCTGTTATCTATTAGCACTAGTTACTATTAAAAAATATATACTCTGATTAAAATTTTTCAATTTGAATAGACATTTTTTTGTTGAGTTTAAATCTGACCGTACAAAAATGTTTTTATGTATTTGTTAAATTTCTTCATTTTATAAAAATTCCTTATTTGATTTATCGGTAAATAATTATTTGTGTAACTTATTAATGCACATAATTTGATAATTTAATTTAAGCCTACTCTAACTAAGAAATACATGCCTTTGTGTATGGTTTTAGGTCATTTGATGAGTAAGAACAGAGAAGTAGGTGAGATGGAGTGTCGTCCCTGTAGCACATTGACTGCAGGTTGTCTGTCTGCAGCTGCTCAGAGGGTCATGACTGCCTTGAGAGCTCAGTATGCAGGCAGAATAAACGGAGCACAAAGTGAGTCAGGCTTAGGAAGAAATGTGGAGGAATGTGAGCGTGTGTTTTGTATGATCAGATTTAGCCATGGCACCAGTCTGATGATCTGTATTTAGTGATGGTAGCAGTAATTGTGAGTCTGATAAAAGGTGAAAACCTATTTGATCTTGTAACAAATATCACCATCCTTTTTGGGAAAGAAATGTATTTTTGGAACTAAAATTGCTTATGTATAGCTAAATGGAGAATGTGTGGTATAATGTGCCAGTCAATAAAATATCTAGAATTACCCAGACAGCCAACTCGACCTGAATTTATCAACTCAGTTTATTAGGTTTAACTGATGTTGCTTTTCACTGATGAACATTTCATAGCTGCTGTGTACAATATAAAGTTGCCTATTGCATATTTGCATTCCAACTAATGGGTTTTTGAATTACTTCCAAAATCTAGATGATTGTGATCTGAATTTTAAAATACTGTTTCGTTGTTCTAAAAAGAAGGTTGTATTTTGCTTGTTCAGCAGTAGACTTTCTCAGCACAGTCCCCAGGCTGTCCCAAAATCAGGGCACCTTCAACAAAACTGCAGTGCCACACACAGAGACCAACATGTGAGTTCTTGAACAAGCTAATTAAAAAAAAAGTCAGTTGTGACTGTCATTATTTTTAGATACTTTGTAGTAAAGATAAAAGACTGCCTAAGATCTGCACTTGTCCTATATAAGGCTTATGTAAGCTATAACAGGGAAAGCATTGTAAATCTTCAGCCTGACCTTGTACAGAAGCACATCTATAACAATAAATCCAGAATAAGTAGTTTCCCAGCCCCCCTAAACATTTCACCTGTAAAAATCTGGCAAAGTGATTAAAAATCCTCTGTTTGTTCTTTCCAGACTTTACAAGGGAAGAGAGAGGCAATTATTAGAACACTCCCCATTCACAGAGAAGTTCCTCTGTCATCCTGACCTCCGGCAGTTACACAATCAAGATAACACATATAATCAGTGCAGAGCAGATAACCGTGGTAATTGGAGGCAAAGGGATTGTGGAGATGATGTCAGTCTGTCAGGATTTAATTCTGGTAATAATATCCATGGTCTCAGTAGAAGCCCTCCAGAGCTAGATCTACAGGGAGAAGAGCTTTTCCAAAGGAATGGCTTTGTTAGACGGGGAAGCCCACAGGCTGTCATGGAATTACCAGAGACACGTAGTGAGATCTTCAATAAGAGCAAAAGAATCCAGCTACTGGCTTGTAATGAAGAGGATTGTAAAATAGAGGCAATAACTCACACCCCTGCTGTAAAGAGACAGCGGTTTGCTAATGTGCAAATACCCATCATCACCTGTTCGAAACAGTTTGAGGAAGACTATTCTGGGCAAAAAAACGAAGATGTGAGAACATACAAAAACCTTGATACGGTGCAGTTTTGCTGCTTTGAAGACAAAACAAAAATAACCAAAGAAGTTGATCTAAATTCTTACGCAGAAACAAGCGAGAAGCTTAAATTTAATTCAGTTTTGTTTGAGGGAGTCTTTAAAGAAAGTAGTGACAAAGTATGTGAAACTGGACAGAAAGAAATAGAAGAATACTCAAGCTCTTCAACATCCAGAAAAGAGAGTCAGAAAACTAGCCCTGTCTTGGATGACTCCTGTCATGATTCAGATACAAATAAAATACCAACTAATGAAGGCGATCTGTTTGTTCATCACAATTTGGTTTCGCTTAGTGACCGTGATCAGTACACAAAGGACAGAGAAAACGCAGCTGCGGTGGAGACAGGTCCAGCCGTAACTAAACATGTCTGTCATGATGCTGGTAAGTGTAATAACTCTTGCACTGCCAGTAGGTGGAGCTCAAACACTTGGCTTCCATGAGATCCCCAGAGCAGTGACACTTCAGTTAAACACTAGCGATTGAAAGATACACTATATTGCCAAAAGTCTGCGAACACCTGACCTTTACTGCCATATGTGGTTTTGCTCTAAACCTTTACAACAAAGCTGAAGGCACACAATAGTACAGGACGTCTTTGGATGTAGTATAATAAAACTTGGAAACCCAAACCTGTTTCAGCATTGTGCATAAAGCGAGCTCCATGAAGATATGGTTCGGAGAGGAAGATCTTGAGTGGCCTGCTATAGATCTCTGATCACATCCCTACTGAATACCTTTGTGATCAATTGGAACACTGACTGCACCCCAGGCCTCCTCATCTCACTTACATCATTACCTGACTTCACTAACACCCTTGTGGCCGATGAATACAAATGTCCACAACACACTCCAAAATATAATGGAACATCTTCCCAGAAGAGTGGAGGGAAATATAAGAGCAAATTGGGGAATGTGATGCTCAAAAAGCACATACCTACTTATGACCAGGTGTCCGCAAACTTTTGCCAATATTGTTTAGGATTATTTTAGTGACTTCTTTGAATCTTGTTCATTGAAATTAATCTTTTTTGAGTCCTTTAGTTAATTTTGTTACTTTGATAAGAAATAATGCTACATTTTTAATAAACAGATTCCCCAACACGTCTGTATACACTAACTTTCAATATAGCTCCAATAATGACTTATGACAATGCAGCTAAGCCAAAATTCAGACAACAAAAACCGATCTATTGCTATCGTGTAGCATCTGTATAGCAACAATAATCATATATATATATATATATATATATATATATATATATATATATATATATATATATATATATATATATATATATATTATAAACATATAATAGATATTATTACGATTATTAAAGACTCGTTTGCGATGAACGAGTTCATGAACGACCCATCACTATTAAACACTACTTAACAAGTACTAAATATCCATTAATAATAATAGCAATAATAATAATCTTTGATGGTGCAGCCCCTTTTACTACATACAATTCAGTTCAATGAGAGTCAAAATGAAAATGAGATAAGACCTAAGCAGAGACATGAGTGCCATGCTGAAACGTGCAGCAGTAGCAGTAAGGTGTATTGCATTACATCCTTGAAGGTAGTTCTTGCAGAAGTGAACTGATATGGGTTCCTGGCATCTAGGTTTTGTTCCTTTCTTGTAATCAGTGTGCAGTGGGTCATTAAGCAGGGTGAGTCAGGAGATACAGGCTGTACAACTTGTACCTGCTTTTATAGATTTAAGTCTTAGGTTCTCATCCTTAAGCCAAGTTTCCTCATTGATGATTGCCTTCTGCTAGTGTTCTGAGCTTGTCAATACCACAATATACTTCTATGTTTTTAAGCTTGTGTTTGCAGCAGGCATGCTTGTATCGAATGTGTTTAAATGCTACTGGGTCGAATTACAACACACTTTTGTCAGTGGTGACTGTTACAGAGCTCACACAACTGTCTAACACTGTGAAATGCTAAATGCACTATATGGCCAAAGCTATGTGGACAGCTGACCACCACACTCATGCTTTTTGAACAACCTGTTCCAGATGTAGTCCTCCTTTTGCTTGCATAATAATCTACTGTTCTGGGAAGGTTTTTCACTAGATTTTGGAGAGTAACTGTAGCGATGTTCTCATTCATCCACAAGAGCATTAGTGAGGCCAGACATTGAGGATTGATGTAGTGCAAAATGGCCTGGAGCACTGTTTCATCCACAAATTGCCCCTGCCCCCTGAGTGTGTAGGACGCATTTACTTTCTCCTTGTCAGTCAGAGGTGAATTATATAACAGTGTGCAGTTAACCCTTTTCCAAGTGCATTCAGCCACCCTGTGAGTTAGCATGAGTCCAGTGCAGATCACCAAGCACACAAACATGCACACACTAATACACATTTGGAATTCTGGATTTGTTTATTAAAAGTAACAACAATAGCAAACAATATGAACAGGACTTTTTTAATAACTGAGATGATGCATAGCATTTGGGATTTCATCTTCCTTAACTTTTTTTTTTATTGATTTTAAACTGTATTTTTCACCCAAAATGCAAGTGTGTGTATGGTGTGTACTTGTGCATTCACATGCAATTTTGTATCGTCTGCAGGCGTTCATCAGTCTGATATGAAAACCAATCAGATGGAAACCCAAAAGTGTAGCCTAGAGCCAGGGCACATTGCAGCTACTAAAGCCACAGAAGCACATCAAGACAAGCAGATCTTCTTACAGGTATATAGACCAGATAGAAGTTTATAATTTTTTGTTAAAAATGTATTTTATTAGAAATGTAAGGCTGGTCCCTTGTACATCATTAAACCTTGCAAACAATGATGTATATACCTAATGAATGCTTTAAATATTTGGTTTTTTTTCCTGCTTATGTAAATGTCAATTGTGTCTTGGATATGCTAATTACTTAGCATAATTCTTAACATTACATTTACATACATTTACTTGTTAGTACATTTAGACATTCTAACAAGCCACTTCAATTGTATTGCTACAAAATTTATCTCTGGGACTTGACTTGAATCTTCTTTTTGCTGTTGAGAACAGTAACAGCTGAATCAATTGATCTTTCTGACCTCTATAAACTGCTTTGCAACACCTCAGAAATTAGCTGACATCATCAGGGTGTGTGTGTGTATATGTGTGCCCTGCATGTGTATGTGGAGTTTTATTAAAATGAGGAGATCTGGAGTTATTCACACCTGCTGCCCAGGGAGTAGTAATACATCCAAGTTATTGACCTTTGCATTTCATTTAGAGTTGACCACACTGCAGTCCTCTGCACTGCAGTACGTTATGGGTGTGAATATTTTGTGCTGACTAGATGGATGTATATTCAGAACCTGCTTTAATCTACAGTACAGACCAAAAGTTTGGACACACCTTCTCATTCAAAGATTTTTCTTTATTTTCATGACTATAAAAATTGTAGATTCACACTGAAGGCATCAAAACTATGAATTAACACATGTGGAATTATATATGGAATTATATACATAACAAAAAAGTGTGAAACAACTGAAAAATGTCATATTGTAGGTTCTTCAAAGTTTGATTACTGCTTTGCACACTCTTGGCATTCTCTTGATGAGCTTCAAGAGGTAGTCACCTGAAATGGTCTTCCAACAGTCTTGAAGGAGTTCCCCGAGAGATGCTTGGCACTTGTTGGCCCTTTTGCCTTCACTCTGTGGTCCAGCTCACCCCTAAACTATCTCAATTGGGTTCAGGTCCGGTGACTGTGGAGGCCAGGTCATCTGGCGCAGCACCCCAACACTCTCCTTCTTGGTCAAATAGCCCTTGATGCCTTCAGTGTGACTCTACAATTTTCATAGTCATGAAAATAAAGAAAACTCTTTGAATGAGAAGGTGTGTCCAAACTTTTGGTCTGTACTGTATGTATAAATCAATAATTTAAACCCTACCCTGTGTTTGTAACATGTGACACATTTGAACACACTTTCATCTTAACTTTAGATAGTGATGTTAGTTTATTATACATCCATATGTATCCATAGAAAGCACATACAATGTGCAAGCAGAGGCATGCCTGCTACTTTTCTATTCTACTTGTATATTTATGTATAGGGCATTACCTCAAGATGAAACCGAACCTGATAAATAATAGCTGCATGCTTAGATTTTGTGCAGAACCAAAATGCTTTTATAACTGATCAAGATTGAAAAGACTGTTTATGGTCAGTGACTTAAATGGAAGAAAATTGTTCAGTTTAATGTAATGTCTTAGTGTTCACGTTGCTTTCATGTTTTCCTAAATACTATTTCCAATGAGACAGAGATCATACCTTGGTCATGTTAAATGGTATAACATCAATAAAATGTTTCATATAAAAACAAAATTTAAATACCAATACAAATACCCCTTGTTCAGACAAGCAAATAATTTTAAATCTGAAATGATTGTAAATTGCTGGTCAGCAAAATTGATCTGTAGGTTGGGGTTTTGTGCGTTTGCATACAGACGGTCCCTGATCTTGTAGGGTCAATTGTGTATAGCTTTTTAGCAGATAAAGAGAAAATTATGAGTAAATATGCTTCTAATATGCAGTATACATTTTACAGTAAAATCTTCCTGATGAATTTTTGTTCTTTTATTATTTAAAAAAAATGCAATGTTTAATTTGACATACAATTCTTTACAGTATATTTTTGTACAATTCAGTACAGTAACACATTATTTTAACCTTTTTTTTTTACTCAGTCATTTCTTGCTATTCATTTGTAGGTAGGTCAGAGGAGCTCTGGAGTAGCGCGTATACATAATGTGAACCTTCCATCCAAGCAGTCTGCAAAGTGGAAGCCTCCTCAGTCATCCCAAGGGACTTCTCAGATCACATTGTTGCAGAAGCCATGCTCTAAACCAACCTCCAGCATAAGTAGAGACAGCAAAGTTCAAATTGTTCACAAGGCACTGCAGAGCAAAGCCAGAAGGCGTTTCTTATACCCGCAGAAAAGTACTCAAAATCAGGAAGAAATGCCAGGACACACAACAATCCCTTCAATAGAAGGTAACCAACAGTCCAATGTGGAAATCCTCTCCCCCGTGCCTAAAGCTGTCCAACAGAGGCACTCTGCTTCAGAGGGGAACGAGCAGACACATCTGGAGATGGACTGGAACAAGACCCCAGATCCAACTAAACACGCTCTAGCACTAATCTCTGACCCCCAAGTTTGTGATGCCAGCCGTTTCTCACAGGAAGAGAGGATGTGTGTGTTGGAGGAGACTGCAAGAGCAAGGGCACTGGTGGTTACGATGGTTTATCAGGATGGAACCACACAGCTGGACCCTGAGCAGGTGGGCTGAAAAATAGACTGACTGTTATACCAGTTTTGCACTACTTGAAGAGGCCTGTCTGATACTATTTACTGCACACAGCCTTTTAACTCTTTGAAAAATGTTTCCCCTTTTTTGTATTTTAAGCTTCCATTTTGTTTTCATTCCTCGAACGAGTCTCAGTGATACTATTGGTTATTCTATTATATTAGATCTTACATGCTAAGGCATTAAACCTGCTTCTCAAATTGTATTGGCCAATATGATGCTCTGTAGATTTCACAATGGTTTTATTGTATATGGTACATACTGATTATATATTGGGAATAAGACCATTTCTTGGATTTGGCCATGCAAGTATGTGTTGAAGAAGCTTTTTTTTTTTTTATTGGTTTTGGTTTATGTGAGGCAAATGCACACTGCATTTATTTCCTTTAGAATAAATGTTGCTTATTGATCAGATTTACTGTGTTGCGTTTTGACCTGTGTTAAACAGAAATGTCCCCCTGCTGTGTGTGGAGTTTTGGTTTTGCTGAAGAAGAGTTTAGATTCACTTGTTCTGGAAGAGACCAGAGCAGCTGAGGAGAGGTTGCTGTTTCTGAGATTGGACCAGAGACCTGCCTGGGCTCAGCAAAACCCACAACACAACCAGGATCTATTCACTAGGTGTGTACACACACACACATACACACACACACACACACACACACACAGTCGTACAAGTCTGGAGTTCAGGTAATGCATTATTTTTGCTTTATTTCTGACAGATGGTTCTTGTTTATTTGTTCTAGAGAGATGATGTTGAAGATGGTGTGTGGAACACAAATATTGGTGTGTTATAAATCTAAAGACCTCCTCCGAACAGTGCTCAGGCATTTTAGCAAGGATCTGAGCTGGAAACAAGGCAAGACATTAACATCTGTTACACACACCATGACTGTTATACAGCTGGAGGCTCTTAGCACAGGTGTAGACTGAAGATTGAACAAATACCATTCTGCTTCATTTATTTTCCATCAGTTGCTGAATATTAACAGCCGATCTTGTGCATTTATCACTCGTCCACTCACTGTTCATGTAATCAGAAATACAAAGAGATTGAATTGTGACAAAACTCTGCAGCTATGTAGCGGTTTTCATGCTACAATCTGTAAGCAAATCTAAAAAAAAAAATAAAAAAAAACATTAAATGTGATTGGGAGCTGTGAATAACTATTAGCAAATATGTAGAGTATATTAAAATAAAGACATGGAAATATTCACCTGTAAGATTTCTTTCCTTTCCTCTTCAGAAAAATTAGCAAACGTTCATGCAAGAATTGTTCAAATAACTGCAGTAATATTTAGGCTCATTATTGAACTCATTTTAATCATTAAAACTCATTGTTTCTTTTTCCTTTTACCAAATGTTTGCCTCAAAGATCAGTTCCACGTCGCTTCCCTTTTATCATATTTATTTTAACTCGATAAGTCACGATAATTTGGCAGCGTTGTCCTAGCTTGCAGTGTTATGTAGATGACACTGAGATCTGTTATGTGGCTATGTGATCCATCATAAGGCTACCACCCACATCTCTAACAGCATGTGTTTATGGGTTATGAAGAATTATGGATGAACTGTTAAATAGAAGGTGAATGTTTGCTGAAAGCTTTTCTGTAGCATCACAACATTTTTTTCACTTAGAAGATAATTTAATTTGAAAGATGCAGAAACTCCAGTTTATGCTTTTATAATCTAATGCCTATGCAACTGCAGTTCTCTTGTCATTTAAATATCCATTTAAGTTAGTTGCCGGGACCTTCAAACACATTTATAGAGACATTTCAAACTGATCTGTTTCCCTACAATGGCTGTCTATCTCCTGAGTATTACCTCTTATATTTAAAGTACTTAAAATCTAATTAGTATCTCACAGATCAGCTAACAAAATCCTTTCCATAATTTCTGTGTCATTGTACTTTGTCTTCTGTCAATAATATTCAGGGTTGGTTTTTTTTTTTTTTTTTTACCTTTCTTTCTTGTTTTGAGCATTAGAAAGGCATACATATATATATATATATATATATATATATATATATATATATATATATATATATATATATATATATATATGATAAAATAAGATAAGATATACCTTTATTCGTCCCACAGTGGGATAATTTATTTGTTACAGCAGCAAGAAAAACAAAATGCAGATAGATAGATAGATAGATAAATAGATAAATAGATAGATAGATAGATAGATAGATAGATAGATAGATAGATAGATAGATAGATAGATAGATAGATAGATAGATAGATAGATAGATAGATAGATAGATAGATAAGGAAATATCTGTATGTACACTCTACACCATATGACTTAAAAGGACCTTATTCTGTTTGCTGATGGATAAAAAGTCGAATACACTAATTTAAACAGCATAATCTTTTAATGAATTATATTTATGGGGTGACAAAGATACCCTTACAGTGAGGAAAATAAGTATTTGAACACCCTGCTATTTTGCAAGTTCTCCCACTTAGAAATCATGGAGGGGTCTGAAATTGTCATCGTAGGTGCATGTCCACTGTGAGAGACATAATCTAAAAAAAAAAAAAATCCAGAAATCACAATGTATGATTTTTAAACTATTTATTTGTATGATACAGCTGCAAATAAGTATTTGAACACCTGTCTATTAGCTAGAATTCTGACCCTCAAAGACCTGTTAGTCTGCCTTTAAAATGTCCACCTCCACTACATTTATTATCCTAAATTAGATGCACCTGTTTGAGGTCATTAGCTGCATAAAGACACCTGTCCACCCCATACAATCAGTAAGAATCCAACTACTAACATGGCCAAGACCAAAGAGCTGTCCAAAGACACTAGAGACAAAATTGTACACGTCCACAAGGCTGGAAAGGGCTACGGGGAAATTGCCAAGCAGCTTGGTGAAAAAAGGTCCACTGTTGGAGCAATCATTAGAAAATGGAAGAAGCTAAACATGACTGTCAATCTCCCTCAGACTGGGACTCCATGCAAGATCTCACCTCATGGGGTCTCAATGATCCTAAGGAAGGTGAGAAATCAGGCCAAAACTACACCGGAGGAGCTGGTCAATGACCTGAAAAGAGCTGGGACCACCGTTTCCAAGGTTACTGTTGGTAATACACTAAGACGTCATGGTTTAAAATCATGCATGGCACGGAAGGTTCCCCTGCTTAAACCAGTACATGTCCAGGCACGTCTTAAGTTTGCCAATGACCATTTGGATGATCCAGAGGAGTCATGGGAGAAAGTCATGTGGTCAGATGAGACCAAAATAGAACTTTTGGGTCATAATTCCACTAAACGTGTTTGGAGGAAGAAGAATGATGAGTACCATCCCAAGAACACCATCCCTACTGTGAAGCATGGGGGTGGTAGCATCATGCTTTGAGGGTGTTTTTCTGCACATGGGACAGGGCGACTGCACTGTATTAAAGAGAGGATGACCGGGGCCATGTATTGTGAGATTTTGGGGAACAACCTCCTTCCCTCAGTTAGAGCATTGAAGATGGGTCGAGGCTGGGTCTTCCAACATGACAATGACCCGAAGCACACAGCCAGGATAACCAAGGAGTGGCTCTGCAAGAAGCATATCAAGGTTCTGCCGTGGCCTAGCCAGTCTCCAGACCTAAACCCAATGGAGAATCTTTGGAGGGAGCTCAAACTCCGTGTTTCTCAGCGACAGGCCAGAAACCTGACTGATCTAGAGAAGATCTGTGTGGAGAAGTGGGCCAAAATCCCTCCTGCAGTGTGTGCAAACCTGGTGAAAAACTACAGGAAACGTTTGACCTCTGTAATTGCAAACAAAGGCTACTGTACCAAATATTAACATTGACTTTCTCAGGTGTTCAAATACTTATTTGCAGCTGTATCATACAAATAAATAGTTTAAAAATCATACATTGTGATTTCTGGATTTTTTTTTTTTTTTTAGATTATGTCTCTCACAGTGGACATGCACCTACGATGAAAATTTCAGACCCCTTCATGATTTCTAAGTGGGAGAACTTGCAAAATAGCAGGGTGTTCAAATACTTATTTTCCTCACTGTATATAGTGTATTATATTTATAGTATGAACAGTCTTTATCTTTACTGTGAAGAGATACTGTGGCTGGTTATTGAAGACGTCCTGATCTGTCTGCTTTTTTCCTCAGTGACTGGTTGTCAGGTTTTGGATCCTCAGATTGCTGCCTGGTTACTAGATCCTGCTGATTCTGCTCCCTGCTTTCAGAACCTTTTCAACAAGTACTGTACTCATCCTACCACAAATACACCTGCACAGGCTGAGCCCAGACATAAGACGGTCAGAACACACACAGATGACTTTTTTACACAAAATAAACCTTAAACCACATCACCAGAGCACAGGCATGCGCGCGCACACACAAACACACACACACACACACACACACACACACACACACACACACACACACACACACACACTGTATATATATACACACAGGTACATATGCATATATAAAACACTTTTTCATGTTTTGCACTACACCTACAACCCCAGTTCCAAAACAGCTGGGACACTGTGTAAATTGTAAATAAAAACAGAATGCAATGATTTGCCAAACTCATAAATCCATGTTCTATTCACAATAAAAAATAAAAATACAAAAAAAGTTTAAGTTGAGAATATATACAATTTTAAGGAAAAAATAAGGTCATTTTAAATTAAATGGCTGCAACAGATCTCAAATAGGGCCAGAGCCATATTCACGCAGACCTTCTTCTTTGCATGATAGAGATTAAACCTGCATTTGTGGATGTCATGGCAAAATGTGTTCACAGACAATAATTTCTGTAAGTGTTAATGTTAAAAGTTAATGAGCCCATGCAGTGATTTTCATTACAGAAAAAATGTGTTGAACACTTTTGAACACTTTAACCAGACTTTTGTTGCTCCATCCCAACTTTTCTGAGACGTGGTGCAGCCATGGAATTCAAAATTACCAAAATTTTTTCTAAAAAAAAAAAATTATAATTCCACAGTTAAGACTTTTGATATGTTTTCTGTGTTTTATTGTAAATAAAATATTGGTTTATGAGATTTGTAAAGCATTCTTTTACACAATATTTTACAGTGTCACAGCTAATTTGGAATTGAGGTTGTATGAACGAGAATGACACAAACGAGTAAAACTCAATTATTGGTCAGTCTAATGATAGGTGAAAGTGATACTTTCACATGGCATGTAATTAAATCAAAAAGCACAAATATTTAAAGTGCATCGTGGGATGGTTAGAGAACATATTAGAAACCCTTTCTTACTGGTCAGTAATATGGCAATGATTAAGAGTACAAATTTGGCAAGTGCATGAAAATTATTTGAGCAAAAATTCCAACTAAAAATCATATATATATATATATATATATACAGTGAGGAAAATAAGTATTTGAACACGCTGCTATTTTGCAAGTTCTCCCACTTAGAAATCATGGAGGGGTCTAAAATTGTCATCGTAGGTGCATGTCCACTGTGAGAGACATAATCTAAAAAAATAAAATCCAGAAATCACAATATATGATTTTTAAACTATTTATTTGTATGATACAGCTGCAAATAAGTATTTGAACACCTGTCTATCAGCTAGAATTCTGACCCTCAAAGACCTGTTAGTCTGCCTTTAAAATGTCCACCTCCACTACATTTATTATCCTAAATTAGATGCACCTGTTTGAGGTCGTTAGCTGCATAAAGACACCTGTCCACCCCATACAATCAGTAAGAATCCAACTACTAACATGGCCAAGACCAAAGAGCTGTCCAAAGACACTAGAGACAAAATTGTACACCTCCACAAGGCTGGAAAAGGCTACTGGGAAATTGCCAAGCAGCTTGGTGAAAAAAGGTCCACTGTTGGAGCAATCATTAAAAAATGGAAGAAGCTAAACATCACTGTCAATCTCCCTCGGACTGGGACTCCATGCAAGATCTCATCTCGTGGGGTCTCAATGATCCTAAGGAAGGTGAGAAATCAGCCCAGAACTACACGGGAGGAGCTGGTCAATGACCTGAAAAGAGCTGGGACCACCGTTTCCAAGGTTACTGTTGGTAATACACTAAGATGTCATGGTTTGAAATCAGAAGGTTCCCCTGCTTAAACCAGCACATGTCCAGGCACGTCTTAAGTTTGCCAATGACCATTTGAATCATCCAGAGGCGTCATGGGAGAAAGTCATGTGGTCAGATGAGACCAAAATAGAACTTTTGGGTCATAATTCCACTAAACATGTTTGGAGGAAGAACAATGATGAGTACCATCCCAAGAACACCATCCCTACTGTAAAGCATGGGGGTGGTAGCATCATGCTTTGGGGGTGTTTTTCTGCACATGGGACAGGGTGACTGCACTGTATTAAAGAGAGGATGACCGGGGCCATGTATTGTGAGATTTTGGGGAACAACCTCCTTCCCTCAGTTAGAGCATTGAAGATGGGTCGAGGCTGGGTCTTCCAACATGACAATGACCCGAAGCACACAGCCAGGATAACCAAGGAGTGGCTCTGTAAGAAGCATATCAAGGTTCTGGCGTGGCCTAGCCAGTCTCCAGACCTAAACCCAATAGAGAATCTTTGGAGGGAGCTCAAACTCCGTGTTTCTCAGCAACAGGCCAGAAACCTGACTGATCTAGAGAAGATCTGTGTGAAGGAGTGGGCCAAAATCCCTCCTGCAGTGTGTGCAAACCTGGTGAAAAACTACAGGAAACGTTTGACCTCTGTATTTGCAAACAAAGGCTCCTGTACCAAATATTAACATTGACTTTCTCAGGTGTTCAAATACTTATTTGCAGCTGTATCATACAAATAAATAGTTATAAAATCATATATTGTGATTTCTGGATTTTTTTTTTAGATTATGTCTCTCACAGTGGACATGCACATTCGATGACAATTTCAGACCCCTCCATGATTTCTAAGTGGGAGAACTTGCAAAATAGCAGGGTGTTCAAATACTTATTTTCCTCACTGTATATATATATATATATATATATATATATATATATATATATATAATTTTTTTTATTTTTATTTTTAAACCGTGGTGTGAGATTTATTTTTTGTTATTACTTTTACTTCAGTAACAACATCAGCATCTTTTTAGCTATTGTAATTATTGTCATGTAAATTCATTATTTTTGTTTATTCCAAATTGAATTCAGGTATCCCATGTGATCTTCAGCCTGTCACGACTACACAGGGTAATGGTAGAACTTCGGAACAAGCTGGAGGTACATTCTTTTGACCCAAAATATAATACAATATAATACAAAAAAGAAAAACATTATTAAACATAATTTTGCCATTGCTTGTCTCCCTCTGTAGACGCAGGGTCTGTGGCAGCTCTACTTTTGCGTTGAACAGAAGATGATTCCAGTTTTAGCAGGTACAAACAGTTTTTCCATGTACAGCATTTGGCAGATGCCCTTATCCAGAGCGACTTACAATTTATCTCATCTATACAACTGCGCAGTTCAGGGTTTGGGGCCTTGCTTTTTTAGTAGTGCTGGGATTTCAACTCATGACCTTTCGATCAGAAGTCCAAAATTATAACCACTGTGCTACCACTGTGATACTCTCTATAGGAGGTGTCTGCTACTTAAAATTTGGTTCTACTTTTAGATCTGGGCAAAAGGAATTTAAGAGTGCATATAAGTAGTAACGATTACAGTCTGGTGCATTTATCTTCATTAATACAGTATCATGTAAGGAAGTTATTTATAATGGGATATATGATGCACATTTAATTACTCTGAGTAGATACTAACTCCAGTCTAGTTTACCTAAGTGCTTTCTATATCTATTTCTCTTAGCTATGGAGAGCCACAGGATCCATGTGGACAGATTTGCCCTAAAGAAGACATCGGAGATGCTGGGGGTAATAGATTCTGTGTGTTTATGTAGGAAAGTAGGGGTTTGTCAGTACCCTTTTTACATTGTATTGCCTTTGGGATTTTAATAAAAGAAATCTCAGACAAGTGCTGTAATATCTAGCACATAGTGTGCATGTACAGTGGAGAGAGAGAGGGTGGGGGATGGGGGGTCAATTGTGATAAAGAACGCTCTCGAAGGAACATTCTGCCCCAGGGAGGTATGCTGTAAATTTAATATTGATGCCAGGACCTGCTACTTTTGGCACTTACCTGTTCACAGAGTACAGTGTGACCTGCCTCCCTCTTTCTGCCTCTAAAATTATCCACCTCCTTTTAACTTTATCAGAGATCTCTCTCTCTCTCTCTCTCTCTCTCTCTCTCTCTCTCTCTCTCTCTCTCTCTCTCTCTCTCTCTCTCTCTCTCTCTCTCTCACTCTCTCTCTCTCTCTCTCTCTCTCTCTCTTTGCTCTCTCTCTCTCTCTCTCTCTCTCTCTCTCTCTCTCTCTCTTTTGCTCTCTCTCTCTCTCTCTCTCTCTCTCTCTCTCTCTCTCTCTCTTTTGCTCTCTCTCTTTCAGACTAAAATGAAGCAGTTGGAGCAAGAGGCTCATCAAAGTGCTGGTCAGAAGTTCCTGGTGTCCAGCAGTTCCCAGCTGCGACTGGTCAGGGTTCACAAGACAAGCTGTGGTCAAATGTTAATAGTATTTATAAAGAATGCGAGCCATGTATATGTCTTTGTTAGATACATATGTCTCTCATGTCTCCATACTTACATTAATTCTACCTGTCGTCAGGTTCTGTTCGAGAAGCTTCGCCTGCATGAACGCTGTGAGAATAAGAAGCTCCCCAAAACCATGCTCAAACAGCAGCAGTCCACCTCAGAGGCTGTGGTATAAACACTTCCACACAAACGCAATCTACAAACTGCAGTCTAAATGAACACCCCTGAAACACCCACACCACCCTACTATGATTTGTTTATTCGGGTAATTTTCACAATAAAATATGAAGGCCATGCTTTATCATGAGGCAACACAAAGCAACTACATTTTTCATCGTCTCTTCAAAGGAACTGTTTTGTTATTGCGTGATTTATTTTGAAAAAAATTCTGAGGATATTCAAATGATGCTGAATATAATGTTTGTTTTTGTTTTTGCAGATCTGTTGGTAGAGAAATTGTAGAGATGCCAAAAAGATAAAGATTTGATTGTCCTGCCTCATTATGCAGAATTTCTTTTTCCTGAATACGCCCATATTTTAAGCTTAAAGCCATTTACACTGTAACGGTTTCTGTGATTTATGGCTTTTGTACTTTGGTATGTTCAACTTAAAATAACACAATGACTGTCAGTGATGGCTTTAATGTTAAATTCCCATTTCACATGAATGCTTTAGAAGGATTTATGCTCATTATTTGCACCTTCAATATGCAGTCTGATTTTAAATCTGTAATCCCAAAATATATTTTGTGTCTTCCCAAAGGCTAAACTGCATGTTTAGTTGCTGCTTGTTATGGGTTATTAGTTTCAGCTTTATGTTCAGGGCGTGATGGATGAAACGATTTAGTTGTCATGTCAAACTTTTCACTCACCCCTAAAAGCCCTGCTCTGTTTTATGTGACTTAAATTCTTAAGTCAAACATACCAATACTAACTAACAAAAAAGTCTTGGCATTTTTCCATTTTATCTCTTTCTTTGACTCTTACAGCTCTTAAAGCTCCAGGACCTGCACCCTCTTCCCAGAATTGTTCTTGAATACAGGCAGGTGAGTGTTTGTATGGGCCTTCGGCTCAGATTGAGTGCTTTTGCCCTGTGTGTGTGTGTGTGTGTGTGTGTGTGTGTGTGTGTGTGTGTGTGTGTGTGTGTGTGTGTGTGTGTGTGTGTGTGTGTGTCTGTGTGTGTGTGTGTGTGTGTTCCTTTACAACCTCCAGTCTGTGTGTAACCTTTTCTCGTACTTTTGGTTTTCCTCCATAGGTTCACAAGATCAAGTCTACATTTCTGGATGGGATTCTGTCTTGTATGACAAAGGTTGTCCAACTGATAATTAAAAAAAAGAAAAAGAAATTGAGGCCTCATATTGACCTAATTTATTGGTAGCCTTAAGAGAAAAAACTCCTCTTGTGCTCTCTAAGCACTACAATATCAGCAGTAACTCTAACACCTTACCAACTGTTTTCTCCAAGCTGTAGCAATCAAATTTATCTCTTTCTGTCTGCTATTTAAAAAATACAATATTGTAAGTGTAAATCAAGTGTAATATTCCTTTTATTGCAATTTACTTCATTGCTTTTTTGTTCTTTTAGTTATTTATTACATCTTGCAATTATTGGATTAAGGGTTTTCCCCCAAAATATCATAGTTGTAGTAGTAGTACTAGTAGTATATTTTATCAGCAATGGCAAATCGTTGTAAAGTTGATTAAATGTACCAGAAATATAAGTTTAGCTGTAGCATATTGTAGTGTATTATCTGCGTATTCATCTATTGTGCTCATAATCAATAAGTTGTGAATCAACATGTATTTAAATATATATGTAGTTATTAAGCAAATGCACCTCTCCAGAGAGGTTTATAAACCTTTCAGACAGCTTAAAGCATAGCATAGTGTGCACATAGTGAAACTGTAGGAATGTGTACTCTGATGGAGACTAATGCAGGTTAGTGTTTTGGAGTGGGCTTGGTGCTGACTCACAAAATTAACATTAATGCATTAACAATACATAAGGCACTAAAGATGAATTCAGATCTAAGTGTGTACATTATAATAAAAAATTCAAACCGAATCCATACAGAAGTAAAATTGCTCCCATTTTGAAAGACATGGTGCTGTTTGGCATTGTTTCATTGCTGCATTATTAATTATTAAAATTTACATTTACACATATGCTTATATGTATTTTAAAATCCAATCTCATTGTTTACAGATACTGATTTTTATTATTTAATTTTCTACATACACAAGCAACACCAGATAGCACAGTGTGACAACTGTAAGATTATTAGAAATACTAAAATCAGTGTGCCTTAATTGGTCAAATGAGTCTTGACTGACGCTAATGCTGTTTTAATTCTACTATTCATTTTTATAATATTAAATTGACTTTTGTTTTCTTTCTCTTTTTTTGGACCCAGACGTTCATCTCCTCCACATGGAATCAGACAAGTACTGTGAGTGGTCGACTGTCTGCCAAACATCCAGTGAGTGTTCTCCATTCCTTGTTTATCTAATTTATTTTCCTTCATCATTCTTAATACTCTTTCCTGCTTACCCTTTCTTTCTTTTTTTCTTTTTATGACCACTGAGTTTCCTCTTTTGGTTCATGCACAATACAGTATGGTATATATATATATATATATATATATATATATATATATATATATATATATATATATATATATATATATATATATATATATATATAGATGTTGACTGAGTCATTGGTTTTGCTGATAAATTGGCAACGATAGTTGATTGATGGAACGTTCTTCTATCAGCAAAAATCAATACCAATAGTTTTTCCGGGTTTTGGTGGAGAAGGTCCACTGTCATTACAAGAGTAGCCTCTAGAGGCGAACGACTGAAGCTGACTGATGCTGTTTGTTTTACACACACGCATGCCTAACTTGTTTTTTTTTTCTTTAATGCCTGCACTTTTATAACCTCTCCAATCACTCAGCTTTTATGAACACCCTCATTTTTTGACTGCAGTGCCGGATTTATGGACACAATTTGTGCTCCAAAACCTTTTGTGATTGTGGTCTATTGTAGTTTTGTCATTCTTTGCTTTTTATTTTTGTAACAGTGAAGCAAAAGTGATTAAAAGCCCCAGTATTGTTCTTCTACTTGCTATACATGACTTTAAACAATGAAGGTGTGAAAGACTGTAGAAAATGACAAAACTCATTTACATTTACAACTTACATTTACTACAAATTATTTTCTCTGAAGAGAGAGCGTTGAAAATCTTCTATAAATGTGTGTGCAGGGTTTGCAGAGTGCATTGCACTTCTGCTTCGATGAGATTGTCAGAATCTAATGTGGGTCTTGTAGAATGTTCAACTCTCCTTCGTGTGCATGTGTGTGTTCGAAGTGAGTGGATCGATAGCTCATCTCTCATGTCGTTGTACAATCGAATTTTGGCAAGCTGAGATTGACCTCTCTCTCTCTCTCTCTCTCTCTCTCTCTCTCTCTCTCTCTCTGTCTCTCTCTCGCACACTCACTCACTCACTCACTCACTTACACACACACACACAGAGCGGAGTCAGATATCCACAAAAAGCTCTTCTTTTTAATCTGGCAAATGAATCCATTATTTGCTTGCCACTCTTTCCATGCAGTGTGATGTTCATGTCTCTCATGTCAAAGTCTGTTTTGCTTTTGCCAGCTACAATGTATTTTAGTCTTCATTCTCATGCTGGAGTTTAATCAGTGTCACTTTACAAGCTATCATTTCTCTATTGAGTTACATTCTAGCCTGAAAGACCTGGTTTTGTCATAACTGAAAAAATCGATTAATAGTCATCTATTGAAACAGCAAGGTTTGAGCAGTCAAAATGTATAAATTGATTACCTACCTTTCACTTTCATATTTTCTTTTACTTATATCATAGTGTGATATCTTTGTTTAATGGAGATTTTAAACTATACAAAATTAAGTCTAAAATCCTGTTATACCAAACTTATAACAAAATGGGAGAAATGTGGACATTAGGGGACATTTTTGCTTTTTATGCATCTGCTTTTCTCCAACACAAACACAAATGGGAAAGTACAGCATATTGCATCTCCTCCTCTGCCTCCTGCAGTTTTCTTGTACTTCCTCATGCACTTTCGGCTGACGTCTCGGTCACTGCTTCAAACAGAGAAACACACACAGGAAACTTTCATACACACAAATAGAACGGGCTGCTTTCATATAGGTTTATTTAAAGCACAGTGTGTGAAAATGCAGCAGCACATCCTTCAGACTTGGAAAGAAAACTTCTAAGGGACTGGTGTCTTTCACCAACCACAGTCAGTTAAGAGGAAAGAAAACCTTCCCCCAGTCACACATGAGCACAAGTCACTCACACACAGATAAAATGCACCCACAAACTTCACATACAAACCAAATGAGTTGTTTAGATGCATTTAGAAACTTACCAGATTGTAATTACATTTTTTTGTTTTACTGTGTAAAAAGATTCAATTAAAATTGAAAATTAAATTGTGTGCTTTATCCTATTAATAACCAAAATAAATGAATAATGCAGGAAATATTAAATATGCTGTACAAATGAGGCCTTTTTAAAAGTATTTATAGGTTCCTTAAATAGCTTTAATTCAAACTAAGTGACCGAAAACGTAATGTCTCATAAAATATAATAAAAAAAAAAATTATATTATTTGTGCAAGTGGCTGAAGCTTTGTGACTTTTTTCGAGAGTGAGAGAGCGATAAGATTGAGCACGTTGAGCCTGTAACATTAGAGAGAACAGAAACGAACCTGTGTCTCGGATGTTCTATAATAATACAATTACAAATTAACTGTCAAAACGCATGTTGTTATTAATTAATGAATGAAATATTGTAATCACGTTTATGTAAGGGGAATAACACATTCCAGACCATGCAGTTGCACAAAAGTAATGCAAATATGAGGTGACACTGGTGCACTATGCAGGCGGGTCATGTCGCATCAGGAATTCAGAAATGGGGTGTAATAATGATAATAATTAGGTTTAAGTGGAGCTGGTGGTTAACCCAGCCATTAGGGGGGCACAAGCCAGTGTACTCTTAGTGCCGGTCCCAAGCCCGGGTAAATGGGGAGGGTTGCGTTAGGGAGGGCATCCAGCGTAAAACATGTGCCAAATCAAATATGCGGATCACAAATGAGAATTTCATACCGGATCGGTCGAGGCCCGGGTTAACAACGACCGCCACAGGTATCGTTAGCCGACAGGGTACCGGTGGAAATTGGGCTACTGTTGGCCGAAGGAGGAGAAGGAGAGGAGGAAGGCGTCTACAGAGACGGCAGGAAAAGGAGCAGTGTAGGAGAGTAGAGGTTCGGGTTGGTACTTTAAATGTTGGTACTATGACGGGTAAAGGGAGAGAGATAGCTGATATGATGGAGAGGAGAAAGGTAGATGTGTTGTGTGTTCAGGAGACCAAGTGGAAAGGGAGTAAGGCCAGGAACATTGGAGGTGGGTTTAAACTGTTTTATCATGGTGTGGATGGGAAGAGAAATGGTTTAGGGGTGATTCTGAAGGAAGAGTACAGTAAGAGTGTAGTGGAGGTGAAGAGAGTTTCTGATAGGGTGATGATCGTGAAGGTGGAAGTTGAAGGGATGATGATAAATGTCATCAGTGCCTATGCTCCACAAGTTGGCTGTGAGATGGAGGAGAAGGAAAGATTCTGGAGTGAATTAGATGAAGTGGTCGATGGTGTACCTAGGAAAGAACGATTGGTGATTGGGGCAGACTTTAATGGGCATGTAGGTGAAGGGAACAGAGGTGATGAGGAGGTGATGGGTAGGTATGGTTTTAAGGAGAGGAATGTGGAAGGGCAGATGGTGGTAGATTTTGCTAAAAGGATGGAAATGGCAGTGGTGAACACGTATTTTAAGAAGAAGGAGGATCATAGGGTGACGTATAAGAGTGGAGGAAGGTGCACACAGGTGGATTATCTTCTGTGTAGGAGATGCAACCTGAAGGAGATTGGAGACTGTAAGGTGTTGGCGGGGGACAGTGTAGCTAGACAGCATCGAATGGTGGTCTGTAGGATGGTTTTGAAGGCGAAGAAGAAGAGGAGGAAAGTAAGGTTTGAAAGAAGAATAAGATGGTGGAAACTGAAGGAGGAAGAGTGTAGTGTGAGGTTCAGGGAAGAGGTCAGACAGGGGCTTGGTGGTGGTGAAGAGGTGCCGGATGATTGGGCAACTACCGCAGGAGTGATGAGGGAGGCAGCTAGAAAAGTACTTGGTGTGACATCTGGAAATAGAAAGCAAGACAAGGAGACGTGGTGGTGGAATGAGGAAGTGCAGGAGAGCATTAGGGGAAAGAGATTGGCAAAACAGAAGTGGGATCGACAGAGTGATGAGAAAAGTAGGCAGGAGTACAAGGAGATGCGGCAGCAGGTTAAAAGGGATGTGGCGAAAGCCAAGGAAAAGGCATATGAGGAACTGTATAAGAGGTTGGACACTAAGGAAGGAGAAAAGGATTTATACCGATTGGCCAAGCAGAGGGACCGAGCTGGGAAGGATGTACTGCAAGTTAGAGCAATAAAGGATGGAGAGGGAAATGTGTTGACTAGTGAGGAGAGTGTGTTGAGAAGATGGAGGGAGTATTTTGAGCAGCTGATGAATGAGGAAAATCAGAGAGAGAGAAGGTTGGAGGATGTGGAGTTGGTGAAGCAGGATGTAGATAGGATTAGTAAGGAGGAAGTGAGAGCAGCGATTAAGAGGATGAAGAATGGAAAGTCGGTTGGACCAGATGACATACCGGTAGAAGCGTGGAGATGTTTAGGAGAGATGGCAGTGGAGTTTTTAACCAGATTGTTTAACAGGATTCTGGAAGGGGAGAGGATGCCTGAGGAATGGAGAAGGAGTGTGCTGGTACCGATCTTTAAGCATAAGGGAGATGTGCAAACCTGCAGTAACTACAGGGGAATTAAGTTGATCAGTCACACCATGAAGTTATGGGAAAGAGTAGTGGAAGCCAGGCTGAGAGAAGAGGTGACCATCTGTGAGCAACAGTATGGTTTCATGCCGAGGAAGAGCACCACAGATGCCTTATTTGCTTTGAGGATGTTGATGGAGAAGTATAGAGAAGGACAGAAGGAGCTGCATTGTGTATTTGTGGATTTAGAGAAAGCGTACGACAGGGTGCCGAGAGAGGAGTTGTGGTATTGTATGAGGAAGTCAGGTGTGTCAGAGAAGTATTTGAGGGTGGTGCAGGACATGTATGAGGACAGTGTGACGGCAGTAAAGTGTGCAGTAGGTACGACAGACTGGTTCAGGGTGAAGGTTGGACTACATCAAGGATCGGCCCTGAGCCCTTTCCTGTTTGCAGTGGTGATGGACAGGTTGACGGACGAGGTCAGACAGGAGTCTCCCTGGACTATGATGTTTGCAGATGATATTGTGATTTGTGGTGAGAGTAGAGAGCAGGTTGAGAAGAGCCTGGAGAGGTGGAGATATGCGCTGGAGAGAAGGGGAATGAAAGTCAGTAGGAGTAAGACAGAGTACATGTGTGTGAATGAGAGGGAGGGCAGTGGAGTGATGCGGTTGCAGGGTGAAGAGGTGAAGAAGGTGGAGGAGTTCAGGTACCTGGGGTCAACAGTGCAAAGTAATGGAGAGTGTGTTAGGGAAGTAAAGAAAAGAGTGCAGGCAGGGTGGAGTGGGTGGAGAAGAGTGACAGGAGTGATTTGTGATAGAAGAGTATCTGCAAGAATGAAAGGGAAAGTTTATAGGACTGTGGTGAGACCTGCGATGTTGTATGGATTAGAGACAGTGGCATTGAGTAAAAGACAGGAGGTGGAGCTGGAGGTAGCAGAGCTGAAGATGTTGAGGTTTTCGTTGGGAGTGACGAGGATGGACAAGATTAGAAATGAGTTTATTAGAGGGACAGCACATGTAGGATGTTGTGGTGACAAGGTGAGGGAGGCGAGATTGAGATGGTTTGGACATGTGCAGAGAAGGGACATGAATTATATTGGTAGAAAAATGCTGAAGATGGAGCCACCAGGTAGGAGGAAAAGAGGAAGGCCAAGGAGGAGGTTCATGGATGTGGTGAGGGAAGACATGCAGGTAGTTGGTGTAAAAGAGGCAGATATAGAGGACAGGGTGGTATGGAGACGGATGATCCGCTGTGGCGACCCCTAATGGGAGCAGCCGAAAGAAAAAGAAGAAGAAGAAGTGGAGCTGGTGGTTGTCTTTGTCAGTCTAATTTAATAATGTGGTTTGGAGCAGAGCTCTATGTGGTGTTTATCGGTGCTAGTTATTGTGTAGTGTGAGTCATTCTACGAACCTGCTAGGAACTGCCACACTTTCAGGATCAGGCTGCACTGTCTACAGCTGCTCCTCTTAAAACCTGAATTATAGCTCTTAAGCTTTCCTGTGCTTGTTTATATTTTAACACTGTGCAGTAGATTAGCATTTTCACACTTCATTTTAGCACTCCCATGTTTACAGTGTATAGGAAAGTTGTGTGTTTATTTAGATGTGTTTGCGTTCTTGTGACTCTGTTCAGATTAAGAGGTCAGACAAGAAGCATCTGTAAGCTATCTCTCAGCATTACGCACCCCCATTCTTATCCTCATATATCCTCACACACTCACAGGTTCAAAAATCCTTCATTTTACACACACACACACACACACACAAACACACACACACACATGCGCGCAATTCTCGTGAAAGCCATTTACTCTGCTTTTCTGTAGCTGTAGTCAGCACAGTCGTTTTCCTGCTGCCAGCTTCTGGCTCGATGTACAATGCATTAGGTAGACGTCTCTGAAACGCTGTCTGTATCATCAGCACTCGCATTAATAGTGAAGCTCAGTGCAGTCGGCTACATACAGCAAGGTGTGTGTCTGTGATATAAATGGTGGGTGGGGGGTGAAGATGTCTACATATCAATATAGAAAGAATGAGTGTAAACAACCTTTTCCCTGTAACATTCTACTAATTGTTTCATTTTGAGTTGTTTCTCCAACAGTAGCAGACTTTGTATTGCTGCTTAGCTGAACACAAATTTTCAGCTACTCGAAGAAAAGCAATTTCTTAATTATATCTATAAATAAATCTTTTAAATGTAGGTGCTGCCGGTCCTGTTCAGTGCGTTTAATCCTGTCTGTGGTCTAGCAGGTTTTAGTGTGAGGTTAAATAAGTTCTTGGTCTGTTCTTAATTCAAGCTGTGTGTGTCCACCGATGTTTTTTCCTTTGTTCATTGACATTCATTTGTAATATAAATTTTAAGGTATTTTACTAATCTGTGAATTCTCTTTGAATGATCCTAATTGTGCTGTTTGAAAAAAATATATATTTCGAACTATTCAAATAACTTTATAAGGTGGAATAAATCGTTTTAGGTCAGATCTTTGTTCTTTAGTCTGAGGAGCCACAAGGTTTGGTCTGCATTGAAGTTGTAATTGTGGAGAACACCGTGTTGGAGTGCTGGAATTGTTTGAAATTTCAAATCTGCTAACTACAGGTTGCTATCCAAAAGACTGTCAGTGAATGAAAACGATTCACAATTGGAACACAATTTATAGTCCTGTTTAACCTGATGCCGCCTCTGCCAAGTTCATGTCAGTAATGTTGCAGTCACTGAAACTGCTGGTGGCCAGTGTTCAGTACGTTCAGCTTGATGTTACAGAGCAGAGAGCATTTAGTCAAACTCACAGTCAGTGAGTGGCAGAGCAAAGCTGTTAGAGTATTAATAAATCACAGTGCCAGGTGCAGCAGTGCCTTTAAAGCATAAAACAATAGCAAGAAAGCAGGACAGCACTCTTATCAGGCCTCTATTCAAAGTCAATGAGGTGCTTTAGTACTTAATGCAGGTCTTTTACTCAGGACGTGTTCGTCGTTCGAGCCTGCGACAGTCCATCATGTTTTATTCACTGTATTGGATTTGATTAGTTGCAAAGCAACAGCCACCAGTGTTTAATTGGGTTTTATGGTGCGGTGCTGTGCTTTGTGTTGTGTTAAGCAGTGCAAACAGTGGATGAGCAATAATTGCAGGAGGAGACAGAAATAGCAACAGCATGCTAATTCAATAAACTGGGAAGGGCTGATACAAAAGAATGGATGCGTGCTTTTACCAAAAACAAAACCCTTTTGTAGCCACCTTTTGCAGCTTTGCCCACTTTTAGCATTCACACAGTCAGCCTCATGAGGTTTCAAACCTAAAATGGTTTTCCATAAAGCTTGAGGAGTTCCCAGAGGTGTTGAGTGCTTGTTGGCTGCTTTTCATTCGATCTCATGTCCAAGTCGTCTGATGCAGTCCAATGGTTTAGGAGACTTCACATGGGGATACATTTGAAGTTCTTAAGATTTTTTGGCTTGACTAATCTTCATATCTAAAATTAATGATGGACTCTTTTTTCTCTTTTTTTCCACAATATGGATTTGTACAGTAGCTGTAGTAGCACTCATAGGGCTGTTTTTCCTCTGCACAAGACTGATACTCTTCTTACAAATTAACTTTAGACAATGCCCATCTGTGAACTGCAACCCAGTCCAGGTGACCAGGTGTGTGTGTGTGTGTGTGTGTGTGTGTGTGTGTGTGTGTGTGTGTGTGTGTGTGTGTGTGTGTGTGTGTGTGTGTGTGTGTGATAGCAGACATTTGTTTCAGGTAGAACATGTTGGAAGAAAATCAGCAGCAACAAAGATTATTCAGCTCTCTTTTCTTTTTTTGTTTTCCACACTAACACCTGAATCCCAAATTATGGTAAACTGGATTTACTCTTGTGTAATGTGTTGTGTGTACATAATCTGTAATGAAAGTAATGATAATTAATTCATAATCCAGTTTGCCCCGCAGTGTAGATTAGAAACGGGATCTCGGTTCAGATCACTTGACCATCTTTGTTCTTAGAAAACAAAATATGTACAATGGTTTATGGTGAATTGTTTAATTTGATTTGTGGTGTGTGTGTGTGTGTGTGTGTGTGTGTGTGTGTGTGTGTGTGTGTGTGTGTGTGTGTGTGTGTGTGTGTGTGTGTGTGTGTTGAATTCTGCCACCTCTTTAATTCACCCACAGAAAAAGCACATGCAGCGTGTTCACTGTTGTCATACCAACCGGCTATTACTATGGGATGTCAGTGGAGCTCGCCCATCGCCAGGAGGATTGAGAGGGTGCAGTTGCCATAGCGACCGCTTAGCTAGTGAGAGAGTGCAGTGAGTGGGTAATTAGGTTTGAAATGTGTCGAGAAAAGGAAGGTGTTATTTTGATCAAAGATAACAGCAGGGAAGGAAAATACACTCCTTTGTCTCAGAGACGGGGGTTGGGGGGAGGGGTGCAGGGGGCAGGTCTGTGACATGGCACCACTTTGTTTTCACTGTCACTTTATGTGCTTAAGGCCACATTTGCATTTGGATGATTGATCTCCGTACGAGGCTCTGGGAGACTTGGAAGCACTGAAATAGATGAGTTTTACAGATCATGATTTCCTTTCCAATTAGATCTCTGCCTCTCTTCAAAGGCTTTGTGTGTCCACTGTTTTGAAGTAGCATTGGTGCAGGTTTAAACTGAGCAGGTAGCTTTACTGCTATGATTCAATTACTCAGTTTATTAAAGCCGGTTGTCACAGTGTATGAGAATTCTGTAATGGACTGTCTGATAATGTTCTCCATGTCAGACTATATGATAAACATCCTCTAATTTTAGACTTGTGATAAAAGCTAATTACTATATTCTGCTTACATCATTATTTAGTCTGAAAGCAGCTGTTTAGAGAATTTGCTAATAGAATAGAAACATTATTTAAAGTGGGCTTTGAGATAATATGGATATTTTTTCTGTTTCGTCGTTTGCCTGTAAAATCGTTATAAACCTGTGAGTTTTGTTAAATAAGTCATAGCACTTTGACTTCTTCTAAGTTTGAATGCTGTGCCACTGAAAGCCACCAATAGTCTCGCCATGACCAGAAGTGAGCATGTTACCTGTTTTATGACCATCATTCTGAACTCATGACCCAATTATTATTTTACCCATGCTAGGCCCAGGTTTAGTTCATATGCACTGCTGGTCTACTCCAGTTTATCCCCTAATTTACCATAAGCTTGACTCAGGACACCTGGCTGTGTACCCTGCATATTCCACTTCCATGGGAAACTCATTCAATGAATAACGTATCATTTTTCAGCCTAATCTTAGAGTGCATTTGTATTGTGTATTAAGAATTTCAGCACCTTTCCCTGTACAGTGAAAAGAACAGGAAACTAGTTTCCTCGATTAAAATTGAACACTTGTAATAGAAGTTGAAGGGCAGCTGTTGAACTCAAGTGTATATGAAAATATATATAATGTTGTAAAATGTTACATTTTGCCTTTTGTCTGTGGTAATTGTAAGCGCTAATAAGAGAGCGAGAGGATTACTTTTCTCAGGGTAATATTTGCGGTTCTGAGTGTAGGCAGTGTAGCTCAAAGTAAACACAGAAGCGCCTCAGGTTCTCCCTGAAAGAAACTAAAATAACCAATCAATAACCGGAGTTACTTTTTTCTGTATTGCACTAGAGGCAGCAAGATAGAAATTTTCCTCATGTTGAAATTATTTAGCAATCACACATACATGGACATCCTGGAGTAGTTCCTTTAAATCCAATTACTTCTTTCATCTCCTACTTCCATTACAGTGCAAAAAAATACAGCCACTCATTAAAGTGGACAGAAAACCCCCTCATCAGCTTTATTACCAAGGTATTGGTGTGTGAGGGAAGTGTGTGTGGGGTGGGGAGGGGGGATCTGGACCTATTCCAGCTGTGTGTATGAACGTTTTATATCTTGCAGAGACCCACACATCCAGCAGGTGGCAGCATGAGCAGTGACTGGCATAAACTCCTTGCACATAATGGACTGCTGGTGTGGAGAGCCTCATCCTCTCACTCTGATAGTAGTGAGTGTACCTCTAGTCAACTTGAGTGTGTGCTAATACACTCTTTAGTAGGTCTAAGTGAGATTTCACTACAGCACAATTCTTCCAGTATCTTAATTCCTTATACAAACTTCCTTGTACAGACCTGCATTTACAACTTCTTCACACTTTTTTTTTTTGCCAAATCCTGGATCAGATTCCCAGCAAGGCGTGCTGTTATAGAAAAAAAAATCAACAACCTGAGTGAAGTGTTACATTCCTTTTGTAACACAGCAGCATTCCATCGGTTACTTTGGTAAAAAACTGTTATCGGGAGCACGTTAAAGAGGCTGTTGTTTGCTCTTTTTTCCCCTCTTGAAGTTAATAAGATCGAGTTTGCTGTTTATCAAAAAAACCACAAAGTGTAAACTCATCAGTCCTGATAACTTTCATCTGAAAGAAGCCACTTTCACTTTTTCCACAAGTGTTGTACTTAATGAAGCTGATGTTTAATAAACATTTACACCATTGTCTTTAGCATGGACCACACTACAGTTTGATTAACTAGCAGAACCATGGAGATATTCTTCTTCTTTTGGCTTCTCCCATTACGAGTTGCCACAGCGGATTCCCCCCCACGCTAACAAAATCTCCATTACTTTGCACTGTTGTCCACAGGTACCTGAACTCCTCCACCTTCTCCACCTTTTCGCCCTCCCTCTCATTCACACACATGTACTCTGTCTTACTCCTACTGACTTTTATTCCCCTTCTCTCCAGCGCATATCTCCACCTCTCCAGGCTCTTCTCAACCTGCTCCCTACTATCAGCACAACAAGGAGAAATTAATGCTTCTAAATATGTCAGGGAGCTCCTGACTAAACCTCCTGCAGAAACGCTGTGTGACTGATGTTTATTGACTCTGTGTGTGTGTGTGTGTGTGTGTGTGTGTGTGTGTGTGTGTGTGTGTGTGTGTGTGTGTGTGTGTGTGTGTGTGTGTCAGCAGTTATACAGAGAGCTGACCCAAGCTTCTTCATTTCTGCCCCCATCTTCTGTCTGTGTTACCGCTGAGCCAAACTGTCAGCACACTCTCTAACACTTACACCCTCACAGAAACACACGCGTGTATGTAGCTGAGAGCATTAGTATTTTTCCTGGAGAGTGATGGCCTCATTATTCACCGCTAATGAGAGAGAGCTTCCACTCAGTGGAACACAAAAATAGAACACATATGGTGTTTATTTTTATTATATTAGATTTGAAAATTGATCCATGCTTTTGAAAATACGTGGAAATAAACAAGAAATTGCATGCATTTACACTGCTTCTTGTAAAAAAAGTTTCTAGAAGTGAGTAGAACATTTTGTTTGCCTTTAAAGTGTAAATATTATGCAAATGCACACAGTGTTTGAACAGTGAAGCTGTGTTCACTATGTAAACCATAAAATATATAAACTCCAAAATCATACAAAATGAAAACACTTTTATATGAAATTTCATCCGTATGGATACACTTGGATGTGCATGTGCATGTCTGTGTCGTGTGTGTGTGTGTGTGTGTGTGTGTGTGTGTGTGTGTGTGTGTGTGTGTGTGTGTGTGTGTGTATGTGTGTGTGTGTGCACACTGATAGTGTTTCGAGTGTAGCATATGCTTAGGAGAAGAAGCCCGCAGGGTGGAGTCCATCCTTCTGTCACCCTGGCAACATTCCCCTCTTTGCCTGCCTCACAATGTGCAGCACATTAGTGTGTGTGTGTGTGTGTGTGTGTGTGTGTGTGTGTGTGTGTGTGTGTGTGTGAGAGAGAGAGAGAGAGAGAGAGAGAGAGAGAGAGAGCAAGAGATAGATAGAGAGAGAGAGCAAGAGAGAGAGAGAGAGAGAAAGAGCGAGAGAGAGAGAGAGAGAGAGAGAGAGAGAGAGAGAGAGTTATCCAAGTTCATGATCAAACGAGGTACACTGAAGCTGTGAGGAACACTAGCCACTGCACCATTTTGGTAAAAGATATATGTCTTGCTTGCTTTGCTCCAAAGCTTTGTGGCTCAGTAAGCCACCTTCTTCCTATTCTTTTTCTTACTCTCTCGCTCTCTTTCTTTCTCTCTCTCTTGTTTTAAAAAGAATCGAAAATTATTCGACTGCTGAATAATTAACAGGTTTACTTGTGGATGTACTGTGCTGGAGAGAGAGAGAGAGAGAGAGAGAGAGAGAGAGAGAGAGAGAGAGAGAGAGAGAGAGAGAGAGAGAGAGAGAGAGAGAGAGAGAGAGAGAGAGAGAGAGAGAGAGAGAGAGAGAGAGAGAGAGAGAGAGAGAGAGAGAGAGAGAGAGAGAGAGAGAGAGAGAGAGAGAGAGAGAGAGAGAGAGAGAATATATATATTCAGGCTAAAAATCCTCTTAAAGCAGCTTAGTGTCAGTGCCTGCACATGTTCTCAGATGTACACTTTATTGTCAAAAGTTTGCAGACACCTTGTCATAAGTATGGTATGAGCTTTTTGAGCATCGCATTCCATGTTTCGTCACAATTTGCTCTTATAATCCCCTCCACTCTTCTGGGAAGATGTTCCACTAGATTTTGGTTTGTGCTGGTGGAGATTTGTGTTCATTCAGACACAAGGGTGTTAGTAAATTCAGGTACTGATGTAGGTGAGGTGAGGAGGCCTGAGGTGCAGTCAGCGTTCACCCTAATGCCAAAGGTGTTCAATAGGGTTGAGGTCAGAGCTCTACAGCAGGAGATTTTCCACTCCAACACATGCAAACCATATCTTCATTAAGTTTGCTTTGTGCACAGGGGCTTTGTCATGCTGGAACAGGTTTGGGTCTTCAAATTCAAGTGAAGGTAAATTTCATGCTTCGGCCTCCAAAGATACACTGTACAGCTGTGTGCCTTCAGCTTTGAGATAACAGTTTGGGAAAGAACCGCATATGGTTGGGAAAATCAGGTGTCCCAATACTTTTGTCCATATAGTGTATATTCAAATCAGCCAATCTTGACTTGTGCATGGGCAGTGGAAATGTTTAGAGCCAAACTAATTTATCATGTCCAGTAAATTTGAGTTTAGTTCCCAGAATGAGTGCGTTGTGTCTGTCTGTCTGACCGCGAGTAAGAATGCATTTGATATCTAAGAGTGCAGAGAACAATGCTGAGTCATTATTATCATCTGTAGTGTTATCTCCATCTCTGCTCCCTTTCTCACAGAGCAGGAGTGTTGTATCCTTTAGCTCAGAGAAGGAAAAAGCTGCTGGGACTTGTGACTTTCACACCCTGAGAATGAAGTCAAGCTTATTGAATAAATGAACTTTTGTAATGTAAATATGCACCCCTGATGGAGCGAGAATCTATTTATCAATGTTGAGAGCTAGAAACGTGTCTTCACGATGAGTAATTAAACCCACGATTGATTGCTGCGCTACAGCCTTTTCATTTTCATCTCCCTCATACCGTGCGTGCTGTTCCCCTCTTCTACTATTTTAATCCGTCTGCTCCCTAGCTAGCTAACATTAAGTGCGTCCGAGGGCACAATCAGCTCGACGTTTACAAACACGACTCTCCTGCTCTGTAAACACAGTCACACTGGTACCTTCTCCACAAATTTCCCCCGAAGCGTCCTAGTAAAGATATATTGTTCTTGACAGCGATGTTTCAGCACTGTGCTGCAGTGTACAGCGTCACCACACTCACTGATCCGAGACGCTTTCAGCCTGTCGTCCACATTTACACTGCCACAGACCAGAGCACACGCTAAACACAATGCTGCAACAGCTGTGAAAACACTGTAAGATATAAATAATGTCCTGGAGTGCAATACAGATTATTACATTGTTGTGGTGTAATATAGTAAGTTGCAAAGAAGAAAAAAAAGATAAGTGTGTGTATGTGAGGTTGTGAAAGTTCAGCTTCTAAGCAGTCTATCATTTCTCTCTCAGCATGCAGGTTTAATGCTTTAATAAAGTGCTATAAGGAGTGTAGAGGTGACCTTCATTGAGGTTACACATCCTCTACACACACACACAGTTACCTAAACTTTACCACAGAGTTGGAGGCACACAATTGAATGTGAACATTGACTGCACCCCAGGCCTCCTCACCTCACCTACATCAGTACCTGACTTTACTAACATCCTTGTTATAGCACCCTCCAAAATCTAGTGGAACATCATCACAGAAGAGTGGTGGTTATTCCAATCCATGTGAACCACATTTTATGGTCAGGTGTCCACAAATGTTTGTTTATGTCTGTCACACCATGTTACATACTCATACTGATTATTTTATAAACCTGATCTATGTATTAGCTCTCTTCAGAACCTCTCAGCACTCTCATACTGCTGTAATCTTCTCATGATCCAGTCTATCATCTCTGGGTTGACTGAACAGTTTAATAGTTTTTAAAAGTTTTCTAGGCTGCTAAAGGAAGGTCAGATTTTTAAGACATTTTTCCAGTAAACTGTGCATGACTACTCTCGCTCAAAATCTCTGAATCAGTGGGATAAATGTGTAAATCTGTTATTATATTTATTATATCTTATTATATTTTGCAGAATTTCCAGGCTCTGCCCAGGCAGCCAGTACAGATCTCAAAGAGGCAGTGTGTCGAAGGTAAAGTACGCTATAAGTGTAAGAGACATTTCGTCTGCAGACAGCGTACTATTACTGCGTAATATCTGTAAGGTCAGAGGCGTTCTCTTTAGTGCTGACAACAGGAAATGTTGTGATAGGCAACTCACAGAGACTTTATAATGCGACTGCCGGCATCGAGACAGAGCAGAACCCTCCTGGGGTTTTTACTTAGTACATTTTTTAAAATATCGGTACGGCTTTTTTGTGACTCAGTGATATAACTGTTAGGTCGATGTCAGCATTTTCTTGCTTTGCATTTTCAATACTATCTTTGTTCTGTTCCTGGTAAAGACACGACACTTTTCGTAATTTCTCTTCAAAATGTACTGATATAGAAAAAGAATTATTCATAACTTGACAATTTGTTGCATGCTGATAAGATTCAATGTCACCATCTCCACATTTTGGAGCTGTTTTATTCCTGCTATACCGCAGCTATTGCACTGTTTCTATGACGTGTTAATTAAAAATAAGCCATAATACTTTTCTATATTGTGGAATGTCAAAAACAAGTTTTCATTCAGCACTTGCTATTAGAGCCGATATAAACTCGTGTAAATACTGCAAGAACCTAAATACCTCACTGTTGTCCATGTAGATGACTTCCCAATGTCAGAGGAACAAAAAGACTACTGCAAATCAGTGTCTCCGCATAGAAAAGTTCACCATATGTTTTTCTTTGTTATGCGAGTGAGTGTGCTCCTCTTTTAATTATTAGATAGAATGATTTATGAACATGCAGGATTTACCAAAATACATCTGAAAACAGCTGAAAGAGAGTAAATGAAGGACAGTGATTGGGTATTCACTTTATATCATTGCTAGTTGGTCATCTAAAGTCTGTAAAGGTGTAGAAAAAGGAACAATAAGGTAAAGATTTAGTTTGTAATAAAACACGATAATACAACCGAGTGATGCGCAGAAGCTGCTTACAGCAGCGGGCGCATGCTTCTGCACTTTCATACGCCCCCAGAGCCTCATTCTGTTAGCTCCTCTATCTCTCTCACATTCTTGCCCACTCTCTCTCTCTCTTTCTCTCTCACTCTCTGCACATTTGTCCTATCTATCTCATTGCTTTGTCTCCCTCTCTCACGGCCTTATCTTTTTTCGACTCCTCCTCTCATGTTGTTCTGCTCTTCTTTTGTTCCTCCTCTCTGTGCATTTTCTATGCATTTGTGTTTCCTGTGTTTTACAGCAGCTCTACATCAGTGCCTCAGAGGCATTGATTTTTAGAACAGTTTTATACTCCATTCTTACACACACACACTCACACACACACACACACACACACACACACACACACACAAACCCATCAATCTGCTCCTGCAGTGCCTTCACCTCACACTCTCTAAATAAGTTTGTGCTTATGGCTGTTTTCTATGCTGGTCCAAATAAAAAGGTTAAACACTGTGTATTTATGCAGGAGAATGTTTTCAGGTTGTCTAAATAAACTTGTTTCCTGTGATTAGCCGCTACGGGGAAGGAGGCAGAGCTGGTAACGGTTCACCCTCGTACCATGTTCATACCACGAGAGGGCTGGAGTTTCCTTTCTGCAGGTGAGAAGCGACAACTAGTTTAGAGTTCCTCAATCAGTCTATCAGTACGGCAAAGCAGCCTTCATCTTTGTGTTTTTTTCTTTTTTTAATAGTCAATAGCCACTGAGCTAAAGGAATAGAGATTAGCATTAGCAGCAATACCAAACATACTACATTATATAGCGTCTTAATGAGTACTGCTTAGGAACCACAATAGTACCCATGCGCTTCATTTGGAAGAACATACTGACTGGCACAAATGCACCAGGCAATAGCTAACTGCCTCATAAAACATATCACTTCATGGTCGGGAATCTCGTTCTTGATTTTCCATGTGCAGTTTATGTTAAACATGAGATACGTCAGATAAAGACCACAGGTCAATGTCACAGCCCACCAATTATCCTCAGATGTTTAAATTAGCAACACAGTTTTACCTGATAAACTGCTACAATACACACTATCATGGATGAAAAATGATCTGACCAGGGATGATCCTCTTCTATGGTCTTCTTCTTCTTCTTCTTCTTTCGGCTGCTCCCATTAGGGGTCGCCACAGCGGATCATCCGTCTCCATACCACCCTGTCCTCTACATCTGCCTCTTTCACACCAACTACCTGCATGTCTTCCCTCACCACATCCATGAACCTCCTCCTTGGCCTTTCTCTTTTCCTCCTACCTGGTGGCTCCATCTTCAGCATTTTTCTACCAATATAATTCATGTCCCTTCTCTGCACATGTCCAAACCATCTCAATCTCGCCTCCCTCACCTTGTCACCAAAACATCCTACATGTGCTGTCCCTCTAATAAACTCATTTCTAATCTTGTCCATCCTCGTCACTCCCAACGAAAACCTTAACATTTTCAGCTCTGCTACCTCCAGCTCCACCTCCAGTCTTTTACTCAATGCCACTGTCTCTAATCCATACAACATCGCAGGTCTCACCACAGTCCTATAAACTTTCCCTTTCATTCTTGCAGATACCCTACTATCACAAATCACTCCTGTCACTCTTCTCCACCCACTCCACCCTGCCTGCACTCTTTTCTTTACTTCTCTAACACACTCTCCATTACTTTGCACTGTTGACCCCAGATACCTGAACTCCTTCACCTTCTCCACCTCTTCTCCCTGCAACCGCATCACTCCACTGCCCTCCCTCTCATTCACACACATGTACTCTGTCTTACTCCTACTGACTTTCATTCCCCTTCTCTCAAGCGCATATCTCCACCTCTCCAGGCTCTTCCCAACCTGCTCTCTACACTCACCACAAATCACAATATCATCTGCAAACATCATAGTCCAGGGAGACTCCTGTCTGACCTCGTCCGTCAACCTGTCCATCACCACTGCAAACAGGAAAGGGCTCAGGGCCGATCCTTGATGCAGTCCAACCTTCACCCTGAATCAGTCTGTCGTACCTACTGCACACTTCACTGCCGTCACACTGTCCTCATACATGTCCTGCACCACCCTCACATACTTCTCTGACACACCTGACTTCCTCATACAATACCACAATTCCTCTCTCGGCACCCTGTCGTACGCTTTCTCTAAATCCACAAATACACAATGCAGCTCCTTCTGTCCTTCTCTATACTTCTCCATCAACATCCTCAAAGCAAATAAGGCATCTGTGGTGCTCTTCCTCGGCATAAAACCATACTGTTGCTCACAGATGGTCACCTCTTCTCTCAGCATGGCTTCCACTACTCTTTCCCATAACTTCATGGTGTGACTGATCAACTTAATTCCCCTGTAGTTACTGCAGGTCTGCACATCTCCCTTATGCTTAAAGATCGGTACCAGCACACTCCTTCTCCATTCCTCAGGCATCCTCTCCCCTTCCAGAATCCTGTTAAACAATCTGGTTAAAAACTCCACTGCCATCTCTCCTAAACATCTCCACGCTTCTACCGGTATGTCAATTGGTCCAACCGACTTTCCATTCTTCATCCTCTTAATCGCTGCTCTCACTTCCTCCTTACTAATCCTATCTACATCCTGCTTCACCAACTCCACATCCTCCAACCTTCTCTCTCTCTGATTTTCCTCATTCATCAGCTGCTCAAAATACTCCCTCCATCTTCTCAACACACTCTCCTCATTAGTCAACACATTTCCCTCTCCATCCTTTATTGCTCTAACTTGCAGTACATCCTTCCCAGCTCCCTCCCTCTGCCTGGCCAATCGGTATAAATCCTTTTCTCCTTCCTTAGTGTCCAACCTCTTATACAGCTCCACATATGCCTTTTCCTTGGCTTTCGCCACATCCCTTTTTACCTGCTGCCGCATCTCCTTGTACTCCTGCCTACTTTTCTCATCACTCTGTCGATCCCACTTCTGTTTTGCCAACCTCTTTCCCCTATTGCTCTCCTGCACTTCCTCATTCCACCACCACGTCTCCTTGTCTTGCTTTCTATTTCCAGATGTCACACCAAGTACTTTTCTAGCTGCCTCCCTCATCACTCCTGCAGTAGTTGCCCAATCATCCGGCACCTCTTCACCACCACCAAGCCCCTGTCTGACCTCTTCCCTGAACCTCACACTACACTCTTCCTCCTTCAGTTTCCACCATCTTATTCTTCTTTCAATCCTTACTTTCCTCCTCTTCTTCTTCGCCTCCAAAACCATCCTACAGACCACCATCCGATGCTGTCTAGCTACACTGTCCCCCGCCAACACCTTACAGTCTCCAATCTCCTTCAGGTTGCATCTCCTACACAGAACATAATCCACCTGTGTGCACCTTCCTCCACTCTTATACGTCACCCTATGATCCTCCTTCTTCTTAAAATACGTGTTCACCACTGCCATTTCCATCCTTTTAGCAAAATCTACCACCATCTGCCCTTCCACATTCCTCTCCTTAAAACCATACCTACCCATCACCTCCTCATCACCTCTGTTCCCTTCACCTACATGCCCATTAAAGTCTGCCCCAATCACCAATCGTTCTTTCCTAGGTACACCATCTACCACTTCATCTAATTCACTCCAGAATCTTTCCTTCTCCTCCATCTCACAGCCAACTTGTGGAGCATAGGCACTGATGACATTTATCATCATCCCTTCAACCTCCACCTTCACGATCATCACCCTATCAGAAACTCTCTTCACCTCCACTACACTCTTACTGTACTCTTCCTTCAGAATCACCCCTACACCATTTCTCTTCCCATCCACACCCTGATAAAACAGTTTAAACCCACCTCCAATGTTCCTGGCCTCACTCCCTTTCCACTTGGTCTCCTGAACACACAGCATATCTACCTTTCTCCTCTCCATCATATCAGCTATCTCTCTCCCTTTACCCGTCATAGTACCAACATTTAAAGTACCAACCCGAACCTCTACTCTCCTACACTGCTCCTTTTCCTGCCGTCTCTGTAGACGTCTTCCTCCTCTCCTTCTCCTCCTTCGGCCAACAGTAGCCTAATTTCCACCGGTACCCTGTCGGCTAACGATACCTGTGACGGTCGTTGTTAACCCGGGCCTCGACCGATCCGGTATGAAATTCTCATTTGTGATCCGCATATTTGATTTGGCACATGTTTTACGCTGGATGCCCTTCCTAACGCAACCCTCCCCATTTACCCGGGCTTGGGACCGGCACTAAGAGTGCACTGGCTTGTGCCCCCCTAATGGCTGGGTTATCCTCTTCTATGGTCTACAGTATCTAATAATTCTAGGGTTATCTGCAGGGCCACTGGTTATACTCTGGATACATAATTTGGATATATAAAGTAGTTTTTTCCTGATAAACAGGTGGAGATAAAACACATTAACTCAGAGCAAAGAGAGGAACAGTCATGTTGGATTTTTTCAGATCAGAGGGAACGGTGAAGCTGCTTTGACTGCAACTGTCACTGGCCCTAACTGTGTCTCTTGTCATTTCTTGTTGTGTCTCTTTCTGGTACTGAGGGTCTGTTATTACTGAGAGGGAGGGAGACAGAGGATTGTGTGTGTGTGTGTGTGTGTGTGTGTGTGTGTGTGTGTGTGTGTGTGTGTGTGTGTGTGTGTGTGTGTGTGTGGTGAACCTGCTGTTCTCATGCACCATGGGAAAAGAATGTTCTAAGTGTTCTGACCCAGCTAAGTACAGACGCCCTGACGCCCGCCTCAAAACTGTGTCACAGCACAAGATAGAAACGGAGGGAATAAACGAGGAGGAATAGAAACAGCAAGAGCGAGATGGAGCGATCATTAAAATAGGGCCAGTCTCTTTGTTGTCATTACCGAGATGAATCAAGGACACCAGCACTGTGTGTTCCTGCTCCACAGGGTTTGTGTGTGTTTGCTGTGTGTGTGAGTAAGAGATAGTATGCGAGGCCTGTAGTGGTCTTGAAATATTTGATTATAGGCTGCAAACAGGAGAAAAGGTTTTTATTTTTTTTATTTTTATTACAATCACAACCAATCATATAGCTTGACACCTGTTAAAATATATACAGGTTTTCAATAATCTTCTCAAATACTCAATAGATCGTGTAAATGTTGTTTTTTTAATGAAACGAACAGGAAATAATTTTCCATTTAGAGATTGTTTGGTACTTTTTTGCGATATAGTTCTAACAGTCATCACTGTGAATCGTCTTTGTAAAAGAAACACAATGTATGTGGAGTATTGTATATTGTACACAGTCACATGTTTATGATGCAAAATCAAGTAATACTGCCGTTTCCCCAGTGTTTCTACTGCAGCTTCAAAACGGTACCAAACCACCACATTAATGAATCAAGCAAAACTATAAAGCGTTGGTATTTCTATATGAAAGCAATAATTTTAAGTCCCAGTGCTGCCAAAGAGTTGAATAATGTGGATAATTTACTCTAAAGGTATTTACCTTAAAGCACTTCACAACGTGGGAATTTTTCCGTGGACAGAAAGTTCTTTTACCGTCAACCTCGGCAGTAAGAGTTAGAAAGAGAGAGTAGTGAAATGCAGTCGGTCGCTACACCACTTTTACATCGAAGGGAAAGCATTCAGAGACACTTAGCAGTGGTTATCACAGGAGACCGTTCTCATTTCCACAGTTACACATCAGGTTACTATTGCAGTTCTGATCACATGATCACAGAGCAGACTTCAGTATCAGTAGCACACATATGCTGTATCTTACTGTGCAAAGAGAAAAGTGTGTGCATTCCCATAATAGTAGTTACACGGGTGGATAAACAGACAGATAAAAAGGTAATGGAAATGCAAACAGGGTCACATTTATGTGTCACATGCAGGCACATGGATTTTGGTGATGGGTAGATTTAAAGAGGTCGGGGGGAAAAGTTGTGCAGTAAAACTTATAAAATTTGAGATTTAATAGTTCAATCACACACACACACAGACACACACACACACACACACACACACACACATACAAACACACACTATCGTTTTGCTGGGAATTGAAGTTAATAATAACCTAAATGTTATATGTAGTTTAATATATATAGTTGTAGTAACATATGTAGTTGGTGATCCTATAACGGTTGCAAAGAAGTGGAAACTTACCTGGAATTTATGGGAATTCAGAAAGTTTGCATAAACAGTATTATATACAAACATAAATATAAAGATTTTATTTAGTCATAGGCTGACATGCATGCCCAAATAATACAGATTTAAAAAAAAATACATTTTTTACATTGATTTAATTGTTAGTTTAATTTTGGTGCGCGACAGCTTTACACAAAAGTTTAAAACCATAAATGTATGTAATGTTAAATGTAACGTGAATACTCACCAAGGTGAACATTTTTAACATGCAGGATTGTAAAAATGATGTGTGTTATGGAAGAATGCAGAGTGCATGTAGGGGGCGTTGCCTCAGTGGCCCTGCATTAAGGGTGCTGTGTGCATGTGATCGATGAATGTATAGGGTAGAAATTTATCTGAAATTGCATTAAATCTGGTTGTTTAATCTCAAATTATCCTGCAAGATATTTTCCAACTACATTTAAGTTCCCTGTTATTGGCTATCCTGCAATTTAGTAAATTCCCAGGTTATTCACATTAATTCCCATGGAAAGTTTCCAGTGTTAAAAATTCCTGGAATTTTGCAATCTTCATCCCCATTCTCTTTTAATGAGGACTGAATCAGGAATATCAACAGACAGAATCTATTAAAGGTAGAATAATATTCATAAAATGTGCACATTATTATAACACTAAAGGGTAAGTTAGTTAGTTTTTACTTTCTAAAGCAAAAGAGATGCAGAGATGCCAACTAATTAACTGTCACCTGAAAAAAAAAGCTTTCCAAAAAAAAAAAGGCAGAGGTTGTTAGCAAATTTGAGTCCTAAGTTGTGAATCAGTAGGAACACATGGATAGTGGAGTGGGGCTGTTTGTTGGATAAAATAAAGGTGGAGCAATTTTTTTATTATTATTAGCATTTTATATATATATATATATATATATATATATATATATATATATATATATATATATATATATATATATATATATATAGCTCTAGCTTTTGAGTTGTACTTGTCTACATTTATTTTAAGATATACTTGTCTACCTTCTATATACACTTTATGGACAAAAGTATTGGGACACCTGATTTTCCCAACCATATGTGGTTCTTTTCTCAAAGCTGAAGGCACACAGCTGTACAATGTATCTTTGTAGGCGGAAGCATGAAATTTTACCTTCACTTGAACTTGGTGACCCAAACCTGTCCCTGCATGACAAAGCTCCAAACTCCATGAAGATATGGTTTGTGATATGGTGGGTTGAAGTGGAAAATCTCCTGCTGTAGAGCTCCGACCTCAACCCTATTGAACACCTTTGGCAGAAATGTGAACGCTGACTGTACCTCAGGCCTCCTCACCTCACCTACATCAGTACCTGACTTTACTAACACCCTTGTTAGCACCCTCCAAAATCTAGTGGAACATCATCTCAGAAGAGTGGAGGTTATTCTAACAGAAAAAAGGTCATAGATGTGGCATCTTGAAGCTGAAGGTGTGACCAAAATGCCTCAGTAAATCCTGTCCTTTTCAGTGCTTACATTAAAAGTCAGTGCACTTTATCCACTGTAGTGTTTTATGCACATGTACAATCCAGCAATTTCAGGAATATGTATGAAACAGGAGGCAGATTGGCTGTTCTAGATTGCTGCTTCATGTGAATGTGCATTTATGGAGTCATTTCCTTGGTACATTTTCCACCTTTGGTGTCTTTAATCGACTCTGGAGCCACTGTGATACTGAGCCCAGGATTAAAGTGAACATGAATAAATAAAAAAGGAGCAGTTACTTAGACAACGTATTCAAACATATAGAGGCTTTTAAATTATAAGACTTACGTCCAAGACAAATTTCAAGCAACTGGTTACTGAGTCCATGTAAAATTTCTGCAACCTGTGGCTTAAATCTACTTTTTGAAAAAGGAAAATTGCTTATGGCCTGTCCTGTCCTGTCCTGGCCTGGCCTGTCCTGTCTTATCCTGGCCTGGCCTGCCCTATCCTATCATGTGTCCCATGTGTTTTGTTGTTTGCATTTTGTCTTCATTGACGTTCGTCTAATGAGCAGTTTAGGTCAAACATTACAATCATTGATGTCTCTGACTCCCTGATCACACAGTGTGACAAGAACTCAATAACTCATTCATATTACAGAAATCCCCCCTCCCTCCCTCCACACACACACACACACACACACATACTGTTGTATGTGTGTATGTCTCTTTACTGTGTCACTCATCACGCAACACTACACAAACAAAACACAAGGACGGGTAAACCGAGCATACATTTGTGAGTGGAGAAAGTTGTTAAAAGAACAGTTTCCTTCTCTTTTTTTTTACATTACGTAACGTATTTGAGGGGAAACACCATTGAATAAATGTGTGTGTTTGTGTGTGAGAGTTTCTTTAGCAGTATACACACCCTTGGGTTGAAGTGTAAGCTCATTCCTTAACACTTTCTTTTATCAGACAGTGAGACTGCTGGGACGATTACTGTGCCTGTTCACAGAGAGGGGGATATGCCAAACACACGCACACACACAGATTTTTACATCCACACGTGAACGTTCTGTTTCTTGCTTTCTGGTCTCACTTTCTTTCTTTGTCTAAAAAATTGTATTTGATGATAAAGTGTGTTTTTACCTGGAAAGTATGGTGATACAGAACTATTTACGCTATGTTGCATGTGTTTGTTCTCCTCAGCACCTCCCACGTCCCATCATTTCCCATATCCTACTAATGTTAACAGAGTTCGATTTTACATGATGGGAATGTTATTACTGAAAATTGCATTGCTGTATAATTTAGTGTTCTAGATGTAACCCTAACTCCCTGGTACAACTGGCTTCACTTCTTAAGCTACATCTCTCTCTCTCTCTCTCTCTCTCTCTCTCTCTCTCTCTCTCTCTCTCTCTCTCTCTCACTCTCTCTCTCTCTCTCTCTCTCTCTCTCTCTCTCTCTCTCTCTCTCTCTCTCTGTAGATTTCTGCCAAGTAGAGTTGCGTCTGTTGGCTCATCTGTCATCTGACCCAGAGCTGTTGAGAATCTTCCAAAACCCAGAAGCAGACGTTTTTAATATGCTTGCCTCTCAGTGGTGGGTACAAACTCACACTCACACATCTTGATACCTGAGAAGCTTATATCCCTCACAGACACACACACACACACACACACACACACACACACACACACACACACACACACACACACACACACACACACACACACACACACACACATACATATCCAGCCTCTGATTTGTACATGAAGGAGAACTCCAAGAACATGATTTCAGTCCTTCCACTAACATGTTCTGGGCATGCGCTGCGAATTGGGGGGAGCAACGGATCTAAGCATCCCTTTACACATTGTCAATGCTGTTGCCATGACGACCCACTAGAGGCATCACAAGTGTTTTGTTTTGGCTCCCTGCCTGCATTAGACACACTAAACTCCACTTCACCACTGAACAACATGTTTTTGTGGCATATAATGAACAAGAATCCAGAGAAATTTATGTAATGTGCTAGTCAAAGTTACAGGTAGTTTAACTAATGGTGCATGTCAAAGTATTTTAGATAACCATTCAACAAGTGTATAGTATTTATTGTTTTACTATTATTATTTGAGTCATACATTTGAGTAAGGAATATAGAATTTGGGGTCAGTGGCTTATTCCTCTTATCCTTAAGCAATACTTTTTAAAATTCATTTTACATTAAATGTTGTGGAATGTGCATGAAATAACTGACTTCCTGTTATTATTTAATTCTGTTACAGTAACTGTAAAAGCTGTATTGTTACAGAATACTTTACCTTATTCAGTACTATACATTTTACTTAAGAAAGAAAAATGTATAGTAGTGGATAAGGTGAAGTATTCTGTAAGAAGTATTCTGGGGATGAATGAGCTGTTACCATAGAAGTGTTAACATATTAGAATAATTATATATATATATATATATATATTAGTTAGTTAGGGTTATATATATATATATATATATATATATATATATATATATATATATATATATATATATATATATATATATATATAAAATTATATATTCAAATATAAACTCAAATTTTAGCAACAATTTTAGCGTATCTTTTTAAGGGACAATACTATAAAAATTAAACTTGGATATATTTTACGGTAGTCAATGTGCATCTTGTATAGCAGTACAGATTTACTGTCCCTTGGAAAAGAATTTAACATACAGCCATTATTTTCTAAATAAAAGGCAGCAAAAGTGAGTACACCCTGAGTAATAACAGTTGTATGTCATGTAACAATGTAAAGCCACATGTCCTACTCATCATGTTCATGTTTTTATCTGCTTGACAGGACAATACAAATGTGTGTATCTTGTATTAGAGCAGTTAAAATTTGGTGCTTTGAGTACAATTCTCTAATACTGACCACTGGATGTTTAACATAAAAACCTCATAGCAAAGACTCTCTGAGGTTCTGAGAATTAGAATTGTTGCTCTCCACTAAGATGGCTGAGGCTTTAAGAAGATCTGTAGCACCCTGAAACTGAGTGACAGTACAGTGGCCAGGTTCATACAGAGGAGTCTTCCTGCTGTGCATCAGGTGCTAAACAAACTGTTAAACAAACAGATATATGAGTGCTGACAACATTGCTTTAGAGGTTGCAGAAGTGGAAGGTCCGCTTGTCAGTGCTCAGACCATACGCTACACAATGCACTGAAGCTGAATCAAAGAGCAAAGAGTTTGCTGAAGACTCTCTGTCTAAGAGCATGACTTACTGGTGTTGTGATGTCCTGTAGCCTAATGAGACTAAAATTTTTATTATTTGACTCAGGATGGTGTCCAGCATGTGTGGTGATGCCTGGTAAGGAAAAGCAAGAAAATTGTGTCTTGTCTACAGTCAAGCATGGTGGTGGTAGCATCATGGTCTGGGGCTGCATGAGTGTAACATGGATTCCAATTGTAAAGTGACATTTTGAATCTGAACATGATACTCTCCCTTTAGAAACTGGGCCAAAGGTGATGAAGTGACCAAGTCCATGTCGAGATCATGTCTCCAGACCTGAATCCTATTGAGCACATGTGGGGCATCCTTAAACGGAAGATAGAGAAGCATCATGTGTCTAACATCCAGCAGCTCTGTGATGTCATTAGGGAGGAGTGGAAGAGGATCTCAGCAACAACCTGTGCAGCTCTGGTGAATTCTATGCCCAGGAGGAATAGGGGAATTACTACATAACATTGTACATTAACATGTTCATTTAGAGTGTACTCCCTTTTGTTGCCAGTTATTTAGACAATAATGGCTGTATGTTGAGTTATTTACAGAGGACAGTAAATCTGTACTGCTGTACACGCTGCACATTGACTACTCTAAAATATATCTGTTTCATTACTATATTATTGTCCCTTGATTAAATGATTAGAATAAAACTAAAATCTCGTGCCTACACCCAAATCATTATAAGTTGCTTAAGCCCCATGCACATAAAATCTCTGAATAGTCAGTGTCATCGTCTAAATAATCAATTAAATAGAAATTAAGATCATTATACGAACTGCTGAATCGAAAACATTTTGATTGCTTTCGTAATTAAAATGTGCGTACATTCTGCCCAGTCAAAGACACACAATAATGCAGTGCACAAACGCTTCATCTAGCTGTCATTTTAATGAGGACATCTGGAGGGACGGATTGCTGAGACAGACATCATTTATGACTTCTCAAAAAAAACATGACCAGCCTGAACCCCTGCCTAGTACAAAATCTGCATGCACAGTGATCTCATTCAGACTGACTTACATAGTGCTGTGTGCATAACAAGAGGTGTGTGTGTGTGTGTGAGACCCTTAAAGTCTGACATAATTCAGTCTAAAAGTTGACCTGATATTAGCCACTTGCTGCTGATTTTGCCAAGTCAAATTCGGACTCACTGTCACTCTGTGGGTGTGCCTTCACCACTGACACTGCTGTCAGATACGTTCTTATATAACTCTCTCTCTCTCTCTCTCTCTCTCTCTCTCTCTCTCTCTCTCTCTCTCTCTCTCTCTCTCTCTCTCTGTAGGAAGGGTATAAGTGAGGACAGTGTAAGTGCAGAGGACAGAGAGCACGCCAAGCGCATTGTCTATTCTGTGGTCTATGGAGCTGGTGAGATCTCTTGCCAACACCCATATACTCAAAGTCACAGAATTCAGAGTCAGTTATTTAGGTACAGGCAAATCTCAAAGGTTTGTGGACAACTGATCATACCACTAATTATGATTGTTACACAGCCAATTCTACATTTATGCCCTCTTTGCTGTTCAAATAATCTCCACACTTCTGGGAAAGCTTTGGATTTGGGGATTTGCTCATTCAGCCTCAAGAGCATTATTGAAGTCAGGCAGGACTTATTGAGGTCTCAGAACAATGTTGAAATGCAACTGAAATATATGGACACCTGCACTATTCGAATCACAAGAGGATTCACGGTTGGAGAAGACGTTGAAGTGAAACTAGGCCTATTATTAAACATATGATACTTTTTGAAAGTGAATCACAGTCAGTGTAATGAGAAGTTGAATTCTGAAATAATTTTGTTTAACAGACTGTAGTGTCAGACTCTGATAAACAGGATGAGACAGGCTGGCACAGGGTTTGCTTATTATCAGATCAGACTGAATTCTGTGGTACTTAAATGACGATAAGAATAAGATCGAGCTCGAATGAGCATAGTCATTTTTTTACAGACGGTATCACAGTGACAATCATAAGGATTTTTTTGGTTTGATTCCTGTTTGCTTATAGATCACTCAGTAAAACTAATTTACACTTCAATTACACTGAGCACTGCATGAGCTTTTATAGGCTTGAAACAGATTGTGTCCACAGAGCTGTTAGAAGATTTCTAAAGCTGTGGATATGAAAAGAGTGGGCCAATCTGAGGTTAATGTATTACTACCTTTATTGAGTCTAATAAGAGCTATAGCATGTTAAATGTTCAATAATATTCAGGTTCATTTTAGGGTTATCATCCATGATATGGTTGATCCTTATTAATATATATTGTCATTATCTTTTATTTTACATCCCTCCGGCGCTCACAAAAAGACCAATTTAGGTACTTAGACTCTCGGCCATCCAGACGTCTACCAATCTCAGTTTTAGAAGTCATGACTGTTAGATGATTGATTACTGGATTAAACATTGTAAGCTGTTTAAGCTTCATTCAGATTCCAGCATCTTTAAGGTGGAAAAAATTGCACAATGTATTAGTGCAGGCATACTCCATTTATAATGACTTACAATTAAATTTCACATTGACCATAAAGTTTTGCTCTTGACATTTAAAGCTTTAATGGGCTGACTCTGCCGTATCTTGGCGAAGCTCTGAAGCTTTATAGCCACTTCAGAACATTCAGCTTAGATGAGGCAAATCCCTAGGATCACTTCCAGCTCAGTCAGTGGAGGATCCTTTTTCTCACAGAGGGCTGTGGAATGCGAGCTCCTCTGGGTTTTAATTTAGATACATAATGTACTTTTTCTGACCTTTAAGCAGTATTGTATTTTGTTAGTATATATAATTTTTGCACTTTCCCAAATGTAGAGAAGTGTAGGACAGTAATGAACTAAATGTAATTCATTACTGTATTTAAGTAGCTTTTTTATGTATCTGTATTTTACTCAACCACATTTAGCAAAATCAGTTGTTCCTTTTTATTTATGTGCAGATTAAAACGTAACTGGTCAATCACACAGCAAACCGCCAATCAGGGTGGAGCACATGCTCTGTTTTGAACTCATAATTGCCGGTTGGTGGTAGCTACTTATTACAAGCATACAGTTCAGCGTCAGTTCAACAGCAAGCAGAACGAAAGGAAGAAACTCCTGACTTAAACTTGCTGCAGCACCTGTGGCCTTGTTTACCAGATTTAATTTGAAATAGTTGAAAAGAAGGTTTTGGGCTCATAATCATTTTAAGGGCTATCAATCATTGTTTGACTCGTTAATAAAATAAAGTATAATAGGAACATTATTGCCATAATAAATCATAGTACTTTGGATATTTAAATGGATTCGAAGGCAAATACTTTTGTAAATTTTCCTCAAGTGAAAATTTAAAGGGACACTTTTACTGGAGTAATATTTTATCATGTGTGTCTTTATTTTAGTTCAAATGGTTTGGGTACTCGGTCCACCACAGTTTGAGAGACTGTGCGATGTTTTGAATTACACTGAGAGTCTTCTAAATACAATGGGGGGTTTTATTATGACTGTTCGGCTCTGTTTATCGAACTTAACTGGGTTGCCACTGTTGTTGATTTTGAGCTTATATCAGTGAGCATGTGACACTCACTGACACTCTCTTGCTGTGTCTATCAACAAGGTTTTACAGCATTTTGACCTCCAAATGCATTCTTCAGTGTTACACTTCCTGTGCGAACCGAGCACAACATGAAACAATGAAACATTTTCAACAAAAATCACTGCAACATGTACAAGATCCTGGAGGAAGAAGATGGAGTGTCATAAAAAGTACAGTCTTTCAAAGATCTGTACATAACCATGGTAACAGACTACTAAAAGAAAAAAGACATACAAGACGCACACAATTTAAAGGGCTGACAGGAATGAGCTCATGCACTTGCACTGGCACCGGTCAGAAGATAAAGTACAGTTCGATGCTCATGAGATGAAAGGTGATTTAGAGGAGAGGCATAAATAATCCGGTGAAGGGGTGTTTCAGAGGAGTGTGTGACTTCACCTAATAAAAATGTTCAAGTGTGTTGCTGTAACACACACTGGCATTGAAAGCTCACAGGTCCCAGTTATCCAGTTTATCAGTGTAAAGTGCATCTTCAGCAAAAGTGCGCATGTCTTTTTAAATACATGGCATACAGACTGGACGAAGTCTAACGTAGAAAGGATCTTTCCACTGTTTGGACTTCTTTGGAGATAAACACATCTCAATAACCGAAGATTTTTTTACCAGAGAGTTTGAAATCTGATCAGATCTATGATACACCGGACAATACAGTTTACTTTAATATCAGCATCATTAAAGTATTGAAGTATCACATTATTAGTATGCATGTAAATACAACAAACTTGAACGCACATAAACCTGAGCTACTAAAACGTTTTTGTTCTTTTTTATTCATTGCAGTTTTCACCTGTTTGTTCTCCCTCACTTTTTTTTGTTATCATCTCGCATGCTGTCTCTCTTTAATCCCATCTTATTCCTCTACTAATTCTGAACACAGATGAGGAAATGAGCTTTAAAGATGACTTGGGGGAAAAACCCATAGCCTGCATCTGTATCTCTGTTGGCTAGGTAACAGTGGAGCCTTTGATATGCCACAATGTGGTGACTGTGTATAGCTGCTTTCCTGTGAGGTGGGAATGAACATAATAGCTCATTAATTTTGCCACAAAGTTGTGGCCATAGCAATGCACAAGGAGGCCGAATTTCTCACTCCTGTACCATTCACACAATTTAATATCGACAATTAAAGGAGTCACGTATCTTAGTTAACTTGGGTGTATAGAGATTAGTGAATCTACCGTGGAAAGTAAAAGAGAACCTGAATTCATTCTTACTGTAATGAAGATGCGTTACAATCCGAAGGAGGAAATATGTGTGGAAAAAGTGTGCTCTGCTTCAGTGTCACAGCCTGGGTTTAAAAAGTGACAACGAATACACACCATCTTATAATGTGTAACTTTACAAATGAAGGCATCACATTTAATGGCAATAATTATCATATAACAAACAAAACTCTTTAATAGGAAGATAATCGGTGATGTAACTCTAACTAATTAGAGATACATAGAATTCTGTGGAATCTTTCATAGACAAGTATGACATTCATTTGTGCCTCGGATCCTGTCTATCAGTATGACCAAAAAAAAATATGGTACTGAGAAACTGCAAGTGCAAACTTCTTCCAGAGTCAGAAAATGTTAAAGGATTCTGACCAAGACTCCATAATGTTACATGTGTTTAATGTAGAGAGTTTGTTACCATAGAAACAATAATTAGAATGCATAATCAAATTTTGTAATATGGATGATGTCAGAGCTGTTCTTACAAAAACCTTTAATCAGTACCTTCCAATCAGTCAGATATGAGAATTCATTTGCGCTCTGATATAATGATGTTTAACACAGGTTTAAAAAAGACTTCGTATCACACAGCCAAGTGGTTCATGCTTTGTTGCATCCAGCGAGTTTTATATACAGATGTACCTGTAAGTTATCAACTATGAATGATGTCATAAGTCATTTTGCGAGAAAAACTGTTGCTTATTAGTCGTGGTCTGAAAGTAATGAGCTTAAAAAAGAATAACACCTGGGTTTGCTTTATTCTTTCCTTCTCATCCAAAATACTTTCTTTTAACTGCTTTTTTTTTTTACTACCAAAATGTTTCACTCTGTCTCAATCTTTGTGTCCTCGCTCTGCAGGAAAGGAGCGTCTCTCTGGTATTCTGGGTGTGAACGCTGAAGAGGCGAGTCGTTTTCAGGAAAGTTTTCTCCAGAAGTACAAAGAGGTGCAGGCTTTTATCCAGTGCACTGTCCAGCACTGCCACAAATACGGTGCGTGTCTGTGTGTTATTTGGTTACTGTATAATTGCCTATGAGTAATGAGAACAGGGTAAATAGTTTGCCCTTTGTATATTAGGTTTGCTAAAGAGTGCATGTGGAGGATGTAGAGAAGAGAGAAAAATGAGCACGAGAGAAATGAAGGGCAAACCGCTGATATTCGATACCTTCTGAAAGTGGCCACTCAATATGTTTACTAAAATGTCAGCATCACGAAGTGATTCAATTCTCACAACAAATACATACACAACCTATAGTCCTCAGACTTATGTGCAACACAGATCAATCACTGCCCAATGTTACACACCTAGATCTAATTATATGCACACAATTATGCTAAAAAGAAGGCTGAGGGTGTTACGAACGAAAATCCCAAATTCTAGCAATCAAGTTTAAACTTGAACTTGGGCCTTAGTTAATCTCTCAATACACATTCAGTCGCATAATGGGCTTCATGCCAGGACTGAAGAGTCAAAGCCAAAGAATGTGAGATTTTGTTCTGAAGTTGGGTTTCCCAGGCCAGAAATAATAAAGAGGTGCCTTGTCTGTGTGTACTGTATATCGACTTACCCACCTGCCAACCAAGCAAACATAAACTTCTTATGATTGATCACCTTTACCTTTTGATGTCACATTTATCCTAATGGAAGTAGCCCAGCCCCACTAAACATATTCATATAGATGAAAATGACCATAGATGCATTAAACACGTGCTGTGGTTTTCACAGTGACCACATCGCAGCACATCTGTACCCCCAGTACATATACAAGGTAGTATCGAAATGTTTTGAGATTAGTTTTTAAGCACACCAACAGAGGGCAGCACAAAACTCCACGCACATTCACAGGGAGCACTGACCTTCATAAGTCAGTGTGCCAAAGGATATCACTCTGTTTACATCGGGAGCTGTGCAACTGGTGTTATTCTGACCACGTGCATTACCGTGTCTGTTATTCTGACCACATGCAAGTTTCTCGCCGGGAACAGCATGACCTCACTTCTGGTGATACCTTTTGATGAGGTATGAGGATAGGTTTCTTTCTCATACCATCTGAGGGAGTTTTTTCTCACCACAGTCGCCACTGCCTCGCTCATTAGGTACAAACTTATAATGAACAAACGTGTAGGGACTAATCTCTTTATCTCTGTAAAGCTGCTTTGGGACATTGTTTAATTTTGTTTATGCGCTATGCAAATAAAACTGAATTAACTGAATATAGTACATTTTGGAGCAATGCTAGACAGCACTCTTCAACATCATCAAAAAACCAACTTGAAACATTGATGATCAATGTCAAGTAGTATTGAGTTATCTGTCAACAGCCTCTGTTTAACTCCTGTTAGTGCCTGCGAGCACATCCGTCTTCTATGATCATCTCCCATTTCACCAGAAGGTGATAATAAGGTTGCTATATTTGTAATAGTCTCCTGGTGTTATGATCCAGGTCCATAAGGTTAAAGGTCATGGGGTGGACACCATGTCTTTGATGACAATCAGTCTTCCAGCCAGCTGAAACCTAATTTATAGTCACGACATGGCAGAGTGACTTTACTCTGAGCATCTGGCAACTTTGGCACGTGGCACGTCTGCCTGCCTGATAATGTGCATGTTTCCTTTGCGTATGATGATATCTGTAGCATTATGAAACACACGGGAAAATGACTGAGCAGAATCTATTAAATTGCAAGATCTTAAGAATTAAATTTGTGGCTTGGGTTTTGCTCTATTCCAAATGTAATAATGTCAGTTTTTATAGTCCTTGTCAATTTCATGCGATTTTAAAAATACCCCAAAAGACGCAATCACCTTCCTTTAATAATGAAAGGACAGAGGGAAGCAGGACTTATATAACATCACTGTATCTGTCAGCACAACTCACAAGCTTCTTGTACATTGTTTAAAAATATTCTACCATAGTGGCTAAGGTATTTGACTTTGGATCCAAAGGTTGTGAGTTCAAATCCCAGCTCCACCCAGCAGCTACTCTTGGGCCCCTGAGCAAGGCTCTTCACCGCTTAGCTGCTCAGATGTTTGAATGCACCATAAATGTAAACGTTCAGAAAATGCATTGTGTGAGAGTTTACATGATCAAACTGTGGAATGTGCTGACTCTGCTAATGATTCCTCTGACAGGTCATTTGTGACGGCTTTCACACATATACATCATTACAGCAAAGCTTTTCCCCAAGCCAAACAGACACATTCCTGTGTGTATGTCATTATTGCTCATCAGTCTATTGTTGCCATCTTACACACACCCACACATCAGCCAGGTGCATTCCTCACCCAGCATCAGTGTCCCATTGTGGCCTGTAGCTCCCAGGCGTCACTGTGATTCTGGGAAAGAGATTTGTCCATGTGAGAAGCTCTGACTCATTTTACAGAAGGCTTTAACTGTAAAGCCGTGCCTTTGTCCTGTTGGAATGCACTGTAAGGGGAATACACAGCGCTGATATGTGAGCATGGGTTTTGCAAAAAAACACCCCGTGAGATCAAAGTTATTTAATATAGATTCTGCGTATTTGTGTGTGTGTGTACGCACAGGTTACGTTAAGTCCATAATGGGTCGGCGCCGTTTCCTCCCTCATATCCATTCAACAGATTGGAGCATCCGGAACCAGGCCGAGAGACAAGCAGTCAACTTTGTAGTGCAAGGTAGTGTGGCATTGTGCAGGTGGTCCTTAGCTTCATTATTAATAAACCGTTACCCTCTGCCATAAACTGTAAAGGTCATGATGAGACAGGCCTGAGATAAACCATAGTCAGAATTGGCTTCATCCAGTTTTCCAGCACTGGAACATTACAGTAAAAAGGTTTTGTGATTTCGATCAGGTTGAAACTGGAGAACTTCAGTGATTGTTTTTTTTTTTTATATTATCATGTTTCATCCCCTATAGAGGAAAGTATTGGAAGCACACACTTGTATAGAATGTCTTTGTATTCTGTAGCATAACATTTCCCTTTCACTGCAGTAAAGAGGCCCAAACCCGTTTCAGCAAGACCGTGTAGGTGTGCAGAAAACCAACCCAGAAATACCTGGTTTGTCAGTGGAAGGTTATCTGCACACCTACACTGTAATGCTGAAATGCTCCCAGTTTGTGTTTTGTTTTTTCAGAAATGTAAACACTTTAATTTCCTGGTCTGAGAGAGCATGAACAACATGGTCCCAGTTTTCATTTGGACATTTTAAATCGCTGGAATAAATAAACTGTCGCAATATCACTGCGTATAAACTCTCCTGCCAATGTTCTGAATGTGTGCCTTAGCTAACCGGAAACGTCCAAGGACCAAAGACGTCACTTACATGAACGAATTGTTGTTGAAATAGTGTATATGCAGCTGTTAGTTTATATTGTCTATTATAATGAAACTACTGAGGTTGGGATTTTTAGCTAAAAGGAACACATTCATATGATGCCTGTAACAGTAATAATTATTTGGATTTGTTTTTTATTATGATCATTTTAAAGTGTAAATCTACAGGAATCGTGGCCATCAGAACCAAATTTGTGTGTGCATGCATGTGTGTGTGTGTGATAAATCAGGTTCTGCTGCGGACCTCTGTAAAATGGCCATGATACACATCTGCTCACTTGTAGCCTCTTCCACCACTCTCACTGCCAGGTATGTCCAACTCCAAAATTCAGCAAGTCCACTCTTTATATCTGCTCATTATTCAACTGACCATCCAGTCCCATCTCTAGCATCTGTCTCGAATCTATCGTTTTATATACACGTGTCCAGAGGGTCAACTGCTCAGTCTGCCCTGTGTGTGTTTGGAGGCCTTTCACATTTCATTCTGTATCTTTATGGCCATCTCTAAATTGCATTTTTTGCCCAATAGAGAATGCTTTTCTGATTTCTGCTTATCTTTCCCTTTGACACGTCAGTGGATTGGTGTATTATTATTTTTCCCATATTACTTCTTTACCATCCTCAGACTCTGTTAAGAAGGAGATAGAAATCTAAGCTGTAACCCACAGGGATGTTCTTTTAGAAATGCACTCTGCCCACTGATCTAATAATACCTTTGGTTGCAATCTAGAGTGTAGCCAGAAGTTACAAACCACTTACTGTATATCTTACATAGACTGCACATGTTTTATTTAATTTTATCTTTGTTTCATGGTACATCCTGTTGTCTTAAAGGTTCACTAAGTAGCATGTGATAAAGATACGAGTTCCCTTTAAGGTTTAAATCTTTTGGAATAGACATGTAGCTATTTACAGTCATTCACTGAAAGAAATACATTGAATACATCCCGAATATTCTACATGCGCTCAGGCTGCTGGCTCAGATCCATGATGAACTACTGTTTGAGGTGGAGGACTCGCAGGTGGAAGACTTTGCAGGTTAACAAAACACACTCCTGTGACTCTTAACAGTTTTGCTGAAACCATTTATGTTTATGAGAATGTGTCTGTACTTTGAAACAGTGTTGGTGAAGGAAACAATGGAGTCTCTTCAGCATATCAGCTGTCTTGGAGTTAGTCTTTCAGTGAGTAATCCAAATAGTAGAAATGTACATTGTACACCACGTCAACACTGCAATCATAATGTATAATATACACAATTCTACGAATACATTTTTTTTTACCTCCACATGGGTTTGATATGTTGTATTCTTATAGGTGATGGCTAATGCTTGGGTTTTTCAGAATTTTTTTTAATCTGAAAGGCTTCATTCATTGTGAGGTCCATAAGATACATTTAGGTGTGTGATCAGTACACAATCAATGATCTCATTAATTAGAAACATTTCTGATGGTTTTGATTAAACTGCAAGAAATGTATTTAAAAAGGAAATCCTCTAGAACCTAAAAAGCCGAGTAAGAGTTACTGAAATGTAGCTTATTATTTTATAGGGGAAAATGAAATGTAGCAGGAAAGCTGTCTGGATCACTCTCAGCACAGCATGAGCTTTCATACAGTTAATAATAACAATATTTACTATTAACTGTACAAACAAAACTCAGACATGCAGTAACTAAACCACCGCATACACTCACATGTGGGGAGACTGGTCTTAAAGATTTCTCTATTTGATGTCTAAATGTCTTGGAATGTGTTGGCTGAGGAGTTCATTAACATACTAATGTTCACGAATAATTGCTTGCAGCAACCATTCATTAATCAGTCAATGATCCAACAATTTATTGCCTCATTAACTACAGAGGTGTGTGTGTGTGTGTGTGTGTGTGTGTGTGTGTGTGTGTGTGTGTGTGTGTGTGTGTGTGTGTGTGTGTACACAGGCCTGTTGGTAGATCAATACAGACTGCAGTAAACAGTGATTAGTAAACACTAGGCTGTTGATCTGACCTGGATGTCTGTATGCTTCTATATTCAGGTTCCTCTGAAGGTCTCTGTCTCTACAGGACGATCGTGGGGATCCATGTGTGAAGTCAATTTCGCCCATGCTGCTACCTCACACACCTCAGTTTGAGCCTGCTTTGAGGTTTCCCAGTGCCAGTGTGTGCTTCTCTGCTCAGCTCTCTGCCTCTTGATCTTTTTTCCGAATCGCTGACTGCCTCGTTGTCTCTCATTTTCATTGGCTCATTTATTTTTTTTTTTTGTCCTTTTTTTAATTTCCCTGCCCTTCTCATTTCTTTTCTCCTTCTCTAGGTCTTTCTCTGAGCTGAAAACCCATCACCATGGTAACTGGGCTGCTGCAGCTCCCGCTTCTTTTTCCTCGCTTGCTGTATCTGGGGGCAACCGTAGGCGCCTAGACTGGATCGCGCCAGTTTGTGTCTTTCTCTTCTTTTAGGCGTTTCACCAAAACTCGTTCCATTTGTGTTCTGCACTCTGGTTTCTGCCAATCTCTTGTCCAGTTTCTTATGTTAACATTAAGCTGTTCATTAAGCTTTCGGCCTCATCACAAATGTAGCTCTTTTCTTACAGATTTTAGAAGTTATTAAAGGTATTATTGGTTATATTTAAACATCACATTCTGATCCCTCTTTCACTGCGGCTTCTTGATAATTACAGTACTGATTTTATTACCGCAATAGAAGAGGAAAGCAAGAGCACAGATTAGCACTGTGATGTGCATGTATAAAATCAGGAAAGTGTATACTGCATACACACACACACACACACACAGACCTGAAGGCCAAGCATTTAGTCTCAGTTTCCCAGTCTGGAAAAAGGTGTTGTGTCCCTGAAGTCACTTCCCCTTAAGAGCCCTTAATCATACACACAGACATGCACCTGCATTTCAATTACATGATTATAAAAACATGAAATGTATGAATTCATTAACAAATGTCGACATGACTATTCACTTCCTGACTATTCACTTCGATCTGAATATATTCAAAGCTTTAAAAAAAAGTTTAGTTTTGATATTAGGTTTGAGGAAAATAAGTGAAAAAAAAAAGCACAGAAGCAATTACAAGTCAATTGGTTTAATTAATACAATATTTACAGCCATTTCTTTTGTAATGCAGGATCTCCTTTCTTTACATCTTTACAATGCTCCTATTTGTTAAGCCAAAAAAAAATAATACGTTACAGCAGTTGGAAAGGAAAGAACACATTAAAATGAAAGAACATCTAAAGGAACTGAGGCATCTTTATAATGACAAACCCTGAAGGATCCAGGTGATCACTGCAGCCACAGAGATTTTCAGCACGGCCTTTGCCCTTCACATGCTTATACCAGCTATTCTACACCCCCACCCCCCTTCTTCTTTTTTTTTTACTCCTAATTTGGCCTGTTCATTGGCATATTTAACTTTCAAGCACACAAATCCATCCCTCTGTTTCAGGTGACCCGCTTCCTTGAGTGCTTGCATATAATTTTATCTGCTGTGCTTTATGTGGGCTTGTTTCCATAGTGACAGTCAGCAAAGAAGTGGACCAAAAAGAAAGGACACCACAGGTTTTCCTGTGCCGATGTATAAAGAGGATTTTCTAGCATTCCCTGACAATCAGCAGCACAGGTACGAGAAACTGTTTGAAGCACCACTCAAACTACAGGGAATAAAAAAAAATTCTATTTTCCTCACACTGGAAGATTTTCACTGTTAACTATGAGGGAATGATCTTATAAAATGCTGGAATTTATCTTTACTTTGCTACAGCAGTACCAGTTTACTGCAAACATCGAAGGCCTGAATATGTTGGGTACTGAGGAGATGTCCTTCACTCTGAAAGCTGTTCTTACTTCCATGTGTGCTGTTGGGTTTTTTTTTTTTTTTTTTTTTCTTCTTCTTTTTTGAGGAATACAATTGTGTCTCAGTTTGCAGGTCAATGTGTTTGTAAACATCCAAAGATATCATTTCTGTTATAAAAGGATCAGAAAATATCCCTATTTACACTAAATTACACTTTACAATATACATTTAACAAAATGCTTAAAAAAAAAGTAAATAAAAAAAAGTCCTCGTTCTTAAGAAAAGTCGTTCTTCTCAGTGTGAAAATGTGCATCATTTGGTTAACAGGTTGCTACTCTTCAACATTCTTCAAAAAGTTCCCTTCTCTGTAGTTTGCTGAAAGAGACTTTTTTGTTGTGGTTGTTGTTGTTGTTGTTGTTGAGATTTTGTTGACCAAACAGAGATAAGAACCTGGAACAGCTTTCAGAGTGGGTGTGGCATCACTCATGTACAGTGGGCTTGAGTGGTCACTTCTTTCCACGGGCTGCCAGAATGTACAACACGTTATATGCATCGTCATTCATCTTCACATTTATAAAAACATTAATCACAATAGTTAAGAAAAGAAAAAAACAGTTCAGAGTCATGCCCCATAATCTCTTACCCTGCCAGTGGTAATGCTCACAATCAGCACAGCATTAGGGCTAGAAAACAAATGCAGCATTTTTACTTTTGAATTCTTTACTTTTAGCTTTTTCGAGTGTGCATTTTATTGCTCGGGTAAATGGCACGAGGACTTGATCTCCAAAAGATTTCTGAATGTTAAGAAACGAAAAAAAGAAAAAAGAAAATAAAGAAATAAAATGCAGCAAAAACCCCCTTTGGCAAATTCAGCCTCATGAAAAAAGGTTTCTCGTGAATAAATTTTTTATCATACATTTGCATATGGTACATACTTGCTATTAGCAAAAAAATAAAAAATAAAATAAAAAGAGCAGTAAATAGAACATCAAAATAAATTCAGAAAAATAAAAAATACAATTTGTTACAAGTGCTTCTGCATCCTTGGCACCTCCAGCCACAATCAAGAGAGTGCTTTTAACCAGAAGAGTAAATTGGGATGTAAGAAGGGGATCCAGTCTTAGCTTGTACCAAAGTTCCATCAAGGGAGCCGAACTGTGAAAGCAAGGCACTCAAGGCTTTCTTCCACTATAAATCCCCCTCGTCTTCTTAAAAGTGGAACATTCCTGTAGCAGCCATCTTCTCATGCAGGTCGCAGGTCTTCTGAATGCTTTGCATCATCAGTCATTTTCAGACACTGGATATTTATGTACAAAAGACACACTTGAATGCTGAAAGGATGGGGGAGAGGGTCGGGAAGGTTGAGTCGCTCATAAAAGTTTCACTGTTCCGATTAGCAGAAATAATCCTTTTTTTGAGCATTTTAAAACGAACATCTGTGATTACTGTAACTGATAATGAACTCGAGGAATTCCCCATGCTTTTTCCCGAAAGCCTTGAACAACGAGAGCTTTCATTTTATCCTCCCAACCTTGATCTATCACAGCCGTCAGTGTCATAATTCTTGAATCTTAGCAGCATGCTTACATTTTCATCCAAATACATGTCATGTTGAATTGACTTTTCTGCTTGTGCAAAGCTCAATAACACACCAAAATTGGTTGCACTTGTAACACGTGCTATCATATGGCAGACAGACCAGCAGTAAAGCAGTATTTAGTGTTATTCAGCCCGGATCTGTCCAGAAGCGTATACATTACAGCTTGCCTTTTTTACATTCAATCATCCGTAATCAGCCAACATCCACCTTAGACATGTACTGAACAAAAACACTGTTAACTCACAGACAAACTGACATGTGTGCAGTAATGTCAACATCTACATAGCCTGTGTAGGTGAGTGTGGGATTCAGCTTCAGCTAAAGCCAATTATCTCTCAAAATTACATGCTGATATTTACATTTTTGCAAGGAAGCTTCATGGAAACTTTATTTAGTTCATTTTTTCGAATTTGGAATCAAGACTGATCGAATCTTTGGCTTCTCCCGTTAGGGGTCGCCACAGCGGACCATCCGCATGTTTGATTTGGCACGTTTTTTTTGGATGCCCTTCCTAACGCAACCCTCCCCATTTATCCGGGCTTGGGACCGGCACTAAGGCTTGTGCAACCTTAGTGGCTGGGGTTGGTTCCCTGACCGGGGATTGAACCCGAGCCGCAGGGGTGAGAGCGCCGCATCCTAACCACTAGACCACCAGGGGACCAATCAAGACTGATCGAATATACTTCGAATATACTTATTAACATAAGCGCTCCGTTATTGGTTTAGCTCTGTATCGACACCTTCACCTACAGATGGCGTCATTACATGCCTAATTTGTGCATGCAGATTCTTTCGAAACAGTTTTATCCACTTATCCCACACAAGTACATTTTCATTTTGTTTTTAGGTTGTTCGAGTTAAAGCAATCCTAACACTGGTGCTAACACTCAATATTTAATGCATCTGATATGTATACTGTCCTAAATAAGTGAGTAGTCAGGCAGCTCTGCCATTCATTTGGTGTTTTAGGTTCAGCAAGTGAGTTGTTCTGGTGTTAACAGTGAAGAACTCTTTAAATGGCATGTAATATAATAAGTAATGCTGCATTTAGCTGGGTGTTTTTTGGACACTTTTTTTTTCTTACAGTAAACTGGATACTTATCACCCCAGTAGTAAAAGGTAAAAACAAATGTAAAATGTTTGTTATACAAATAACATTAATCGAAAACAAAACTTTAACTCCACTGTTAAGACATCAATTTGATAAGATTGTGTTTTCTTAAACATTTTTCATTCATGTTTCATGCAAAACAGTAGTTTCTTTTAACAAAGACACATTGTTATATGTTCAGCTAAAAAAGAAGCTTGTTCTACGTATTATTATTTTTTTAAACAGAGTTACATCATTTCCAGGGCAGGCACTGTACGTACAAACCAGGTACAGAGGCATGCCACATATTTGCATTGCTTTTGCATTCTACTTTTGGCAGCTGTGATGTCATGGCAGCAAGTAAGTGGGTACGTTTCTTACGCCATACCCTCGACATTTTTCGCTATCAATCCGTCATCTTTACTTGAGTTGCTTGAGCGAATGTTTAGTGCTGCTACTATAACATCACAGAGGGGTTTTTAGGAGTACAAGCTCGAATGGAGATAAAAGCAGCGCAACAAGGCTCAGTGGCACATGCAGAGATGGGGTGGGGGCTGAACGAGTGCTGTTAGGGTATGGGAGGGTCTGGCCCAGGGCTGCAGTCAGTTTCGTGGATGGGTAAAATCAAGTCAAGGAAAATTGGCAAGGGCCAAGGTTGTGGTTTTTTTTTTGTTTTTTTTTTTTGTTTTTTTTTTTGCGTTACGTTAGTTGTAATCACATTTAGTTTTGTTAACTTTATACAAGAATATTTCACAAGTGAGGCTCGTTGTGGCTTTTATCTCTCCCATTGCTGGTACTTTCATAGGAGAATAGATATGGTGAGAGATTTTTAGTTATATCTGTCATAGATATGTAACAAATGTTTCACATTTACATAATCTATACTTATGTAAAATATAAAGGTTTATATATCGCAAATTCGCACAGTCCATTTGTCATCCAAATTTGTGCTCAGATTTGTGTCTGATCAACCAAGTTTCAACCAATGCAGCGATCAGATGCATATTACATGTATTAATTCTGCAAAAAAATCAATTAGCATTGTTGTCAACTTGGAAGTGATCAGTTTGTTTTCCAATCGAATTTGACTGACTGCAAATTAATATCATGGTCCAATTAATTCCAATTGTATTAGGTGGGTATTTGAATCATGTTAAAGACCCAATAATATAGATCTTGTACAGCAATACAATCTGTGCAATATCTCAACTGTTCCAGCAACACAAAAGGAAAGATTGAGAGATTGGCCTGTTATTTAAAACAAAACAAAAACCCAGTACGAGTAGAGGGAAAATATCAGTGTGTATCACCTCTCATATATATCACCTCTCCCTTATGGTAAAATCACCACTCTTGAGTTAAATTGTACATGATTAACAGTAGGAGTTAATTGACTTAGGGCTAACGTCACTAATTATTTCTCTTCTTGTTCTTAATACATAGAAAAACCTGCTGTGCTTTAGTCAATATCATTTGTTTGACTGCTAGAGTTACTTGCATTTCCATTTTAAAGAGTTCAAGACCTGCATTTGTGTACGTTTACCAGAGTGGTATGACATTGGAGAGAGGAGTATAACTGTATCCACTCTCCTTTCCTCTGCACACCCCCCTTATTCATTCTGCTATCTTTGAGAAAAAGATCAGATCAGCCCTTACAAGAGATTTAAAGGAGAGTCTGACAGACCGACCTATTGCCTCGGTTTGTTGTGTGGCATTTTCAACTTGTCATAACCATCGATTTTATCGTTACTTTTTCTATATAAACGAATTGGGAGGTTCAGTTGATATTGATAAAAAGTTAAGAAAATAAATTAATAAATGTTAATAGAAAAAAAAAAAACATAACGGTTAAGGAATTAATAGAAATAGTGATAGAAATAACATTTGTGATAAAAAAAAAATATATATGATATTAAGGTTTAAGAGGTGAATTGGGTTTTGGTGATTTAAGGGTTGGTCGGCGTTCATACTCTCACTCGCTTTCTTACGTCCGCCCACGCTTCCATTCACTCTCACACACTCTCACTCTTCGTTGAGCTGTAGCCGGTAGCGGCTGTAGCGGATCTGGAAGAAGAGCCTTTCCGTCAGTGAGCGGCTCATTCCAGGGAGAATGTAGTTCTCAGTCTCTCCCACCTTTTGAAAACCCAATGATTCATAGAGCTTGTGGGCGGCCATCTTGACTGCTGTCGTCCCCAGAACCACGGCTGAGTAGTTGTTAAGCATAGCGAACTCTAGAACCCGTCGTCCTAGCAGCTTGGCAATGCCTTTTCCGCGGAAACGAGAGTCCACAGACATGCGACGCAGTTCTACCGTGTTGTCGTCTTCTCGTCCCTGTGCTGCGACGATGCCCACCACCTGACTGTCCAGCACCGCCACCCAGAAACAAGAACCTGCACAAACACAACACAACAAAAGATCTCAGCATGTGTCTGACTGCATGACGAGATATACAAAAAGAAATGTAACTAAAGACTGTAGCTACAAGCTGTGCTGTATAGTTCATTTATATTATAATGGAATTCAAAGAACGTTACACATGCAAGAGATTGTAACCTAAACTTATTTGAAATATAAATGCAATGAGGAAACTATTTCCAAACATGGTGTAAATCTGTTACATAATGTAGCTGGAAGACGGATATTTTAACTATAAACAGTAATAAGTGATTTCTGTATAAAACACAGACCTGGCATTTAAACACAAAACGTTTTTTAGGCAAAAATTATTTCTCCTCATTATAAGCGGCTTTTTGCATGGCTTGTGACAATCCAGGTGGTAATTCACACGATTGTATTATGTATTTGGCCTTTAACTGGGCCAAGACAGTTTCCTAAACCCCCATAGGCTTGGCTTCTCTGGCAATTCCTTTTAAGTGCACTGTTTTCAATATTCTACCAGGAGACGATAGAACAAAAAAAGAAGAGTTTCTTTTTGCTCACAGAATTGGAATCTACCAGATCTTATATACTGTATATATACAGATAGACTTATAAAGAACATATTCATTTTTATCACCATATTATCTGTGAAAAGCTGCTTTGAGACAATGTTTATTGTTAAAAGCGCTTTACAAATAACAATGAATTGGATGGATGGATGGATGGATGGATGGATGGATGGATGGGTGGATGGATGGATGGATGGATGGATGGATGGATGGATGGATGGATAGATAGATAGATAGATAGATAGATAGATAGATAGATAGATAGATAGATAGATAGATAGATAGATAGATAGATAGATAGATAGATAGATAGATAGATAGATAGACAGACAGACAGACAGATAGATAGATAGATAGATAGATAGATAGATAGATAGATAGATAGATAGATAGATAGATAGATAGATTACTAAACATTTTATAGAAGGTTTACAGTCTAATTTGAGGCACTAATCATTTGAACAGATTTTGACAGCCTTCCAAATCTTTCACTCCGACTCCACATGTAAACCTAATCCAATTCATGGGGGTCTAATTGAATCTAAGTGAGACATTTGTATTGCAGATGATGTCAGTATAACTGTTTAAAGCTCGATTATTTTTTTTAGCTTTAGAACCAAGAGAAAGGTTTTGGCTTCATTTCTTTCTGTATCTGTTTTTAATGGTTTTCCCCCTTTGGTTCATAATAAAACTGAACCTGTGCCTTTCAAAGTAAATCACACATGCTCATGCTTTGATAAAGGGTTCTTGTGCTAAAGGGTTAAATCTCTCTTAAGCTTGCTAAGCTGTGGATTAAGCAAATATTCCAATTATGTTGGCTTCTGTTTAAAAATAAAATGGAAAGAAAAATCCTTTATTACATCACCTCCCTTCTATAAAAAAACAGGGGAACCAAATGTCTTTGCAAACATCATTATGAAAATCTGGTATCTTACTAGTGGCACCTCTGGCACCAGATTTTCAAATTCAGCGTTATTGAAAACAAAGAAAAAAAAAGCTGTCAGTAATCAGTCATTTATAAATAAAACCACAGTACATTCAGTGTGTCAGACTCAGGGGACTAAATTAGTAAAAAAACTACATGTGCAGATGCACTGAGACCCAGCTGTTTCTATTATGTGTGTGTCCAGCTCCAGATCTCAGAGTCCAGGGATTAAACCAGACAGGAGGTGCTGAACATGCCTGTCACCGCAGTGATAAAAGAGACCTGCGTGTCAGCTTTAAAACAGTGTCTGCCATCTGCTTCAAGCGAATCCATGCCAAGAAAATCATAAGTATGAGCTAAGTGTTTATCTGGAGCTGCTACCATGCATTTATTTATTGGGTACATGCTAAGGCTTAAAACGCACATGTAGTAGTTGAAAGAGTTGCAGAAAAGATCGAGCGACAAGCGATTGGAATGTCACTAATGAAGTCAAGATCTTACTGGAACTCGAACGGAGAGAGTGAAACTGATACCATGTATCCGGTGTGTGTGTGTGTGTGGGCAGCAGGTGTAGGACTTAGAAGCCATGCGGTATGAATGTGTATGAAGCACGAGACATACTGTGTGCTGTTTTGGTGGGGGGGGGGGGGGGGGGGTTCGCATTATTCACATCTGCTTGACATTTTCCAAAACAATTTTCCTAAAAAATTTTCAGTATAATGCAGATCTAGAATTTCTTTTACAAATATCGTTTTCTGAGAGAAAAAAAAATCTTTGGATATTTATTTGTAAGGTGCATCACTGACAGTCTGAAACAGAGCATACGTAACTTTCTTACTAATTACTGCTGTGTATTGTAATGTAAACTCTGCATACTGCAACATGCTGCATCTCTGCAGTCTTTCAGGCCCCTCCCTCAGGTCCCTGGGTGCAGCGTGTGTGTGTGTGTGTGTGTGTGTGTGTGTGTGTGTGTGTGTGTGTGTGTGTTAGTATGGTTTAGACTGTCACGTTTGCTCGGACTGGGCCAAATCAGCGCTTTCACGTTGTCAAACGAAACACCCACAATTACATATGGCCTAATGCATACAGCAGTGTGTCAGACGCAACCATACACCTTTCTACATCAGTGTTATTAGCACATAGATGGATACAACTTAACTTGTATATATAAGCCATTACCGTTATGATTTTATTCGTCCATCTTATTACACACACATTATCATTTCCCCTCGTGATCTAATTCTCTGCATTTCTCTCATTGCAAACACCCACCTGAACAAACACACCCTTCCAGTGAGAGTCATAGTTCCAAAAACTCTTCCAATAGTATCTGTGCACTATATCTTGTATTACATTTTTTCCTGTTGAACATATACCTACATGAACACACACGTGCTATCGCAAAGCCTCCGACCAGCTGTATTTATTTGTCAAGCCAATCTGTCAACTACGACCACAGATGCTTTTTCAGTAGTATTTTAATTAAAGCTGGATTACCAGGAAAAAAAGAGAGAGACACACATTTTCATCTTTTGTGTGTCCCTGAATGCAAACCCCAATCACACAAACTGTATTTTCCTTCGGATGTGTGTGACAGTAGCCTTGAGGGGAGGCTGTTCCCAAAATCAAGAGCCTACTCCACCTACTCTATGGGTCATGACCTGTCATTAAGATATATTGAACCGTATTATATTAGATATGTTAAAGGCGTATTAGTTTGTTACTGTGCAGTAATCGAGTAATAAAATTTTACTTTTTATTTTTCTTTAAATACCAAAAACACAATATGGAGTGCATAAATAATAATAAATCATCTACCGGTTCTTTCAGGATTTAACACTAATGGCAGGCTCCACTACATTCCACAGCTTTGGTACCTTCTTGTCTTGCCTGAAGGGTCAACGGAAGCAGACGATTCTGCACAATATCTAGAATTTGTTTCGTGTGGGAATGACTTCACTATTTGTTTGGGGCCCCAAATATTTTCAAAAATCTATCATGGGAGATGTGGCTTCTATATTTATTAATATCATTATTCCTTATTAATAATTATCTCATTATTATGACACTGCTGTAGACATTGCTGTGTTCTATTTAATAGGCTAACAGTGTTAGTGTAACTGTGTTCTTAAATGCTCTTCTATTATCTGGACAGAATGATCCTTTGTGCCCCATGAACTACCAGATTAGCTCTCTGTAAAACTAATCAAAGGGAACTGAAAAGAAATGGAAAGCTGCAACATTAAAGGAACCACTCACTCCCTCTCCCACTCTGTCTTCCACTCCCACTCCCTCTCCCTCTCTGTCTCCCACTCCCACTCCCTCTCCCTCTCTGAGCATGACAGATAATTCGGTTAGTCCTGCACCACAGCCACAGCTTGTAAAAGAGATGGAGAGACCGAGGCTTCCACATTAACAAAGAGAGATGGAGACAGTCAGAGAGAGCGAGGTCCCCCTGGGAGATCTCTTTGTCTGCATGCTGCCAGTATGCAAAACCATTTCACAGCTTCTCATCTATTCCTTCCCCCATCTCCTGACCCAACACTCAATTCCCTTCCTCCTTATATCCGTGCTAAAATAGGAAACCTGTACCAAGCTGATATTCTAAGGAGAACGATCAGGTGGTATTCTAAAGGGGAGAAAATACAACAGCCTCAGTTTTTGCTGCTTTTCTCTGAAGTCAAAACTACTCTGAACTACCTGATTTAAAATCTGCTGTGGATTATACATTCAGGCTGGGGGGGTGTACAAGTCAGTAGAGACCACTGAGAACAAAAGGATGGACATTATAGACTTCACTGGTGACCGCTGCAGGAAGTGCACTGATGTGCCATGTGTGAGACTGAAACTGGGGCTGTGAATGCTGATTTCCCCAGCAGGGGATGTTTGTGTGATCACTCTTACACTGGTAGACATACTGAAATAGAAAGGATTGAAAAAAAACGACTGCTTTAAAGAAACCCCGCTGATATGCATGAGCACCCCCCCATACACCCACCGCTTCCTTTCGTTATGAACACAGGGACACTTAACCTTTAGGAAAAAATTAGGTTATTTCCCTTGTCCGTGTACAAACGACCCCGACGAGATTAAAGTATCGATCGTATAGATTATGCAGGGACTGGATGATGTATGTCACGGGCCACCTGACCTGACTCAGCCTCTAGTGATTCACCGTGAGCGCTGACACACAGTGTTCTGTTTGAGCTGCCGTGTACACTTTCTGATTAGTAACTGAACAGCAATTTATCAGTGTAGCACGAGGGGAAAATGATCGACACTGGTCCATCTACTGGATGACTTGCGATTTAGACATCAACATAATGACAGGCAACGATGAACTTGCAAAAAAATCTGCACAGGAACAGTTACCTCGCAATTCTGATCTTCTCCATGAGCATAGGCTAGCACTATTATTACCTCTGTTTTTTTTCGAAACTATTATAGTAACGTGAATCATCGTAGCCGTGTAATGATTTGGAATGAACGCAGAAATCAGGGCAATTACTCTAGAAATTTAATCAGTTCTGAAACTATGGTCAAAAATACAAAGTACTGAATTTAACACTGTGACCGTCTGGTAATTATTATTATTTTTTTATTAATTCTTTGACACATGTAGCAGGAACCAGTCCTGTCATGCTTGGTGCTATGCGGCAATAAAGAAGCAATTTTCCCCCCCTCTCACTATCAGTGAGCGGTGAGTCCGGTCCAACTGCTGCATATTTAATAAGTCCATTGCATTAAAGCAGCACTGCAGTCAATTAATCCATACTGAACTGCGAAAGAGGAGAATCTTCTGTCCTGTAGCTGCTAAAATGGTTGTAGATCGAGTCTGGAGGGATTTTGTAGTTTTGAGCGCCTGCACTGTGTGGCGAAAGACAAGGACTAAAAGTGAGATGCACTAGTGTCACTGCTTGTGTATCATTCATGCTCAGATGTGGGAACCGGGTTAAAGATTAGGGGGGGGGGGGGGGGGGGAAACCAGGAATGGGATCCTGATGCATGCAACAAATATGTCATGCAGTGGATGGGTTGTGCTTTCATGCAGGCCAGTGGTCAGATAATAAATGGGTTAAGCAGGTCAATATTTGGGAAAATGACTACAGCATTCATTCCTTCATTCTTAGTAACTGCTTGGTCACAGTTCAGGTGGTTTAAATGAGGTTGTTATTAGTTTCTATTTTGGCCAACAAACCTTTAGATTTGATATTAGAGAGCTCTTTGTTTGATGGTATAATTCGGATTTGTTTGAAGTCAGTGCTGCATGGTATTTTTGGTGTAATTATTGTGTGAGGAAAAACATGAGGTATTTGTTAACAACCTTGTACTTGTTTTTGTTTTATGAGCGGGTGCTCCCCTTACCTGTGGGCTTCATGTAGTATTCCTCTATATCAGCCATATCTGTGTGGAGTGCGCAGTCCAAGTAGTTGAGGATGACTTGTCTGCTATAGTAATAGCGCGCTCCCATTAGAATGAAAGGTGTGCAGCATGTCAGCGTGACAGATTTGGTCATAACAAAGCACATTACTATGGAGAAATGGAAAAAAATAAACGTCACCTGTCAGAAAAGAGAACCACAAAGTTTGAATTCTGGAAGAGAAGAGACACACACACACACACACACACACACACACACACACACACACACACACACACACACAAAGACACAACAGGAAAGCAAATGGAGTCCACATTTTTATCAGTATATAAACAGTTGTCCTGACTGGAGAAAAGAAACAGTGGGGGGTGTCAAAGTATTCCAGCAGTGCTAATGTGATTTCCATGGGCGGAACATCTGCACTGGTGTGGGTGCAGCTGTACACGTGTGTGCTTTGAACGCACGAGGGCGCCCTTCTGGGAGCATGCACAGTGCACCATACTGGGTGTGCATAACTACAACCCAGACCACATGCTGCCTTAGTCAGCAGTGACAACACAACTCTTCAGGACGCTTCTCTAGTGGAGCAGGATGCCGTCCGAGACGCGGGACAGCGCATGGGTTTTTATGTCGTGAGAAACTCGTTCTTACAGTTACTCTGAACTACTCACCGAAAAAAAACACACACACCCCAGACTACAAATACAGCCTCATTGTGCACTGTTCTTCCTGAGAAGAGCAGATCTGACCAGTTCATCTTTAAACCTAAGTGTGTATTTACTTTTTTTTTTGTGTTTGTCTCCATCTAACAGATCTTTCTCTGTTACTGTGGAAGTCTCAGACTCCACTTGATGTTTTCTTGCCTCTGCAGCGATAATCCTATTTTAACTTTGATCATCTGGTACAGCAAGGTAATCTAAAACCCATTTCAGATACAAAGTACCATTAACTATAACATAATACTTCAATTGGTACTTCCTTTCATACTTTAAACGTACCATAAACTCTCATTGTACTGCTTATTACCTTCACCTTTCTGGTTTAAAGGTGAAGACTAGAGGTTTAAACCCGTGTCTGCCTGAGGGCACCACTCCAGTCACGAGGAAATGTGCAGTTTTTTTCTGCAACTCATAGATACACACTACAGGGAAGCTGAGTTCAGCAATGATACAGTGCCCCTGGAGCAGAAAGTGTTAAGGGCCATGCTCAAGGGCCCAACAGTGGCTGGAACCCCTAAACATCTGATCAGTAAGCATGAGATTTAACATCTGAATCTCCTATAAGTTCCATGTAGTTTATTTCTAACACGGTTTGTAGAAGGCATTTAGGTAGCTTGGGAAACACGGTTTTTATAAGTGTGCATGTGTGTGATTGTGTGTGTGCGGAAAGAAAAAACGGAAATACTTTGCCCTATATAAATAAGGCATGTGGGCTAATTTGCGGCCAGGTTTTATTTGATTTCTCATATTGCACTATCGAATGCAGTGAAAAAGAACAAGTATTAGGCGGATTTTGCGCTAAATAATAAATGAAGAGTGGATCTCAAACACAGTAACTCTAGACTTCCGCTGCAGCAGCGGCAAGATTCATTCATTCATTCATTCTCTCAGTGCGCGCGCTGCTCCTCTACAGGCTTCTTTGTGTGCTGATGGCCGGCGCTGTTCACCCTCAGTCAAGTGTTCTGCACATTTCTGATCTTTGTAATAATACGTGCTGTAAGTGAATAAGTGCCCCGGTTCCTCCTCTTACCTGTGAGCACGGCGTAAATGAACTGGGTGTGTGGCTGGTGTTTGAGACCGCGGAAGGCCGTGTTGGGTATCCGCTCCATGATGCCTTCGTTGAAGATGCGGCGCACCTCCGCCTTATCGCCGCGCTCGAACTCGCGGATTAAAACCCCCTCCCCTCTCGCGTCTTTGCGCTCGAACGCGTCGGAGGGCGACGTCCACATCTGCGCCGAGGACACGATCTTGTTCCCAGCTATGGCGTCGGGGTCGTCCGCAACTATTTTAGTCTCGCAAACCATTTTGGGAGACGAACAATGCATGCAAATAGCCTCGGGTGAAATAAAATCTGGGAGAATATGGTCAAAAACAATAAAGACGACGAAATAATAGAAACAATTGTGCGCGTTTCTCGGGGTGTGGAATGAAACAAAAAAAGAAGACAAAAATGTGGTGCGGTGAAACCCTGAACTCCCTCACGACCGAAGAGATGCCGGCGAAGTGCACGAGCTCTTTATAGCGGGTTGTGCCGGCGCATTCAGGTTCCGGGGTGGGCGTGGCCTCCTCCAGCTGCTGATTGGGCGAAGAATACGTTCTCATACCCACACTTCCATACCCCATTATCTTATACCCACACTTCCATACCCCATTATCTTATACCCACACTTCCATACCCCATTATCTTATACCCACACTTCCATACCCCATTATCTTATACCCACACTTTCATACCCTGATATCTCATACCCCATTATCTTATACCCACACTTCCATACCCCATTATCTTATACCCACACTTCCATACCCCATTATCTTATACCCACACTTCCATACCCCATTATCTTATACCCACACTTCCATACCCCATTATCTTATACCCACACTTCCATACCCTGATATCTCATACCCCATTATCTTATACCCACACTTCCATACCCCATTATCTTATACCCACACTTTCATACCCTGATATCTCATACCCCATTATCTTATACCCACACTTCCATACCCCATTATCTTATACCCACACTTTCATACCCTGATATCTCATACCCCATTATCTTATACCCCACACTTCCATACCCCATTATCTTATACCCACACTTCCATACCCCATTATCTTATACCCACACTTTCATACCCTGATATCTCATACCCCATTATCTTATACCCACACTTTCATACCCCATTATCTTATACACACACTTTCATACCCTGATATCTTATACCCACACTTGCATACCCTGATATCTCATACCCCATTATCTCATACCCCACACTTCCATACCCCATTATCTTATACCCACACTTTCATACCCTGATATCTTATACCCACACTTGCATACCCTGATATCTCATACCCCATTATCTCATACCCCACACTTCCATACCCCATTATCTTATACCCACACTTCCATACCCTGATATCTTATACCCCACACTTCCATACCCCATTATTTTATACCCCACACGTCCATACTCTAATATCTCATACCCCATTATCTTATACCCCACACTTCCATACCCCATTATCTTATACCCCACACTTCCATACCCCAATATCTTATACCCACACTTCCATACCCCAATATTATATACCCCAGCACCCCATGGCCCACTATCTCATACCTGAGCTAACCACGGCTAATTCCTGTCCAGAACATGTGGATGAAACTCCACACGTATGCAATGTGTGTGTGTGTGTGTGTGTGTGTGTGTGTGTGTGTGTGTGTGTGTGTGTGTGTGTGTGTGTGTTTGTGAGTGAGTGAGTGTGTGTGTGTGTAGGAGTGAGAGTGTGTGGGGAACGGCTTGGTTTTGCTGCACTGCAGTGCCTCCCTATTTTTTGTTCACCACCCAAACCCGCCCTTTTTTCCTTTCTCGTGAAGGCTCGTGCACGGGGTTCCCGTCTCTCCTCGTGGGCGGTATGGTGCACACTAACCTCACACACACACACACACACACACACACACACTAGCGTACTTCCGTACCGGCAATACAGCTGTGCACACGTGTTACACTACAGACTTATGACACGCTTTGGGGAAATTGTTTGGTGCGCATTGGATGAACGTCCAAAAAAAAGGCGCGCGCATGAGAATGAACTGTGCATCGCATCGTATTGTTCATAAAACTAAGAAAAGTGTGCATGATAAATGAACATGTTTTCTCGGTGATGCACTGATCAGCCATCAGCCTCAAAAGAGCCTTCGTCTTAATAAAAGTGCATTGTGACGAACTAGCTGAAACTGGATCGTTTCCTCTTCTGCTTCCCTCCCTCTAATCAGACAGACAGACAGACAGACAGACAGAGAGAAAGCATCTCGTGCGTTATAGCTGACGTTTCCTGCGCTTGTCTAAAGCAACATCTAACACATAACCCGAGCGAAAAGGGAAGAGGCAGAGGATTTTCTCTTCTCCTTTCTCAGCATCAGCACCTGCGGCGAGCCCCGGGTGTGCCGACGCGCATGCGCGTTACAGCACAAAAATGAGTCAGGCTGTTAAACTTGGACACTGAAAACTGCTGATCCTTATTATTTTTATAAAAAAGAGAAGGAGGAGGAGGAGGAGAAGAAAAGGCTTGTGATGTACATATAGGAAGTGGACACTGTTATGAATGTGTGTGTGAGGTAGTTATGCATGGGGGCACTGCCTGATACATGATTGATGTCTGATCATGTGTTTGTGCATAAGAAATAAAATCTTGATGTGAATCATTTATTGTTTTTAGGTTGAAGGCAGATATCTGCAGACGTCTAGGGATTAGCCAGAAGAAGACTGATTTATCGTTCAGAACAGCCATTTATAGACATAAAAGCATAACCTATTTGCTTTATTCCTTATTTATTTTTGCATTTCATTGTCGTTCTTGTTTCCTTACTTCACCTTTGACCCTTGTCTTACGTAGTGGAAGGAAGCGGTGACCTGAAAGGCCAAACAAAGTGATCGAAATTCCACAAACTGCATTCCTGTTTGACATTAACAACAGGCTGGCTGCTGGTAGAACTGGGCTTTGGGATTCAGAAACAGCTGCACCACAACTGTGGTGAAATACAGAAAATGGCTCAGGAACAGAAGAGGTTTTTGCCACAAGCCAATTTTTTTGGTGGCCAAAACGTAAAAAGATCAGAGACCTGTAGACAAAACTGAAGGTTTCTGAAGGTCTGTTAACAACGTGGGTTCATTTTTATTGAAAGCATGTGAATATACAAAGTTTAAAAAAAAATAATAATAATAAAATAATAATAAGCTTAAAAACCTTCACACAAAAATTTAATAAGCAATAAATAAGCACATAGTGTTTATATTCAACACAAATGCATGATTCCTTAAGTGCCCGTTACCGAGTCTGGAGTTCAGTGAATTGCTGCTGCCATGTGTAAGGCCTCAAGGTCTCTGGGTTAAACTTGAGAGATTGAGGTGGACTGATGCAAATTAACTTGTTGAAAGAATGTGGGCCTCCTGTGAATGAATGCCTGTGGGTGAGAGAAAGAGCACATGTGTATGCACTGCGCATACGTGCCCTGTGGGTGTACTGAACCCGGCTCAGCATGAGGCCACTCTCTAGACACACACACACACACACACACACACACACACATGCACACAGAGTAACTAGGTTTACAGAACTCTCCCTCTCTCTTCTGGTTTAAGAAGGGAGTGTCTGTGAAAGTTTTAAAAGCAATATTAGCACAGTGGTGCTCTGAAATGAAACAATTTCTACCATTGTATGTTACTAAGAAGGTTTATGGACAACACCATGACCAAGAGTGAGCTTTAAAAACAAAACAAAAAAGACATGTTCTGACTTTTAGGGCAAGTTGAACTTCTTTGCATTCCAATGCAAATTTCAAATCCACTGTTGCATGTGGTGCTACTGAGAACCAAATTCACGCGCTAAATCAGGTTTAGTTAGTAAAATTGTTAGTAAAATCAAATGCTTGAATTAAACCCTCCTGTTCACTGGAGGTGGAATATTAAGCTCTGAGGTGAGCTCGGGCTATGGATCGATTCATTCTGATCATTTTAGTCATAAACACTGAGGCTGATTATGGATTTAGAGGCTACTTTTAGACTTATTTTGTTGTTTAAGGCCAATGTGGTATCCTATAAATAGAACTGTCACTGCAGATAAACGGATAATGCAGGACCATGTTCCTGACGTTCCTGATGATTTTTTTTTTAGCTGTTTTTTAAATTGAACAACAAATCAACATGCCGAATCCCATTAATATTGCACTTGGTGACATTTCATTACATTTTATTGAGGTGTATGTGAGCACTGAGTTTGATTGGTTTCCTGCGATTGTTTTTTTTTTCCACCAGAGATTAAGGCCTGTCTCATGGGGAAAATTGATCACTATCTCTGATCTAAGACTCACCGACCGTGTTAAGCCCCAGAGCATATGGAAGCTCATTTATTTACCCGTTTTGTTTATTTTTTGTTCTGTGTTAGTAATATTGTTACAAGAATTGTTTTGAGGGATGGATTTTTTTTTTCCTTGGAACACTTCATATTCAGTATTTTATAGAGGTTGCCATGACTAATTGTTTGTAACAAAATCATCTCTAGGTTCGAATGTTTTTCATTGCCATGAGCAACAATTTTTTTGAGCACCATTTATTAACATCTGTGGTTAAACTTCAAGAAATGGTTTTAACTGGCTTTAGAATAAGTTTCAAGTCAAGTCAAGTTTATTTCTATAGTGCTTTTCACAACACACATTGTTTTAAAGCAGCTTTACAGAATTTAACAGTTAAGGTGAATGGTGTGTATTTATCCCTGATGAGCAGCCATGGCAACTGTGGCAAGGAAAAACTCCCTTAGATGTTATGAGGAAGAAACCTTGAGAGGAACCAGACTCAAAAGAGGAACCCATCCTCATTTGGGTGACATCAAGAGCGTGATCATAAATCTTTAAACAATACAGAACACTGGAGAGTGAGAACTAACATGAGCACTGAAGTGTAAGATTATGAGTAATGTTCTTTCTACAGTCTTATACAGTCAGTTGTGGAACCAGGAGCTACTGAGCAACTCATAACATAGCTCAACATTTGAGATCATCATAGATCCAACACCAGCTTCTCCATGCCAGAGCCTTTAAACGGTCCAATGTCCAAACTCTACATCAGGTGGAATCCAAATGGTGCTGGTACGTCTCTAGATGGTTCGGGATTGTTAAGTCCTTGTCATACTGTAATGCAGAGTAAAGCTGCTGCTGCTGCCAGGCTGCTCACAAGCACAGATAACTTTAAAATAAGCTCATGACACCAGTCGTCCCATCACATTATTAACTCCCAGTTCATTTCAGAGTTCACGTGTTCTTATCTTTTATACTTTACCCCAATTGTAATTTATTCATCAGTTCGTTCCATATATATATACATATCACTTTGGTTAATAGGTTTAAATACAATCATAACAATTTGGGTATTTAATAAAACACTTGGTAACTGTTTTACCTTTTTAATTGATTTTGTAGGATGTCCCCCAAGAGTACAAATATAGTATATTAGTATTTATATAACTTTGCTTACATGCATATATTCATCATTCTTTAAAACATATACTTTCTTTTCCTCATTAAAAAAGCTGTTAAAGAGAGCAGGAGCTGATCTCTCACACCTTTAGTCTTAAGTGGCCAAATAATGGACTGGTCATTTCCATTTAAAGATGTAAAAAGCATGTCAATAGGCACTAAACAAAGATGAGTTCTTTGTATCTGGGTTCACTAAACTCCATCAGCACTTTGTGTATGGGTTTATGAGTCTGTCATTCAAACTTAACCCCAACGTTGTTATTCAAAACCATTCACCCACAATGACTGTTATTTCAAGCTTTGTGATCTACATTTCAATTCCAATATGATGCTGATTTTAGAGAAAACTCTTCCCTAAATGACATTGTATATATTTATATTGAGATTAAAATACTATAAAATTAATAAGATTTTCTGAGAGAAATGAGCTGATCAATAGTTTCAGTAGGACACAGCTAAAATTGTGGGTAAATATAAATGATAAGTTTGCTGGCTGCTGTAGTAGTTAGAAATTAATTTGTTGTTATTTTAACGTTAACTAGATTGTAGCAGGCAGCTGAAGGTCAATGGCTGTTGTTGCGTATAAAGGATCTCAATGGCGGCACATCTGGTAGGTAGAGAGAGAGAGAGAGAGAGAGAGAGAGAGAGAGAGAGAGAGAGAGAGAGAGAGAGAGAGAGAGAGAGAGAGAGAGAGAGAGAGAGAGAGAGAGAGAGAGAGAGAGAGAGAGAGAGAGAGAGAGAGAGAGAGAGAGAGAGAGAGAGAGAGAGAGAGAGAGAGATCAAAGGCACAGGAGAGAAAAGTTCAAAGGCTTGTTTAAACCTGGAGGAAACTTCTCAAACCTGTGCTCCCAGAGCTTGGTGTTCAAGTCGATCATTAAGTTTACACACCAAAAACCAGTGACCTTCAGCTGCCTGATACAACCGAAGCAAACCGAGCCAAAACAACAACAAATTAATTTCTTATTACTACAGTGACCCTATTTTTTTGGAGCAACCAGACAAATCAGACCATTATTAGTTATATATGAAGTATTATGCACTTTTTTTTATTATTATAACTATTCTAGCTGTGAAACCACACATCAGCACAGGAATAAGAAATGCACAGCAACAACCAAAGTCATATATCAATATATATATAGAATAATTTGATATATATATATATACCCATCGTAAATCAATGGTACCCATCTAAAAACCATTCTTATGTAGACAATCTACAGAGATAATTCACTGAAGATCTTTGAAGCGGTCACTGCATGTACTTAAACAAAATACTTTTAGATGTGACTACATATGAAAAATATATACATCCGTTCAATACCATGCTGAAATCGAATGGCTTCGGTTCTTGTCGAAAGCTCTAGACGTTTCAGGTTTACTCCAAAAGCTGACTTGGTTGCCTGGGGGACATTTTCTGAGTGGCATCATACATTCCATGACGCTGTTGTATATGTGTATTTCCTTGCAAAGGTCAGGTCTGACTGACATTGTGTCCCTTCAGGCTTTACATCCCAACCACTGACTAGACATCAACTTATGATTACGATACAACTGAGGCATGATTTTTTGGAGTAAATTGATCCAATTTTTCCTTTTTCTTACTCACATCTGAGTTTGTACATAATAGTGATGGAATATACAGAAAAACCTTAACTGCCCTCTTTGGTGTGCATGAGTTACCAGACACCTACAGGTACTACAGTTACTACAGTTACAGCTACTGCTGCCTTTTCTCTATTCTTCTCAAACACAAATATAACCAGCGACATTCTCTCTGCATGTCATGAACATTCCAATGCATTGATTAAAGCATTTATTAAAGCATTTTCCCCATTTCCCTGGACTATGTGTCAGTTCTGGTGCTGCCACCAGCCCACATGTTCACTCAGATTAATAACATGGTTTAAATAGTTATATAGTGACATTTACTGTAGAGTTTTTACTGTTTACTGTCTGAATTTACTGTCTATACAAAGTGCAAAAACATTGTCTGCTATTTTTTTTCAGACCACATACATATTTTTTTGGGATACTGATACTGAAATTAGTCAACTATTTAATAATAATTAGTCAGTGACATTATAAGTTTGAATAGCAGCCGTGAAAGCACACGTGCATGCTGATGCTCATGCTGATGCTCATGCTGTTATACTACTAGGCTTGTTCTTTGTGCTAGGATTGCTCCCTGCTTGGGAATGCCATAATGTGCATGCAATTCATAGCATGTTAGCACTCACTCCGTGTTCTGGGCTGTCATACTCTCTGCGTATGTTTGAACAGTATGTTTTCTGTTCATTCCCTCAGCGGCATACGTTAGGCTTATATCATTTAACATCACATGGTATAAGAGCATTTCTTGTACGAGTATGAGTAAATGAGCATGTTGTTGGGCTTGCATCCAATATTAGTGCTGGTGTCAAAGCAGTTTATGTAGCTCCTGTTTAGTTTATTGGAATTGTCAGTAAAACAAGAAATGTGCTTTTTAATACTATTGAATCCTGCTGCAATATTTAATATTAAAAATTTTTCCCAACAGTTATTTTTTCACAACTCCTGGCGTATTCTAATTTGTTTTGGCAGAGGAACATGCCCGCCACATCCCCCCCAAAGCCCCATTGTCCCCGGTTATTAGTTTCAGACCTGCAGCTTTTTAGTCCTGAACTTCAACTTTCTGTGCAGGTTTAAGGGCAACAGTGGCAACGCACAGGAAGGCCAAAGGTTATGGAGCAGAACTGATATACAATAACTATGTCACATCATTTTACGGATTAAACTGAATCTGGACCGAAATAATAAACTCACACAAGTTAAACCAGGGGCGAAAGTGTCTGGTGTGGGGGGTTTAGGCTGCAACGTGGAGTGAGTCTGCTTCAGTACAGCTGAAACTGATCTAGGAGCAGCGTCACGCAGACGTTGGGGGAGGAGTGGGTAGTGAGAGTTGGCGGAAAACCAACAGTGCTGTGGTGTGGAATATCTGATAATGGAGCTCAATGGGTCCTTGTGTCACCCCAATCTGATTTGTACACTTTATCACACACACACACACACACACACACACACACACACACACACACACACACACACACACACAAGCACTAGGAGCATCCAGATTCATTTAGATGCACATTTGATGTGGAATTTTAGGTTATAACACCGCAGTTCCATGCTGCACTGCTTCTCTTCTTTCTCTGACTTGATTCAACTATTTGTAATGTTGTTAATTCCATTTCAGTCCCCACAATATAATTGTATTTGTATAGTGCTTTTAACAATGGAAATGATCCCTAAGCAGCTTTACACAAATAAATAGATTACCAATATAAATGTTGCATTTAATAATTACATTTCTAAGTTAATCCCTAATGAGTGTGCCGATAAATTGCACTTTTAGTGTTCTGATGCAGGACCCCTTTCAGGACAGGGGGAGGTCTTTCAGTAAAGATGTCTTTTTGTGTCTTATTTCCTTTCGAGAGAGAAAACCAGATTCTATTGAGAGAATTGGTGCTGTAATGGTGATAACATTCACAATATTGAACATAACCAAACATCTAAAATATACACTGTATTATCTATTACTGAATGAAATTCTGGCAAAAAAATGAAAATAATTGTTAGTGAAAATAATTAAATTTGCAGTCCATATCAGATTACGCTGCCTCATATTGCCACATCCTAAATCATTGTCCTGTTTTATACTTTACTGAATTGTTTATTACATTGTGAGTCTATGTAAACGTATGATCTAGTTCTTTTAAACTAATATTGTAAGTAGAAATATAAAAAATTGTAAATAGTTACAAACTAAAATAAAAATAAAAGGGTTATTCAAGTACTCAAACCTAAATAAGTATCAGTGTCACAGGTCACATGCTGCACCTGTTTCCTATTTCACCTAATTAGTGTCATTATTTAAGCTCTGGATTCTGTGTTTTTTCTCATAGTCTTGCTTTTGTTCTTCCGTGCTCGGTCGCCTTGCTGGAGTTCAGGTTATGGTTTTCTTGTCTCGGTTTCATGGACATTGTTTTGCTTCTTTGTTTTTTTTAAATACATTTTCAGATCTAGTATTCGGTTATCTGCATTGCGTCGTCCTTAATCTTGTCACATGCATCATGTCTCATTAAAATGATGTCTTCATGGCATCAATATAACCAGGAGGTTGTTGAGGGTCAGTCAGGATCTGCAATCTGTGCTGACCTTAAATAATAAGAGGGGAAAAAAAAAATTCAGGGCATTTTTTGTTGTCAGTGTGTACCAGCATCAAATCTATCTGACATACTGTCTGACTCACTGTGTGCTTGTGTATGACCTAGGATGCCCGGTGTCTGCTCTGAAACCAGTGCCATGGGCATGAACTTGCCTGGCATCACTAGTGCACACCCATGAACAAGGGTAGGGAGGGCTGAGGGGGGATGGCCCTGTCCAGTCTAATGAGAGAGAGAGAGAGAGAGCGAGAGAGAGAGAGAGAGAGAGAGAGAGAGAGAGAGAGAAAAAAAAAACAGAAAACAGGCTGGAACCGGATTCTGTGACCTGAGAGAGCCAGACAGACAAACAGACTGGCAGGCAGGCAGAGCTGAGGGGTGCTGATGGAGGAGGAGGAGGACGGCTAAAAAACAACAACAACAAAAAAAAACAGGACAGTGACTGCTATTGAAAATAAACACCCTTTCTTCCCCCCTGCATAACAGATATTGCAGCATGTATTTAGAGAAATGAAAGCTAAAGAGCTCTACCCTCTCAAAACCCACTGCCAGCAATCTCCCACTTCAGAGGGCGAAGTGAATAGTTCATTGTCGGAGATGCCTAAGCCTGGGACTATTTATAGATCGGGTTGCTAATGGTGAATTCATCTCAAGACCACAGGAAAATATAGATGCATAATTAATGCATTATCAGCTGTATTAATTATTCATGAGGGCCTCCTTACCACGGCAGGATTATAAAATACACCCAATAGGTATATTTAAGTGAGAAGAAATGCACCTTTCTCATGAATAGCATAAGGACTGAAAAGTAACTGATTTAGAAAATACTATTATTGTTGTTGTAGGTAAAATATACAGTAGAATGAAATAGTATCCTGCATGGCCTCGGTGCAGCAGATTATAGAAAAGTCAATGGAACATTATCTTCAAAGAACAGCCTTATTTTAAAGAATGTCGGTTATTTAGAAAGGGATCATTAGCATTCTAAGTAAATTGGGGATTTTATAAAGAATGGCATTTGTTCACTGGCTGGTATCAATGCTGAGGCTTGGCACCACCTGCCCCTACAGTGCAAATAAAGAGCAAGTTTCAAGACAAACACGAGGCTGGCGTAGCTGCTGCACTTACTGTCTACACACTGACATATTGGATTAGTCTTGATTAACTATCAGCAGTGTTTGGGTATAAATTGATTATAATGGTGATAGGATCCTTCTATATTGACAAACTCAACATGCTTAACTGTTGTAGTTGATCATTTCGAACATCTTTATCTGCTCCCCAACCTGAAATATGGAGCAATCATTACAAAGAACTTTTTTTTGACACTGTCTAAGTCATTTAGTTTATTTTCCTTCCCATCTGTCAGCAAGGAAAAGCCAAATATGGATTGTTTATTGGAAAAAAAATGCTTGTCAGATCTTTTTCACCTGTTATATCAATTTTTTCTCCTCAGTTTTCTTGATTTAGAAACATGATCAGTGCTGATACTGCAGTAATGGAAGAACAATGGATTTTATTATACACAACCAAAACATGAATAGAGAAAGGGATCTCCACTCTTCTGGGAAGATGTTCCACTAGATTTTGGAGTGTCAGGTACTGATGTAGGGTGAGGAGCCCTGGGGTGCAGTGTTCCAATTCACTCCAAAGGTGTTCAGTAGGGTTGAGATCAGAGCTCTATAGCAGGCCACTCAAGATCTTCCTCTGCAACCCATGTAACGCTTATCTTCATCAAGCTCTCTTTGTGCACCTTGTAATGCTTGAACAGATTTGGGTCTCCTAGTTCAAATAAAGGAAAAATCCAAAGACACACTATACAATTGTGTGCCTCCAACTTTGTGGTAACAGTAAGCACATATGGCTGGAGAAGTCAGGTATCCCACTGTAGATGTCCATGTAGAGTTTATCAAGAAGTTCAATTATAAATTTTGGTGAGTGTTAATTTAATGCAACCGATATTTGGATCTCCTACTCAGTTTTGGTTACGGATGTTGGATATTTTTTTATTTTTCTAAACATGCAGAAAAAGAAGTAATCAACCATTAGCATGTTATTGCTTTTGATTAGACAAACTAGAAGCTCAAAATTCTGATTCACTTTCTACTTCTCTGGCTGCATTAATGATTTGCACGTCCAAAAAGCAGCTGGAGTCTCATTCTTGCTTAAGCGGATCTCATCTGCATTCTATCGATCTTTACCTCAGAACTGCTGCATAGTGTTTGAACTTGTATTGTTTGCTTTTACTCTTCTACACCTGTATACTCTAATACTTCTCTCAAGGTTTCTTCCTCTCAGGGACTTTTCTTTCCTACTCTCATCTCTGGCTCCATTATTAAGAATATACAGTGAGGAAAATAAGTATTTGAACACCCTGCTATTTTGCAAGTTCTCCCACTTAGAAATCATGGAGGGGTCTGAAATTGTCATTGTAGGTGCATGTCCACTGTGAGAGACATAATCTAAAAAAAAAAATCCAGAAATCACAATGTATGATTTTTTAACTATTTATTTGTATGGTACAGCTGCAAATAAGTATTTGAACACCTGAGAAAGTCAATGTTAATATTTGGTACAGGAGCCTTTGTTTGCAATTACAGAGGTCAAACGTTTCCTGTAGTTTTTCACCAGGTTTGCACACACTGCAGGAGGGATTTTGGCCCACTCCTCCACACAGATCTTCTCTAGATCAGTCAGGTTTCTGGCCTGTCGCTGAGAAACACGGAGTTTGAGCTCCCTCCAAAGATTCTCTATTGGGTTTAGGTCTGGACACTGGCTAGGCCACGCCAGAACCTTAATATGCTTCTTACAGAGCCACTCCTTGGTTATCCTGGCTGTGTGATTCAGGTCATTGTCATGTTGGAAGACCCAGCCTCGACCCATCTTCAATGCTCTAACTAAGGGAAGGAGGTTGTTCCCCATAATCTCGCAATACATGGCCCCGGTCATCCTCTCCTTAATACAGTGCAGTCGCCCTGTCCCATGTGCAGAAAAACACCCCAAAGCATGATGCTACCACCCCCATGCTTCACAGTAGGGATGGTGTTCTTGGGATGGTACTCATCATTCTTCTTCCTCCAAACACGTTTAGTGGAATTATGACCCAAAAGTTCTATTTTGGTCTCATCTGACCACATGACTTTCTCCCATGACTTCTCTGGGTCATCCAAATGGTCATTGGCAAACTTAAGACGTGCCTGGACATGTGCTGGTTTAAGCAGGGGAACCTTCCGTGCCATGCATGATTTCAAACCATGACGTCTTAGTGTATTACCAACAGTAACCTTGGTAATGGTGGTCCCAGCTCTTTTCAGGTCATTGACCAGCTCCTCCCGTGTAGTTTTGGGCTGATTTCTCACCTTCCTTAGGATCATTGAGACCCCACGAGATGAGATCTTGCATGGAGCCCCAGTCCGAGGGAGATTGACAGTCATGTTTAGCTTCTTCCATTTTCTAATGATTGCTCCAACAGTGGACCTTTTTTCACCAAGCTGCTTGGCAATTTCCCCGTAGCCCTTTCCAGCCTTGTGGAGGTGTACAATTTTGTCTCTAGTGTCTTTGGACAGCTCTTTGGTCTTGGCCATGTTAGTAGTTGGATTCTTACTGATTGTATGGGGTGGACAGGTGTCTTTATGCAGCTAACGACCTCAAACAGGTGCATCTAATTTGGGATAATAAATGTAGTGGAGGTGGACATTTTAAAGGCAGACTAACAGGTCTTTGGGGGTCAGAATTCTAGCTGATAGACAGGTGTTCAAATACTTATTTGCAGCTGTATCATACAAATAAATAGTTTAAAAATCATATATTGTGATTTCTGGATTTTTTTTTTTTAGATTATGTCTCTCACAGTGGACATGCACCTACGATGACAATTTCAGACCCCTCCATGATTTCTAAGTGGGAGAACTTGCAAAATAGCAGGGTGTTCAAATACTTATTTTCCTCACTGTAAATGTACATACATCAACCTTTTCATAACAGCTATTGTAAAAAGAAATATTCTGCTTTTAGTAAAAAAAAATATACTCTCTAACTATCTCAGGAAGGTCAGTCCTGGTTTGTCATCAGCACTTCTTAGTTCATGTCCTGCTCAGTGGAAATTAATTAAGTAAGTCTTCTCAACTTATTAGGATCTGAAATGGATCTGTTTCATTTCTTTTTTTTTTTTTGTCTAAATCATGTCAGTTGTTAAACTTTGCTTTTATGTATTGCTCAAATTGTTTGTTTAATATTTATAATCTTTGTGCACAAACTAAACATTTATTTATTTATTTGATTTATTTATTTATTTATTTATTAAGTTCATTACTACAGTATTAAATCTAGCATGTTGAAAGCTCTTAATTCATACATTAAAACAACTGAGATGTTCATTTGTGATTAGCATTTATGGCGTTATATAATGTATTCTGACTCTGAGTTATTGACATTTTTTTACTAATCAGAAGGTTGAGGGTTTAAGCCCCAGGGCCGTCCAGCTGCCACGTTTAACCCTCAGCTTCAGGGCTCTGTATGGTGAGTGACCCTGCTGATCATGTTCTGACCTCAGCTTCCTAACAAGCTCTGATGTGAAGAAAAAAATTTCACTGTGCTTAAGTGACAAAAGCTTCTTCGAAACGCCATCGTAGGTATGAATCCTGCTAGATGTATCTTAGGCCTGGATGCACTGCATATGATTGGATTTACAAAACTGAACACTGTTTTTTTTTTCTTCTTCTTTTTCTTTTTTCATAAAAATAAAAATGTTAAAAGGATTTGTTGCCACTTTCCAGAAATAGGGATCAGCTAAAAGTGTCAACTTCTTCAAGAGCAACATTTTATCTATCTATCTATCTATCTATCTATCTATCTATCTATCTATCTATCTATCTATCTATCTATCTATCTATCTGTCTGTCTGTCTGTCTGTCTGTCTGTCTGTCTGTCTGTCTGTCATAGTTATTTTGGTTACATGTATCTCCCACTCTTTATTACTTTTTCAAGTTCCCAAAACTCTAAGTTCAGGTATTTCTGATGAAAGTATTTAATATGATTAATTTTATTTCACCAGTGTATCATTCTCTCACCTCACACAAACTCATGCAATATTATCTAGGCATAATTATGGGAAGAAATAATCCAAAAACCGGATGTGTGCGGTACACAGAGTCTGTTGTGCTTTTCCCTCTCTCACTGCGACATACTGGCCAGTTTTTGGCAGCCTCCTGCATGCTGGACTCTGCAGTTTTACAATTGAAGCCCATGGCGCTGTGTTGGGATCTCAGGTCTCTTTAGAGGCTGCTGTGTGTGTGTGTGTGTGTGTGTGTGTGTGTGTGTGTGTGTGTGTGTGTGTGTGTGTGTGTGTGTGTGTGTGTGTGTGTGTTTTGTTGGAGCCGATCACTTGATCTCCTGTAAATTCTGCAGCGATGCGACACCGGAGCTGAGCTGTGCTGTGCTGTGCGCGCCCCCGCGAGCCCACTTAGAGAGGCACGCTCGAATCACGGGTTGCCAGATTGGGCTTTAACCAGAGTTTTAAAACTGTTGCATTGATCAGTAATAATGTTAACTGCATTTTTTTTTAAAGCAAATTCTAAACAAAACATCAAAATATATCTGATAAACACTAACATGTATCTTATTCATCATTGAGCATGGCCTTAAATGCTTATAAATGTACGCTATATTTAACAGATTGTACTGTAATATGTTAAGCAGGACCCTTTGTATTTAGAATCAATTTATGGAAAAGCTTTTATACAGGATTTCTTATATACAGGATTCCTTATACAGTGCTTCAGGAACAGTTTAATACTCTCCCCATTGTGCAATAAAGATATCTCCAATGCCATTTGACCACATTTTTTTGTATTTTATTTACATATCATATTTTTTTATTATCTGTGTGTTGTTGCTCTGTGTACTGGAGGCATCTGTCACAAAAACGAAATCCCTCCTTGTAAGTGCATAATTGGCAATAAAGCTCTGATTCTGATTCCAAATCTTATCTAACTATATATATATATATATATATATATATATATATATATATATATATATATATATATATATATATATATATATATATACAGTGAGGAAAATAAGTATTTGAACACCCAGCTATTTTGCAAGTTCTCCCACTTAGAAATCATGGAGGGGTCTGAAATTGTCATCGTAGGTGCATGTCCACTGTGAGAGACATAATCTAAAAAAAAAAATCCAGAAATGACAATGTATGAATTTTTTAACTATATATTTGGATGATACAGCTGCAAATAAGTATTTGAACACCTAAGAAGGTCAATGTTAATATTTGGTACAGTAGCCTTTGTTTGCAATTACAGAGGTCAAACGTTTCCTGTAGTTTTTCACCAGGTTTGCACACACTGCAGGAGGGATTTTGGCCCACTGCTCCACACAGATCTTCTCTAGATCAGTCAGGTTTCTGGCCTGTCGCTGAGAAACACGGAGTTTGAGCTCCCTCCAAAGATTCTCTATTGGGTTTAGGTCTGGAGACTGGCTAGGCCACGCCAGAACCTTGATATGCTTCTTACAGAGCCACTCCTTGGTTATCCTGGCTGTGTGCTTCGGGTCATTGTCATGTTGGAAGACCCAGCCTCGACCCATCTTCAATGCTCTAACTGAGGAAAGGAGGTTGTTCCCCAAAATCTCGCAATACATGGCCCCGGTCATCCTCTCCTTAATACAGTGCAGTCGCCCTGTCCCATGTGCAGAAAACCACCCCCATGCTTCACAGTAGGGATGGTGTTCTTGGGATGGTACTCATCATTCTTCTTCCTCCAAACACGTTTAGTGAAATTATGACCCAAAAGTTCTATTTTGGTCTTATCTGACCACATGACTTTCTCCCATGACTCCTCTGGATCATCCAAATGGTCATTGGCAAACTTAAGACGTGCCTGGACATGTGCTGGTTTAAGCAGGGAAACCTTCCGTGCCATGCATGATTTCAAACCATGACGTCTTAGTGTATTACCAACAGTAACCTTGGAAACGGTGGTCCCAGCTCTTTTCAGGTCATTGACCAGCTCCTCCCTTGTAGTTCTGGGCTGATTTCTCACCTTCCTTAGGATCATTAAGACCCCACGAGGTGAGATCTTGCATGGAGCCCCAGTCTGAGGGAGATTGACAGTCATGTTTAGCTTCTTCCATTTTCTAATGATTGCTCCAACAGTGGACCTTTTTTCACCAAGCTGCTTGGCAATTTCCCCGTAGGGGAAATTTTACGACCTCAAACAGGTGCATGTAATTTAGGATAATAAATGTAGTGGAGGTGGACATTTTAAAGGCAGACTAACAGGTCTTTGACGGTCAGAATTCTAGCTGATAGACAGGTGTTCAAATACTTATTTGCAGCTGTATCATACAAATAAATAGTTTAAAAATCATATATTGTGATTTCTGGATTTTTTTTTTAGATTATGTCTCTCACAGTGGACATGCACCTACGATGACAATTTCAGACCCCTCAATGATTTCTAAGTGGGAGAACTTGCAAAATAGCAGGGTGTTCAAATACTTATTTTCCTCACTGTATATGTGTGTGTGTGTGTGTGTGTGTGTGTGTGTGTGTGTGTGTGTGTGTTAAAGTAATGCATGCATAATATCTACAGTGCCTGTCAAAAGTTTTGAAACACCTCATTTTTGAGGTCATTCAATTTAACAAGAAGTTTTAGTTTGACAAAAATCTATAAATGTACAGATTTAAAATGTCATTTTCATTGAAAAATCCTGCCTTAGCATAAATATAATAGCTTTCCACACTCTTGGCATCCAGACAGTTCATTTCTCCAAACATTTAACTGAAATTCTTCACTACTTGGAGATTTCTTTCTGACCTTGTGACCTTGCAGTTCAGTAGGATTTAGGTACAGTGACTGGGCAGGATTTTCCATGATAGATAACACTCCAGCCTGTATGTTTGCTCTCTAAATAACATTGCGAGCACTTGGATGTATTCTTCAGGTCATTGTCTTGTATGTTGAACTTGGTTCTAATTAGCTGCAGTCTCAAACCTTTCTTGCTCGAAAGCAACCACTAAACAAGCTTCTGTTTGAGCCAAAAATATCAAATTTGGACTCATCTGTTCACAGACTTTTTTCCAGTCATTCACTGTCCAAAAAGTGCCCTTTTCACCTGATACATGCACATATCTGCACAAAGATAAAAGACACTTTACATAGCTGCTCGTCATCAATGTATCAGTCATGATACGTTCCTTCTGGTATCTCTGCATTAATTCTTCTACAAGAATATATAATCATCTTCATATGTACTTGATGAGAGTTCTTAAATGAGTTTGGACACACTTATGAATTTGATGAAAGATGGGATGAAAAATCTTCCCATTGAGGGCTTAAGTGATAAAACATCAACTTTTAGGCTTACCAGGAAAAAAGGGGAAAAAAAAGTTAACAGAACAGCACCAAAGAAAACAGAACTCTGTAGACCTGCTGATTGAATTTTACAAACCTGACAGCAAAAATGTTCAATTCTGTCATTGTTTTTGTATCAAGAAAAAATTGTACATGCTACGATTTGGGTGAGCTGCAGATAAAGTGTTGAACAATAGAACTTTCCCAGGAGAAACATTCACATTGTCTGTTACTACTGAACTTTTTTCTCTTTCATAAAACAACATTCTGTACATTAACACGTGGAGAAACTAACACAACGAAAGGCCGCACTCACGTCTGTGTTCAATTTTGTTTCAGACACGTTAAAAATGGTTTCAACTAAAAATGTGTACAAATGACAAAAAACATTAAAGTTACTTATACTCTAAACTGGTGACCGTTTCAGCTACATGTAGTGAGCCACTGTGTATTGACCTTCACAGCTCTGCAGATCAGCACAAACTCTATTCAACTCAGCGTCACACCAACATGGCAATCAGAGTTGTGATTGTTTTAATGACAGTATAAAACAACCAATGTGTCCATTTATCCTGCCTTTTCTTAGCAATACATTGACAAAACTCAGAGAACTACCTTTTCTACACACATCATACATTTGTATTATAAAATTTCTTCAAAGATATTTCTTCTCTACAGATTTCTACATGAAAATACTTCTATCTGCTGCATGTCTAATATCAAACAGTCCCATATTTAAAATGTAACTCTAGAAGCCCACAGTGCGACACAGAAGAGCAGTACTAATGTGCAAATTATATCCGGCCCATTTAGGTGTAATAAGTATTAAGTAATATAAATATTAAGAAATCAAGCCTTAACATTACATACACTGTATATCCACGACATTTATTATAGAATCATAAAATAAAAACCTATAATGATTAAGATAGTCTTGGCTCATACAGCTCTGTAACATGCCAGTCTTGTGTTCTGTAAGAAGTTATTTAGACCACACACGTAAAGAAAATGTTGCATTTGGCTAGTGTTCATGTTTTGTTTTGTTTTTTTATAAGAATAAGTACACAATACATTGGCACGATGGGCTGAAAACCCTCCATTGGTGTTTAGTTTAAGGTGTTGATAGGTGTGCAGTCGCACAGCGCCCTCCTCTCGGCTCTCAACACCAGATTCTCAGTCTGATGAACAAAGCAAACACACAGTGAACAGGTTAGCGATTAGTTTCAGGTGAATTACTGACTCAGTGCTCTAGATATCACACGTCATTGAAACACTTTAAACATTTAAACATTTCACTGTCATCAACCGACTGAACGAAATTTAACCCGTGTGTTCAACATAAATGTTCAACCTGTTGTTGTCCATTAGATATTTTTTTTTTTTTTTTTTAACAGGTGACACCAGATGTACTGAAATATTTATTCAATCAAAGTAAAGCAAATTTACACCAAGGAAGTGGTAAAAAAAAGATTTCAGGCTTCTTAGTGGTAATACAGGGGGAATTACAGTCAAGATAATAATGATAACTTTGAAGAAGGAAAACTAGAGCTTAATTATGAGCTTTATGAAAGAAAGATTAGCAGAATTATTATTCAATGTTATAAGCCTGAGTTTATTAGAGGGAGAGCGCATGTAGGACATTTTGGAGCCAAGAAGAGGTAGGTAAGCTTGAGATGGTTTGGAGGTGTACAGAGGAGGGACATGGGGTATATCAGTAGAAGAATGCTGAGAATGGAGCCACCAGGAAGGAGGAAAAGAGGAAGACCAAGGAGGAGGTTTATGGATGTGGTGAGGGGAGACATGCAGGTAGTTGGTTTGAAAGAGGCAGATGTAGAGGACAGGGGGTATGGAGACGGATGATCCGCTGTGGCAAATTTAAGCATACAGTTAAAACTAAATGAGTTGCAATAACTCATAACACAGACAGAACCTCAATCTGATTAAGACTTTATAACAACATTTACAAATTAATGCTCACCGACAATCTCTATGCAATCTGAGAGAACAATTTTGCCAGGAAGAAACAGCAAAATGATCAAAATCCATACATGAGAGACATATCTGGGAAGATTCTGCACAAGTACTGACCCAGAGGAATGAGTACTTGTGCAACCAAAAATGACTGCATTTTGTTTAATCTTTGTATCATAATAAAAATATTTTGCACCTTCAAATGTTAGACATTGTGTAAAGCAGATCCCAAATGAGTCCATTTCAGCTCTAGATTTGTAACACTACCAAATGAGGATAAGAAAAGGACATGCAAACAAATTCAATAGACTGTAGATTGTTTTCTTTCCAATAATAAGGATACTACATTAGTAGTTTGGATAAATATATAACTAATTCCCTGTTTTATGGCACACAAATTTGACAAATTCATGACTGGTAGGAATCCTGCTTGTTACTTTTTCACTATCCAGAGCAACTACAGTGCATCCAGAACGCATTCACAGCGCTTTACTTTTTCCACATGTTGTTATGTTCCAGCCTTATGGTGGTTCTAAACTTCCTCCATTTACAGGGCACTGTGCTCATTGGGACCTTCAATGCTGCTGAGATTTTATTTTATCTCCTTCCCGAGATCTGTGCCTCAATACGATCCTGTCTCTGAGTTCTCCAGACAATTCCCTGGACTTCATGGCTTGGTTTGTGCTCTGACATTCACTAACTGTGGGAGCTTATATAGAGATGTGTGCCCCTTTCCAAATCATGTCCAATCAACTGAATATACCACAGGTGGACTCTAATCAAGTTGTAGAAACATCTCCAGGATGATCAGTAGAAACAGGATGCACCTGTGCTCAATTTGCAGTGTCATGGCAAAGGCAGTGAATACTTATGTACATGTGATTTTTGTCAGGATTTTTAATTTGTAAATAAATGTACACACTTCTTTCACGTTGTCATTATGGGGTATTGTTTGTAGAGTTTTAAAGAAGATAGTGAATTTAATCCATTTTGGAATAAAGCTGTAACATAACAATGTGGAAAAAGTGAAACGCTGAATACTTTCCGAATGCACTGTATGTTTACAAGAATAATGCATCCTGTATGATTTTTCATTTTATAAATGATATGTAAAGGGTCCTCGGGAAAACCGGATGGTGTACTGCTGACCTACCCGTGAGTCGAGATTAAACGCCGTCTTCTTCAGGTCCTGCAGTGCTCGTTGCATGAATTCGAACGCATGGCAGTCCACACACGGCCGACCTGACACAAGAGCAAAGGCTCATCAACTCAACCAGGTCTGTCCTACAACTGCTCTTATATTTCCCATGTGTATGCAGAAATAAAACATCTCTTCCTCTCATGTGAAATTACTCCAATAGTAGGTATTAAGTTTTGCACTCTATAGTGCACTACATGTCCAATCAGAATACAAATTTAGATATTACATCAGTGTACAGGTATAATAATAGCATAAGGGTGTTGATTATTTTTCTATAATCATTTGTATAATCGATTCTCATTTCTATAACGGGATCTGACCTGCATTGTGGGCGATGTAGAAATCCATTACCCAAAGTAAAAAACTATCAAATGATCCAGATTTCTTATAAAGCACCACTGAAAAGCAGATGGTATTTACAAAGTTGTAAAAGTGGTTGTATATCCAAATGCATGACTGGAATTAGTAGTTCTTGTGACAGAATTTGGTCCACATGGATGCCATACATAAGGATGCATTAACTGTATCATCTTAAGATTTCATGCAAGAACTGTGGAGTCTACTGGGTTTATCCTTCATCTCTTACCATTAACAAATAAATAAAGGCAGTCGATGAACTAAGGGAAAAAGGAGAATTTGTTATTAATATCTCACTCTCAGCTGGAATAACAGTGCCAGAGTCGGGCTCTGTGCGAATCATCGGAACCGCCAGCACCAGCAGCATCAGCAACAGCGGAGCCCAAACACAGCTCGACCTCATCATGTCTCTCACCTGCGGCCTGCAAAACAGCACATCGCTTAGCCTGGGAAACCCCAGAAACTCCTTCTACACCTCCTTCACCCTTATCCATGCACCATCTCAACAGCAGCATCCATCTTCCCCGGTCCAAATGCAGGCCAGCGCCTGTCTCAACCAAGCGCTTCGTAAGATACATATGATTAGGAAGCGCACTTCAATTTGGAAAAACCTGAAAACACGATGATGATATATTTATTTATTTATTACTGGGAAAAAAAGAGAGATACCAACCAACTGAACGGAACTGAAGCTGCACTTCTGGATCTAAAGATGCTCCAGGTGTCTCGTCTGAAATCCTACAGCACAATATGGAGCCTCATGTTTTATTCAACAGACTGATGGAGACCTGCTCTCTGATTCGTCCGGTGTAGTCACGTGGGAGAAAGCCACGCCCATCACTGGTGCTCAGCCTGTTCCTGCTTTAGTCCATGTAGAGCTCTACTACTACCACTACTATTATTATTATTATTATTATTATTATTATTATTATTATTACTTTTACTGTGTATCATCCACCTGGTTCAAAAAGTAAAAAAAAATTGATTATCAAACTTATATTTAATTATTAAAAAAAAAGATCAAACTGATATTTCTGTTAGAAGAAGTTTATTTAACACTTATAACAGCATCAATCGTGTCAGTATTTTTCTAAACCTTCCAGAAATAAAGCTTTTCCTTTAAAAATATCCAGTGTAAGTGTATACAGTGTAAGATTATAGTCATAATACTGCTGGAAGATGTGAGGAAAAGACGGGCGCAGGAAATTGAACTTTTTGGTGGCTGTGTATCTCTAAGGAGCATCTCAATCTCTCTCTCTCTTTCTCTCTCTCTCTCTCCTTCGAACAACAGATGAAGGTCTGTAGTAGGAACTGGTGGGAGTGGGATGTATTGCTGGATTTTAGGCAGTCATTCACGCCGGTCATTCAAACGTTGACCACGTTGGCCTCAGAGAAAGAAACCATCAGAAATTCAATTCATCTAATTCTGCTGTCGCAGTTGTTTTATACAAAGTCAGATATGAGATCTGATACGGATGCCAGGTGAAGAGGAGGCTTCCGAAATTGCACAGCGATTTAAGAAAGCGCATTTTGTCCCTTAAGTAATAGGTCTTATCAATGGCAGTAATCAATTGTAACGCATTTACATGGAAGAATTTTTTTTTTGTTCGGTTTATAGAAATGTTTATCCCACCCCTCTCAGACCGATTATAATTTTAATCGGTTTGAACATCTTTATTCTGACTAAGGTGTTTACATAGAGCATTAATCCAGTCATTGGGGTTGCACAAGCTAGTGCATTCTTAATGCCGGTCCCAAGCCCGGGTAAATTAGGAGGTTTACATTAGGAAGGGCATCCAGCGTAAAACATGTGCAATGATGGTACTATGACTGGTAAAGTGAGAGAGGTACCTGATATTGTGGAGAGGAGAAAGGTAGATATGTTGTGTGTTCAGGAGACCAAGTGGAAAGGGAGTAAGGCCAGGAACATTGAAAATGGGTTTAAACTGGTTTATCATGGTGTGGATGGAAAGAGAAATGGTGTAGGGGTGATCCTGAAGGAAAAGAACAGTAAGAGTGTAGTGGAGGTGAGGAGGGTTTCTGATAGGGTGATGAACGTAAAAACTGGGTGATGATACATGTCATAGGTGCCTATGCTCCACAAGTGGGTTGTGAGATGAAGGAGAAGGAAAAGTTCTGGAGTGAGATAAAGTGGTGGAGAGAGAACCTAGGAATGAAGGATTGGTGATTGGGGCAGACTTAAATGGGCATGTAGTTAAAGGAAACAGAGGTGATGAAGAGGTGATGGGAAGATATGGGCTCAAGGAGAGGAATTTGGAAGGGCAGATGGTGAACATTTATTTTAAGAAGAAGGAGGAGCATAAGGTGACGTATAAGAGTGAAGGAAGGTGCACACAGATAGACTATGTTCTCTGCAGGAGATGCAACCTGAAGGAGATTGGAGACTGTAAGGTGTTGGCAGGGGACAGTGTATCCAGACAGCTTCGAATGGTGGGCTGTAGGATGGTTTTGGATTTGAAGAAGAGGAGGAGAGTGAAGACTAAAAGAAGAATAGGATGGTGAAAATTAAAGGAGGAAGACTGTAGTGTGAGATTAAGGGAAGAGGTCAGACAGGGGCTCGGTGGTGGTGAAGAGGTGCTGGATGATTGGGCAACTACTGTAGAAGTAATAAGGGAGACAGCTAGAAAGGTACTTGGTGTGACTTCTGGAAATAGAAAGGAAGATAAAAAAGATGTGGTGGTGGAATGAGGAAGAGCACTATGATGTTTGTGAAAGATATTGTGATTTGTGGTGAGAGTAGGGAGCAGTTCGAGAAGAGCCTGGAGAGGAGGAGGTACACGCTGGAGAGAAGGGGAATGAAAGTCAGTAGGAGTAAGACAGAGTACATGTATGTAAATGAGAGGGAGGGCAGTGGAGTGGTGCGGTTGCACAGAGAAGAGGTGGAGAAGGTGGAGGAGTTCAGGTACCTGGGGTCAACAGTGCAAAGTAATGGAGAGTGTGTTAGAGAAGTGAAGAAAAGAGTGCGGGCAGGGTGGAGTGGGTGGAGAAGAGTGATAGCAAGAGTGATTTGTGATAGAAGAGGCATTCTTCTTTGGCAATGAGTTAAAGACAGGAGGTGGAGCTGGAGGTAGCAGAGCTGAAGGTGTTGAGATTTTTTAATTGGAAGTGATGACGATGGACAAAATTAAAAATTAGTTTATTAGAGGGACAGCGCATGTAGGATGTTTTGGAGACAAAGTGAGAGAAGCCCACACTCAACTGTCTGACTGATCTGTACAACCTGGACTCAACACACACTCGTACTCACTTTACACATCCATGTCTTCAGCACCACACATTCTATATCACCATTTATTATTACAAACTGTTTTACAAACTGTTTTACATGCTGTTTTTGTGCATCATTTTGACTGCTGATGTTGCTGTTTTGCACAAACCCATTTGTTTAATAACAAGTGCACTTCTGTACTCAGTTCTCTTTTACACACTGCACTGTATAATATACAGTTGGTTTACTGGCAGCGCTACTTTATGTTTTTTGTATTTGTCCTACACTGTCTCGTGTTGTCTTTGCACTGTTTGCACCAGGTTGCGCACGATGCATTTTATGTGGTGAGGACACTTACTAGTCCTGTTAGCTCTGTGTTTTCTGTTATGTATCTTTATGTTGTTTATGTAGCACAAGGCTTCTGGAGAACCGTTGTCTAATTTCGCTGTGTACTGCATCAGCTATATATGGTTGAAATGACTAAAAGTTTATTGACTTGACTGAGATGGTTTGGACATGTGCAGAGGAGGGAAATGGGGCATATCAGTAGGAGAATGTTGAGGATGGAGCCACCAGGAAGGAGGGGACAAAACAGAAGACTAAGTAGGAGATTTATGGATGTGTTGAAGAAAGACATGCAGGTAGTAAATTTGAAAGAGGCAAGATGTAGAGGACAGAGGGTATATGGGTACAGATGATCCGCTGTGGCGGCCCCTAACGGGAGCAGCCCAAAAAAAAAGAAGAAGAAGAAGAAGAAGAAGAAGAAGATTGTCAATCGAATTTGACTTTCATAAACTCCTACAGTGCTCTATGTAAACGCAAGAACTTAAAATCATTGCGCGCGCACGTTCGGGGTCCTGCGGATCAGTGCGCATGCGCGTAAGCGCGTGCAGGGTTTTTTTTTTTTAGGTAGTCCGTTAAAATGCCGGAACTGATGATTCGCCTTTTTCCAAGATGGCGTCGATGAGGGACAGCGACACCGGCCTGTGGCTTCATAACAAACTGGGCTCTACGGACGAGTTGTGGACGCCGTTGAGCATCGGCTCGCTGCTCACCGTGTCGGTTATCGACAACATCCGACTGTGTTTCTCCAATTTATCTCCTCCGGTGAAGTTGAAACTGCTGCTCGGCATGCTGCATCTCCCGCGCAGGACTGTGGACGAGGTGGGGCTGAGCTTACACACTGCGGCCTGATCCCGAACGCCTTTCAGTCGAAACATTGTAGTGCACTATCTAGAGGTGTGCGAGCCTTTCCGTAGTGCCTGCATAGTGCACTCGAGTAGGGAACGGAGACGCGTTTGGGATTGGACGCGGGACTCTGAAGCGATAGCAGGGTTAGCCCGGTGCAAGAGTTGCTGTTCAGTTTGCAACGAAATACGGAGGATAAAAACGAGATGTGGGAAATGTGAGGATCGCTGCAGTTCAGTACAACAGCAATAAATATTTGTGCATAAGTTAATGCAGAGTAACACAGTTACAAAGTTTCTGAGCAGCAGCAGCTGCAGAGGCTAACAGGCTAATATAGCTAGCCTGGTCACTTTGGATTGAGTAGCGTGGACGTGTCCCAGGAGAGGATGTGCTGTGGAATTGAAGTCCTGATTATTTATTAATCAGTTTTATCCACATTGTAGGTTAAGGGAAGTTCAAATCATGATGACCTGGAAGTGATTCTGTCAGGCAGTCAGTAACTCCCGAAACTTCAGTCAGGCTGAATCAAGGGAGTCTTATATTTGAGATGTTTCCCCACATCAGGTTTATTATTATATCTTTTGTAACCATGTGAACCACGCCCCCTTTCCTGAACTGGCTTCATATTCCTCTCTGTGTCTGTGCGGTACACACTGATCTTCACCCATCTGTGCATTTCCAGCTGTCAGGCTTAATTAATAATGTGGGAGGTGGTCACCCAACCCAGGAATCATCAAGCTGCCACTCTTGGGCCCCTGAGTAAAGCCCTTACCCATCAGTGCTCATTGGTGCTGTATCATGGCTGACCCTGCACTCTGGCCCCAGTTCCCAACATGGCTGCGATATGCGAAGAAAGAATTTCACTGTGCGGTAAAAGCACGTGTGACAAAGTATAAAGCACCTTTCTGTCTTTCTTTCTTGTTTTGGTTACATCCTTTACATTTAGACATCAATCAATCCATACATGATTATATATTGAACTCCTCGATCTCAACAGTGGATCACTCGCTATTAACAAAGGCTCGTTTACCCTTATGGCGCCCTTATTCACAGAGTGAAAGTGATCTCACTTATACAACTGATCAGGTGAAGCTTAAGGGTCTTGCTCAAGGGCCCAGTCATGGCAGCATGCTGGTGGTGGGATCTGAACTCGTGTCCTACTGATCGGAAGTCCATCATCATATTTAGGATCTTTTAGGAAATAATAACAGCAGGTGGAAAAAATCCTTACAGAAGAGTATAAAGAAGTGGGGCTGGGACTGGTTTCCTCCACACTTTGACCGTAGACTCGCGATACATTCATCCTGCTGCACAGTGGTTAAAAAGGTGCACACGATCAGTGTATTGAACACAAGAGTTGGATTGCTCTGTCATGTTTGTTTGTTTGTGTTTTTGCAGAGAAGTAAACGTATCGAAATTAGGTTCACTTTTCATGCGCCCAAAAAGTTGGTGACTGTAGTAATGTACATCACCGGCTAGAACTGTATGTCAATAAACTGCAGCTCTTAACTGTGGACACACGTGTGTAAACAGGTTGTGGTGTTTGAGCAGTGCTTTTTAGATGTAGGGGGTATAGAAGGAACATTATTCAGCAGCATGTAAAAAAAAAGATTGGCTAATACATGATAACAGTCCAAGGGGACATTTTAAACCATTTCATGCCATAGATTGTATCTTTTGTTCATGTGTTTGGTCTGGAATAAGTTGAGAATATATCAACATGAAATACATCAACAGATGGGATTGTTGGAATAAAAGTTTTGTCCTACAGATGCACTATGTTTCAGTCCAGTTTAATCAGTACATCTGTGAACCCGATTCTGCCTTCACATGCTCCTTCAAAATCCTGTTTGTACATGAAGTTCTACAGCTGGAGGTATTAAGTGCTGCTTAAAATGCACTAGGTCACCAGCCTGATCTGTTTGGTAGAACTGTAACATCTCTTTATTGTAAAATATTGCGTAATCACTATATTAGTTGCAGATAAAGCAACTACAGTGAGTAAAATTTTCCCCAAGAGGCTGTACTGTCCAATAGAGTTTTTCCTGAAGCTGTATTGTCCAATAGAGTTTTTCCTGAAGCTGTACTGTCCAATAGAGTTTTGTTCTGAAGATGTACTGTCCAATTGAGTTTTGTTCTGAAGATGTACTGTCCAATTGAGTTTTTTCTGAAGATGTACTGTCCAATAGTGTATTTTTCCTGAAGCTGTACTGTCCAATAGTGTATTTTTCCTAAAGATGTACTGTCCAATAGTTTTTTTTCTGAAGCTGTACTGTCCAATAGTTTCTCCTGAAGCTGTACTGTCCAATAGTTTCTCCTGAAGATGTACTGTCCAATAGTTTTTTTTCTGAAGCTGTACTGTCCAATAGTTTCTCCTGAAGCTGTACTGTCCAATAGTTTCTCCTGAAGCTGTACTGTCCAATAGTTTTTTCCTGAAGCTGTACTGTCCCAATAGTTTCTCCTGAAGCTGTACTGTCCAATAGTTTCTCCTGAAGCTGTACTGTCCAATAGTTTCTCCTGAAGCTGTACTGTCCCAATAGTTTTTTCCTGAAGCTGTACTGTCCCAATAGTTTTTTCCTGAAGCTGTACTGTCCCAATAGTTTTTTCCTGAAGCTGTACTGTCCCAATAGTTTCTCCTGAAGCTGTACTGTCCCAATAGTTTCTCCTGAAGCTGTACTGTCCAATAGTTTTTTCCTGAAGCTGTACTGTCCCAATAGTTTTTTCCTGAAGCTGTACTGTCCCAATAGTTTTTTCCTGAAGCTGTACTGTCCCAATAGTTTCTCCTGAAGCTGTACTGTCCCAATAGTTTTTTCCTGAAGCTGTACTGTCCCAATAGTTTTTTCCTGAAGCTGTACTGTCCCAATAGTTTCTCCTGAAGCTGTACTGTCCAATAGTTTTTTCCTGAAGCTGTACTGTCCCAATAGTTTTTTTTCTGAAGCTGTACTGTCCCAATAGTTTTTTTTCTGAAGCTGTACTGTCCCAATAGTTTCTCCTGAAGCTGTACTGTCCAATAGAGTTTTGTTCTGAAGCTGTACTGTCCAATAGAGTTTTGTTCTGAAGCTGTACTGTCCCAATAGTTTTTTTTCTGAAGCTGTACTGTCCCAATAGTTTCTCCTGAAGCTGTACTGTCCAATAGAGTTTTGTTCTGAAGCTGTACTGTCCAATAGAGTTTTGTTCTGAAGCTGTTCTGTCCAATAGAGTTTTGTTCTGAAGCTGTACTGTCCAGTAGTGTTTATCCTATGTAGTGAGCATGCATTGTTCTGCACGGTACAGGTAGTCCCTGATTTACGATGAGGATGACCCCATCGTAACTTGAAAAAGTCGAGACATGACCTATCCTACTCATGAGTCTTAGAGAATGGTGATTAGTATGGGGTAGTACACTGTAATTTGTTAATATTTAGCAAAACAGAGCAATTTGCAGTACCATAATGTATTAGTAATATATGTAAATTTATAATATACAGTACTTCAGAATAGAAATTAAATTCGTTTCGGAACAGGTACGGAAGAACCCTCATCCCTTCGAATTTTAGCCCGCGAGATTTCGGAATTTTTAATGCGTGAACCAATACGGAAATTTTAATGAATTTTGATTTGTATTCTGAGCTAAATAAAATCAAATCTTCATTTATTATCTGGTAAATGATGACCTTTCCTGCATTTAAACTTTTTCAATCTTCTGATCTGTTTTCCTGTCAGATGAAGGATCCTCTGTCAGAAATCATTCAGTTGGCTACAGTGGACTCGGAGCCCTGGGTGCTGATGGTGGCAGATATTCTAAAGTCATTCCCTGAGACGGGTTCTCTCAATTTGGACCTGGAGGAGCAGAACCCCAATGTGCAGGACATCCTGGGAGAACTGAGAGAAAAAGGTCCGCACACAGTCCCATTACCTTGTATAATAAATCACTTTTATTTTTGTTCTGTTTGCTTTCCAAGATCGCTACTAGAGCTCTGAGGCTACGAGTATGGAAAACTTGTAAGCTACCGGTTAAGCATTGAATAAGCAGCCGAAAATATTGCTTGAATGTCTATAGTAGCAGCTCTGGTAGTAATGTTGTTGGCAGTAATTCAGATTATGGTTTGTATAATAGTTGATAAAATGGACATTGGAGGGAGTCTCCACTTTCAGCAATTTGACAGTCGGGCATGTACCTTCTGCATACAACTGAGCTTTAAGGGCCTTGATTAAGGGCCCCAGCAGTGGCAGATTTATGTGACTACCCCGAATAGTCAAAGATTCAATGCTTCAGTAGGAGGAACCTGATTCAACTACCAATCTCACAGTCTATTCTTCACATGGGTGTTATGAATTGAGGATCAACTCATATATGGGGATGCTCAATGTGTGATTTTATATAAAACTACCGGTTTTCTCGAAATAAGTTAACATACAGAACGTTATAATAGTGTTGTAAATAAAATTGTGAAAAGAAATGTAAATTTTTCATGCACAAGAAAAATCTTTTAGTAAATTTTTCATGTGCATGAATGGCTTCCACCACCCCTGTGACAGATTTAAGTTTCCGTGATCTGTAAATTCATGATCCATAACCGACACAGGAGCATCTTGGGGGCAGAGATTTAAATATTTAACAATGTCTGGTCACACACAGAAACAGACACAGAGGATTTGACTACAAGCAGGACTTGAACTGATTCGACAATTTAAATCCCCAGTCAATGACACCAGATTGGTGTTGCTGGGATTTGAACTTACAACCTTCTGATCAGAAGTCCAACATCCTATACACTAAGCTACCTCTTTCCTCTTTAACTTGTTCAGGGGAATGACACGTTGCTTTTTTGTCTTATTCACATCAAGAAAAAGGAAGATTTTGAGAACATTTGTATATAAACCACTAGGTGATGCCTAACCATCGGTCGACAGTAACGAAATGTGACCACCTCAGCCTTCAGAGTTTCCTGTGGGAGATCTGATGAGACCTGGAGTGACATCATGTCAGGAAGAAGAGATGAATCCAAGGTTATGGATGATAAAAAAAAAAAAAGTCTAAACCCTCAGGAGCCCAATTAAAATATAAATAAAAGAGGAAAGACATAGAGGGGAAATGTGCTAAAGATAAAGGTGTGTATGCAGCTGATCTTTAGGAGGATAGTGTAGGGTACTGCGTTTAATGAAATACGCTACATCATTTAGGTTATTCCGTGTTGACTGCTGCTTTGTACGCATAAAGCAACAATATTTCTTGTATCTTCATCACAATGTGTGTAGCAAATTCTAGTTAGATTGCAGTTAAACAGCACTTATTGATTTGGTTACCTTTAATTGAGGTGATGTCATAAAGGTTTTCTGTGATTGGACTGAAAGGGTCCTGAACTGAGCTTATTAAAGGGGAATAGTCTAGTGTCCAGTGGTTCACAGAGGGTCATTCATACTAGAACAGCCATTGCCGGCTGGTGGTTTCTACTTATAACAAACATACAGTAGAGCATCAGTTCAACGTCAAGCAGAACATTTTGAGAGAAATAAATGATTATAGAAATCCCTGACTCGAACTTTATATTATACTTTATATTATAACAACACCCGTGACCTTCATTATATACGTTTTATACAAGTTTATTGTTGAAGTCGTTGAAAAGAAGGTTTTGGGCTCATGATCATTTATTGGATATTAGTGGTTGACTCATTATTATAAATCTATTAGTAGATTGGTGTGTAAAGAGTAACAGAGTTTTTACATGAACTGAGTTGATTAAGCAAAAGTCTTGTGATAAAAATAGTAATAAGTCATTATAGCTGTAATAAATCAAAGTACTTTGGATACTTGAGTGCATTTAAGGGCAAATACTTTCACTCAAGTGAAAGTTTAAAGGGAGCACTTTTACCGGAGTAATATTTTACCTACTGTATCTTTCCTTTTCCTCGAGTACATGCTTTGTGTATTTCGTCCACCACTGTGCCTTGTTTCCCCCACATTTCATAACTGTAAATGTAACTGTAAATGGATACAAAATTGTGTAATCTGTAGCTGAGCGTTTTTCTCGACTTATGATTTGTGTTGCCGTGTTCATGTTCACCTTTCAGTGAGTGAGTGTGAGGCGTCGGCCATGTTGCCACTTGAGTGTCAGTATCTGAATAAGAGTGCTCTGACCACACTGGTGGGTCCACTCACACCTCCCATCAAACACTTCCAGCTCAAGAGAAAACCCAAAAGCGCCACACTGAGAGCTGAGCTCCTCCAGAAGTGTAAGTGCTGGCGTGTGTGTGTGTGTGTGTGTGTGTGTGTGTACTTTTACATCAGAGTAATAGCTTCATTCGTTTTAATGTGTTAGGAACCTAATTTAGGATCTGTGTAAGAGTTTTTCTATTCATCTTGCAGCCACAGAAACTGCACAGCAGCTGAAGAAAACCGCCGGAGTGCCTTTCCATGCTAAAGGACGAGGTCTCGTCAAGAAAATTGACACTACAAGTGAGTTGGATAACGCGCTGCTATTTTATTTCACGCTTTCTTTTGTGCACTCGCATTCATTAAACACAACCCCTCAAACAGTGAATACGGTATAATAATTCTGCTTTTCCACCTCCACATCAGCACCACTAAAGGGGATCCCCAAAGCTCCGTTCCGCAGTCCCACCGCTCCCAGCATGTTCCCTTCCAGTAACCGGACGCCCATCGCCCCAGCTCGCACGCCGCTGCGCAAAGAGAGAGGGGTCAAGGTAACGCTGTAGCACACACCCGGCACTTATCCAACAACTGTTTGCAATTATGTCTGACATGCAGCTGGACTGAGCAAGAAGAATAAATCATGTAGAAGATCAACTTCCTCTGTTTGTTTTGTCTTTTAGTTATTAGACATCTCGGAGTTGGACATGGTTGGAGCAGGCAGAGAAGCTAAGAGGAGAAGAAAAACCCTGGGTACCTCAGAGCTGTTGTACTTAAAGCACTCTACTGTATTGCGATTTGTGTTTTTATTTATTTTTGATTCCAATGGTTTCCTCTTTCTCTCTCAGACACTGAAGCAGGCGAGAAGGTTGCTAAAGAGGAGGCAGTGGTGGAGAACGCAACCCCCGACTATGCCGCCGGTCTGGTATCTACACAGGTATGTATTAAATGAGCTAAAAATAAACGTTTGTAAATGTCAAATATGATAGAGTTTCTACATTACCTGCAAGCAGCGCTTCGGTCACAGAGACTTGACCCTGTGATTTATATGAATAAGTAAATCCACTGATTTGTCTATCAGAAATTGGGGGCGCTGAACAACGAGAGTGCTCTACCATCGACCAGCTACCTTCCAGCCACGCCCAGCATGGTGCCCTCATCCTCGTACATTCCCAGCTCAGAGACACAGCAGGGTGAGACACCGAACCTTCACCTCTTCACATTTAATGTAAAATTGTATAGTCTAAGTCAACAGTTAGTTCATAGTATGTAATCTGAATGCAACAATTATACTTTATATTAGGCAATTACAAGAATTCTACACTTTCTCCATAATGCAGAGTCAGCAGGAGCTTTAGTAGCAGGAAGAATCTGTTCTCACCCATTAGTAAAGGACTTCTTAGCTTTAGCAATTCAGTCCGCAACTAAGAATGATGCTTTCAGCGCAGGCAGACACATTTGTTGAAGTGGTGGCCCTCATTAACTGTGTTTGTTTTTGCTACCTCTAAAAAATTCCAAGGGCTTGTCTTTTATGCAGGGTGTTTTGTCTCAGTGAGGCGAAGCAGAAAGAGTCTGCCTCTTTCAAACCTTTTCAAACTATCTGCATGTCTTCCTTCACCACATCTATAAACCTCCTCCCTGGGCTTCCTTTTTTTCCTCCTTCCTGGTGGCTCCATCCTCAGCATTCTATTACTGATCTACACCATGTCCCTCCTCTGCACATGTCCAAACCATCTCAATTTCACCCCCCTCACCTTGTCACCAAAACATCCTACATGCGCTGTCCCTCTAATAAACTTGTTTCTAATCCTGTCCATCCTCGTCACTCCCAATGAAAATCTCAACATCTTCAGCTCTGCTACCTCCAGCTCCACCTCCTGTCTTTTACTCAATGCCACTGTCTCTAATCCATACAACATCGCAGGTCTCACCACAGTCCTATAAACCTTCCCTTTCACTCTTGCAGATAATCTTCTATCACAGATCACTCCTGCTATCACTCTTCTCCACCCACTCCACCCTGCCTGCACTTTTTTCTTCACTTCTCTAACACACTCTCTATTACTTTGCACTGTTAACGCCAGGTACCTGAACTCCTCCACCTTCTCCACCTCTTCTCCCTGCAACTGCACCAATCCACTGCCCTCCCTCTCATTCACACACATGTATTAATCCTTTTCTCCATCCTTAGTGTCCAACTTATAATTATACAGCTCCTCATATGCCTTTTCTTTTGCTAGCGGGGAATAATAATATAGTGGTATTTTAACTTTGTAACTTTATTTAAAGTGCATTGTTATAACTTTATTGTTTTTTTGTGTCCTCTAGCCAGCACAGGTGCTACAAACCGGCAGCCGGAAGAATCGGCAGCGAGCGGCACCGCTGCCTCCACCCTCCCGGGCCAGTTTAAACAGAGAGCACCCATGTACAACGCCAGCACTGCCAGTCCCACTGCACCGACCTCGCCCACAACACCCACCAGCACACCCCACAACAACGCCCCGCCCACCGCCGCCACTGCAACACAACCAGACACGGCCACGCCTCCATCCACCACAGCGGCTCAGGCCACCCCTACGCCCGCACCCCCACAACCACAACCCAAAAAGAATCTGTCGCTCACGGTGAGGATGGCATACTGCACTGATCTCTCACTCACCACACCTTTCTCACACTTTCTGACAGTTCTGCTCTCTGTCTGTCTCTATGTTATTGTTTGTCTTAATGTATGTTTTTTTGGTCACTTTAGAGAGAACAGATGTACGCAGCGCAGGAAATGTTCAAAACTGCAAACAAAGTCACCCGACCAGAGAAAGCTCTTATCCTGGGCTTCATGGCAGGATCAAGAGGTACTCTGTCCAGACACATGCACGTTAATATTTATTCCTTCATATACCTTTTATATTTTATTATAATTAAACACACCTTTTAACCCTAACCCTTATCTCATATACATATACAACTATAATCAGGCTGTAGCGAATAAAATGCAATAAAGCGCATTCAGCTTCATTAAACGTAACAGCAAGCTATCAGTCAATATGATAAATAAATCAAAGTTGGATTATTAATGGTAATGTGGCACACACACACTTTATGCGTCAGTGCGTTTCTATAAACTATACAAATGCAATATTAAATATCCGCGCAATACTGGGTGTGTAAATGTCCACTAGGGGGCGGTAAAGCCGTAGTAATGGTTCTGACACACTCAAAGTGAAATTACGATGCAGATATCATTCATTCATTCCACTATTTAAAATATAAATAATTGTAATATAATCACCAAAAAATACATCCAACACATCTAAAAATATTACAGCTGTACATTGTTCTATATCTGTTCTATAGCTTGTGTATTTTGTAAAGTCAATTTGGCATTCAAATAATTCTGGGGCATGTTCATGAAGCTCCACCCTGAAGGATCTACTCTGGTCTAGAATATGACTAACAGAAAAATGATAAACAAATGTAAATCATGTTATATCGAGTATTAGTCATTGAAGCTTTAAATATGATTTAATTATTGATAAACTCGATGCACTTTATAGTTATTATTATTAGGTTAGGTTTATTTTGCTTTGCTGAAAGCTCAGGCTAATTTTGTTTTAGAGATATATGATGTTTCCCTAGAGGTCATCCAACACCAAAACATTACTTTAAATACATTTTAATATGTCACGTTTTGTGTTTTGCTTATCCCACAGTCCCTGATGTTCTAAATGATCTGACAAATTGTACATTTTAACTGTTTGTTTAGCGACATTCAAAATGCAGCTATAAAGTCGTACGTCAGCTTTAAGGCAAAAAATTTCGCAGAAACTGTGAAGCAAAAAGACTTCAGTGCAGAACGCTTTACCATTCCAGAAAGCTTTCAGAAACTCCTTCCAGAACCGCTTAATGATCTCCTCATAGATCATCATCAGTCAGTCTCTCATGTACAGATCCATTATACAGTCTATTAATACAAACTGTAATACTGAGTGTATTATTTATTATTTTAATGCTTTAGATTGCAGTATGCTATTAAGTACACAGTGTAGGAGGTGCTCTCTGTCCTGTGCGCATGTCGTCCAAACTTGTCTCGTTCTCACTGTTACAGAGAACCCATGTCCGGAGCAGGGTGACATCATCCAGATCAAGCTGAGCGAGCACACGGAGATTCTTAATAAAGCGGATGGTACAGGCAGCACCACCATGCTGGTGGACACAGTGTTTGAGATGAACTACTCCACAGGCCAGTGGACCCGCCTTAAAAAATACAAACCCATCACCAATGCATCCTGAGGCACCGAAAATTCTCTCACACACACATATTTACATACACACAAGTCCATCACATTGTCTTTTGAAGAAGGCATCAGACAGACAAATCATAACTTTTGCTCTGAGAAAGACAGACACACAATATCTGGGCCAAAATGACTGACTAAGCAAATGTGTTGATGATAAAGAGGTGTTTAAGCGCAGTGAAGTGAACTTAATCTCACTTCTTGTTATTTGTGTTCCTGTATTGCCAAAAGTCAGGGACTTGACTTTCTTTGTATAATTTTCATCTGGGTTTTTTTTTTGTGGTTTGTAATACGTTCTTTAATGACCATCGCCCGGTTTGAAGATGGGCAGGATTTAGAGCAGTGGTTGTTCTGGGATGCTTTTCGCTTCCATGATTGACACCAGTAAGTTTGGCCTTACACGCCATTACATTTTCCAAAACATGTTCATCTGTTTTAATGTGAGAAAAACAAGGATTAATATGTAGGTTGTTGGCTGGTTACTTTGTTTTTCTTTTCGAAACTTCCAGTAGATGTTCGTTTTTTCATCCATCTGGAAATAGCAAAGAAATAAATCGATCCGGAAAACAATAAACGTTCGCTCATTTCAACATATTAACCTGAAGTGTTGTTTTATTATGGTGAAGTTTTCAGTCAGTCTCTGCTGACGCAAGGTGAAGTGTGACTGCGGTCGCAAAATTTCAGTATATACAGTGAGGAAAATAAGTATTTGAACACCCTGCTATTTTGCAAGTTCTGCCACTTAGAAATCATGGAGGGGTCTGAAATTGTCATCGTAGGTGCATGTCCACTGTGAGAGACATAATCTAAAAAAGAAATCCAGAAATCACAATGTATGATTTTTTTAACTATTTATTTGAATGATACAGCTGCAAATAAGTATTTGAACACCTGAGAAAGTCAATGTTAATATTTGGAACAGGAGCCTTTGTTTGCAATTACAGAGGTCAAACGTTTCCTATAGTTTTTCAACTGGTTTGCACACACTGCAGGAGGGATTTTGGCCCACTCCTCCACACAGATCTTCTCTAGATCAGTCAGGTTTCTGGCCTGTTGCTGAGAAACACGGAGTTTGAGCTCCCTCCAAAGATTCTCTATTGGGTTTAGGTCTGGAGACTGGCTAGGCCACGCCAGAACCTTGATATGCTTCTTACAGAGCCACTCCTTGGTTATCCTGGCTGTGTGCTTCGGGTCATTGTCATGTTGGAAGACCCAGCCTCGACCCATCTTCAATGCTCTAACTGAGGGAAGGAGGTTGTTCCCCAAAATCTCGCAATACATGGCCCCGGTCATCCTCTCCTTAATACAATGCAGTCGCCCTGTCCCATGTGCAGAAAAACACCCCAAAGCATGATGCTACCACCCCCATGCTTCACAGTAGGGATGGTGTTCTTGGGATGGTACTCATCATTCTTCTTCCTCCAAACACGTTTAGTGGAATTATGACCCAAAAGTTCTATTTTGGTCTCATCTGACCACATGACTTTCTCCCATGACTTCTCTGGGTCATCCAAATGGTCATTGGCAAACTTAAGACGTGCCTGGACATGTGCTGGTTTAAGCAGGGGAACCTTCCGTGCCATGCATGATTTCAAACCATGACGTCTTAGTGTATTACCAACAGTAACCTTGGAAACGATGGTCCCAGCTCTTTTCAGGTCAATGACCAGCTCCTCCAGTGTAGTTCTGGGCTGATTTCTCACCTTCCTTAGGATCATTGAGACCCCACGAGGTGAGATCTTGCATGGAGCCCCAGTCTGAGGGAGATTGACAGTCATGTTTAGCTTCTTCTATTTTCTAATGATTGCTCCAACAGTGGACCTTTTTTCACCAAGCTGCTTGGCAATTTCCCCGTAGCCCTTTCCAGCCTTGTGGACGTGTACCATTTTGTCTCTATAGTCTTTGGACAGCTTTTTGGTCTTGGCCATGTTAGTAGTTGGATTCTTACTGATTGTATGGGGTGGACAGGTGTCTTTATGCAGCTAACGACCTCAAACAGGTGCATCTAATTTAGGATAATAAATGTAGTGGAGGTGGACATTTTAAAGGCAGACTAACAGGTCTTTGAGGGTCAGAATTCTAGCTGATAGACAGGTGTTCAAATACTTATTTGCAGCTGTATCATACAAATAAATAGTTTAAAAATCATACATTGTGATTTCTGGATTTTTTATTTAGATTATGTCTCTCACAGTGGACATGCACCTACGATGACAATTTCAGACCCCTCCATGATTTCTAAGTGGGAGAACTTGCAAAATAGCATGGTGTTCAAATACTTATTTTCCTCACTGTAGATGCTGATGCAGTGTTCATTATGCACCGAATGTCTTACCTTCAATTAAGAAGCTCAAATAAAACAAGAAATTCCTATTTGCAGACTTGTAGATAGTCAAATTAACCCTGATCAACAAGTGATGTCACATCAACGTGACTGCTCACAGCATCAGCAATACATGAAACAGTAGTGGACAGTAATGAAGTCAATGTAATTGGTTACTGTGCTTAAGTAGATTTTTCACGTATCTGTACTTTACTGCAGGATCTCAATTTGGGGAGACTTTTACTTTAACTTCAGTACATTTTAAAATCAAATATTTTACTTTGTACTCAACTACATTTTGCAAAATCAGTCGTTCCTTTTTATCTAAAAGCCACCAATCAGGGTCGAGCGCACGCCCCGTTTTAAACTTGTATTGATCCCCGCAAGCAGAACATTTCAAGAAGAATAAACGATGGAAGAAACTCCTGACTGTAACTTTTCACAGCACCTTTGGCCTTAATTTTGTGATTTTCTTTTTTTTAAATAGTTAAAAAAAAAAAAAGGTTTTGGGCTCGTGATAATTTTATTGGATATCAATCAGTGTTCGACTCGTTAATATTAGTCTATTAACAGATCGGTGCACTAAAAGTAGAGTCTTTTCACATGAACTGAGTTGAATGAGTCTTGTGAAAGTTTAAAGGGAGCACTTTTATTGGAGTAATATTTTACCTCATCTATCTCTAATTTAACTCAAATACATGCTTTGGTGTACTTCACTCACCACTTAAATGAAGTTGTATTTCTTACATTTGAGTATTGAGTTTGAATGAAATGAGCAGCACAGGAGTTCAGTGGGGTTGAGGTCAGGGCTTTGTGCAATACATCTGAACATGTTCTTTATTAAGCTCAGATCTTGTCCACAGGTTTTATAGGTGCAGTGAAGGGAACACAAATGTTTGACCATATATTCCAGCCTGTCGTTTATTAATACCAGCTATTTTTCATTTTTATTCTGTGAACAAAATATTTAGTTGATTGTTGCAATCAAACATGAGGGTCTGATCTAAGCCTCTCATCTATTCAACTTCAAATAGAAATGGCAAATATATTTTATTAAACAAATGTTTTCCAATAGTTACGTTTAAACTATACATTTTTCCCAACTGCCAGGACCAGTAAGAGCAACATATCATACACATATTCAAACACGTCATCAATTTCAGCCAAGTCAGGACATTATTTATTCTGGGGTGTAACTGTATGTTTCCTGTACTGGGCTTTTGGTTTGGTACACGTGTACTGATTGCAATCATTTTTATGAGCAGAACATAGTTAACTGAGTTCCCTCACGAACGTATAAAGTGGCGGACTGCAAGTTTGTTTATTTTCCGCCTCACACTTACAGTGCATTATATTATTATTATTATTATTATTATTATTATTATTATTATTATTTATATTGTTATTAAATTCAAAAAACATACACAACAATGCAAGGGGTATAAAACAAGAAACTAGAGTTAGCGCAGTGTACCGCTACCCGCTATTACTTACAATGTCGGTATTCAAATGCTTATAATGGGATGGTAAATGAAAACCCTGGAACCTAAAAACCCATTTTACTTTGATCATCTTTTGTTTGTTATGTGCTTATTTTCTTACATTAATTTCCTTTTGAAACCTTTTCTAATAATCTCAGAATCGAAGCATTCAAGAGTCCACCAGAACCTCTCCAGTGACCCTACTTCTCTAAAACTCAAACTGCTTTAATAAATGTTCAGTAGACACGAGTAAAAGTTGATCATTAGTATATTTAATAATTTCATGAAAGTTGCAGCTCCATGTGGTCCACTCTCTCAGGCGGTTCCTGGGTTCCTCCAACCTCCGAAAGCTTTCTCCAGATACAGAGCCACAGCTAGCGTTAACCGGTCCTGCAGCTTCCCTCCCACCACCTGCACCCCGAGGGGAAGACCCTCCACACTCAACCCTAAAGGACACTGGGTAACAGGAAGGCACAGTGCATTGAAGATCCCTGCAGACAGGTGAGAAGAAAAGAATCATGAATATGCTTAAATGATGTATATGAGTTTTTGTTCAAGTTTCTGTGGTGTCACCTGTGTAGGAGAAGTTGAACAATGTGAATAGCGGATGATGGTGTTTGGGGGCCAGCAGAGGATGTGAGGGGTACAGCAGCACACCATCCTTTCCCAACACCTCATTCATGTCATGCTGCAGTGCCTCTTTCTGCTTAAGGTAGAATGGTGATGGTTTGCTGTGCATTAGAGACACACCTGAATAATCGATAGGAAGAAGTGGATCGTTAAAATTATTTATACCTTTTCTTTATAGTGGAGATGTGTGAGGACTTATCTAGTAATGTACAGGCTTGTTATTTAATTTGGTGTGTTACCAATAGAAGGCAGTGTGTGGTCAGATTTCCCAAAAATCCACTTAATCAGTTCCCACACCGGCCACACGGTCGAACCTCCATCTGCCATCAGCTCCACCATAGGCTGTGGTGGCTGGAACACAAATGAGAGTATATTCACTACATTTGGCAGATGCCTTCATTCAGAGCAAATTATATCTCTTTTGTATGCAGATTAACAGTTGAGGGTTGAGGGCTTTGCTCAGAGGCTCTTCTGTGGCATCTTAGTGGAATTAGGATTTGAACTCATGAGCTTTCTATCTGAGTGGCAAAATAATCTCTGCTGCACCAGGTGTATAACTAAAATAGCACTATTAGAACATTCAGAAACTAACCTTGCCATCTTCATCTGGCAGTGCCATGCATGTATCCCACATCTGGAATGAGTATTTTAGCTGTGGAAAGCTAATTTCCTTAACTTTGACTCCCAAATCTGCCTCTAGTCGCTGAACCACCTGCAAACACCAAAAAAACAACAAATGATTTGGCATTTGTTTGTTCAATGTAATTTGTACAGACGTATTAGAACCTTCCCAGTATCCCACCTTTCTCTGTGCTTCAACCAGCTGTTTGTCCACAGGAGATGTCCATGGAGATCCGCCATCGTCTACTACTGTGAAAAAGCGCAGCTTCTTCAGGTCCACCTCCGAGGACAGGGATAATCTATACAGGCACATCAGGGCAAGAAACAGTGTTTAACAGCTACTTTGTACAGCAATGCAGTTAAAATGTTCATAATCTTTTACTTTAATCATGACACAGGAAAGGACCTCAGAACTTTTGCTGTTCAGAGTACAAGTGAATTCATAAGGGTTATCAGTACTCTCTGGAGTGAGAGTGAAAAGCTCTTGAACCACTTGTTCACCACAGAATTTCTTTACACCTCAGAGCCCAGCTATGACACCATGAATTATAAATAACATCTAAATGGGTATTTTATTCCATGTCACTTGGCTGTGAAAGAAAAATAGAAATGGAATCAAACTCGGAAGTTTGGAATCAAAGAAGCAGCATAAACAGCATTTTGTTGCAGAACCACCAGCTCATTCTACATGACAAAGACCTGCTTGTGACTCTCATGTAGGTGTTTGGTGAGGACAGGAGTGTATGTTCTCTTCTGCTTTTATAGCCCAACTGCCCAAAAGTTCAAATGGGTTGAGTATGTTGAGATGGTTGTGAAATCTCAAAACAGTCTGGTCAATCACCTCTGATCTTTCTTGATTGGAGAATTATGCTTCCCTCTGTTTGCTCTTTAATCACTGTTCATACAATGATTCTGTTAGAGATCCAGTGCAGATTTGGAACCACCTTCTGAAGCTTATGAAGAATAATGGAGATACCACATCTGCTTTTTTTCACTCCATTTTGGGAAGGCTTTGGAGATTGTGGTGTGTGAAAATCTCAAGAGACGCAGATTCCAAAATGCTCAGAAATGAGCTGGTCTGGTAGCAACACTCATCTGATTGGCCCCACAAATTGCTTTGGCCATCCCATTGATATACTTCTAACAAATTTTTTTTTGCCTTTGATGTGACAGGTTTGCAGTTGATATATTGGTGTATGTTTGTTTACTTGTCTGCATTTTCTCCAGCCATTATCCTCAGCATAGGCAGCAGGTCTGCTGCATAGCGACACATTGGACCAGTACTCAGAAGTTCCTCCTGAAGCCCTGAGCTGTGAGGGAGCTGGCCGTCATTTGAGATGATTCCTGCAACACAGTTTAATTATGTACTTCACAAACACCCACATGGACAAAATCTGAACCGCTATCTAGCATGTGCAATAACACGCACGAACCTGGAGTGCCTTTGTGTCCAAATATGCCGTTAAAGAAACAGGGAATGCGAATGCTGCCGCCAATGTCTGAACCAATTCCAATCACTGAGCCCCCGCTACCCAGAATACTGCCCTCCCCACCTACAGGAGAAAGAATGAATGAGGAAGACACATTTCTCAATCACAGACGTTACCATTTTATAGGCATTATAACATGACATTTTATGGTGTATGGTCAAAGAGGCCTTAATCTTATAACCTTTGACCGGTGTGCATTTTATTCAAAGAATTAAAACCTTCACACTATTAGTACATGATTGTTTTACACAAGTATCTCTAAAATGGTGAGAGCAGCAAAAACTACATATAAACTGCTTGTCTATGTCTCTCGCACCTGAGCTTCCTCCACATATCCTGCTCGTGTCATAGGGGTTACAGGTGATGCCGTACAAGTGATTGTGAGACTCCAGCCACATGCACAGCTCGCTGGTGTTAGTCACTCCCAGAGGAATGGCTCCGGCTCTCTTCAGAAGGGCAACAGCAGGAGCATCTGAACTGGCAACAAAGCCAGCACGAGAGACCAGGCCTGTAGTGCAGGGCATACCTGAAACACAAATACCATGTTAGACAAAGATAAATGCTTGGAATTCACTAATTATAGTGATACTGTTTTAAGTGTTTTACCCTGCAAGAAAAAAGACTCTTTGACAGATAATGGGACCCCCAGCAGAGGAAATCGGTCTGCAAGAGTCTTTTCACCCTCAGTCTCCTCCTTTATCAGCCTGTCCACCTGAGCTGCTTCTGCCAAAGCTGCTGAAAATCTGAGAGATATTAGATGAGGTGAAGGTAGAAATATATTTACACACACTTTGAATATGATGAAACATTTTGATTAACTATTGTCAGTTTGCAAAGACCAAAGATCAGACACACACACACACACACACACACACACACACACAAAACATAACCGACTCATCTAAAACTATTTTCCTGTTCTTGATATATATGAAAAAAACTAAATATATATTTTCTAAGGTAAAGGTAGCTCAGACCTTTCACCAGAGGCAGTCTGAAATTCTGGCAGTGCACTTTATTTAAATTAATGTAAATAAAGCGCCAATGCAAATGTGAATTTGAGCATAGCTAGGTCAAGCCTTTAATAAACACGACAGAGTGCTGCTCGGTTCACCTTGAATTTACAGTGAAGTGCCATTAGAGGTGTGGATGTGTGTGTGTATTGGGTCGCGTGATGCTCAGATCATGTATGAACATTGCGGTTGTGTGTAAATTGACACTAAGGCTGTAAATGTGTGGACTCACCTGTCTTTAACCACAGCATTCAGGAGGGGGTTCACCTGCTGGATCCTGTCTATGTAGGCCTGAACCACCTCTACACTCGACGCCTGCGCTCAGAACAAACAGGAGTGTTTGTGTGTGTGTATAAAATAACTACACTAACTGTGTCCGTATAGAGTATGTGGAAATATCAGTGTCTGGTTTCACTATAGAGGAACAGTACAACTGTGCTCTAGTCATTCCGAAGCAGTGTAGTTTCATGTGCTTAGGCAATATGTATCATGCTATTTGTTTGCATTTTCGAGATTTCTGTTCAGCGGCTAAAATTTAACATTTACAGTGAGGAAAATAAGTATTTGAACACCCGGCTTTTTTGCAAGTTCTCCCACTTAGAAATCATGGAGGGGTCTGAAATTGTCATCGTAGGTGCATGTCCACTGTGAGAGACATAATCTAAAAAAAAAAAAATCCAGAAATCACAATATATGATTTTTTAACTATTTATTTGTATGAAACAGCTGCAAATAAGTATTTGAACACCTGAGAAAGTCAATGTTAATATTTGGTACAGGAGCCTTTGTTTGCAATTACAGAGGTCAAACGTTTCCTGTAGTTTTTCACCAGGTTTGCACACACTGCAGGAGGGATTTTGGCCCACTCCTCCACACAGATCTTCTCTAGATCAGTCAGGTTTCTGGCCTGTCGCTGAGAAACACGGAGTTTGAGCTCCCTCCAAAGATTCTCTATTGGGTTTAGGTCTGGAGACTGGTTAGGCCATGCCAGAACCTTGATATGCTTCTTACAGAGCCACTCCTTGGTTATCCTGGCTGTGTGCTTTGGGTCATTGTCATGTTGGAAAACCCAGCCTCGACCCATCTTCAATGCTCTAACTGAGGAAAGGAGGTTGTTCCCCAAAATCTCGCAATACATGGCCCCGGTCATCCTCTCCTTAATACAGTGCAGTCGCCCTGTCCCATGTGCAGAAAAACACCCTCAAAGCATGATGCTACCACCCCCATGCTTCGCATTTGACCACATGAATTTCTCCCATGACTCCTCTGGATCATCCAAATGGTCATTGGCAAACTTAAGACGTGCCTGGACATGTGCTGGTTTAAGCAGGGGAGCCTTCCGTGCCATGCATGATTTCAAACCATGACGTTTTAGTGTATTACCAACAGTAACCTTGGAAACGGTGGTCCCAGCTCTTTTTAGGTCAATGACCAGCTCTTCCCGTGTAGTTCTGGGCTGATTTCTCACCTTCCTTAGGATCATTGTGACCCCACAAGGTGAGATCTTGCATGGAGCCCCAGTCCGAGGGAGATTGACAGTCATGTTTAGCTTCTTCCATTTTCTAATGATTGCTCCAACAGTGGACCTTTTTTCACCAAGCTGTTTGGCAATTTCCCCGTAGCCCTTTCCAGCCTTGTGGAGGTGTACAATTTTTTCTTTAGTGTCTTTGGACAGCTCTTTGGTCTTGGCCATGTTAGTAGTTGGATTCTTACTGATTGTATGGGGTGGACAGGTGTCTTTATGCAGCTAACGACCTCAAAGAGGTGCATCTGGATTTATGGATGTGGTGAGGGAAGACATGCAGGTAGTTGGGTTGAAAGAGGCAGATGTAGAGGACAGGGGGGTATGGAGACGGATGATCCGCTGTGGCGACCCCTAATGGGAGAAGCCGAAAGAAGATAATGGACTTTTGTAATTACATCATTATTTTACTGGGGGCTATTTTCAGCACAGTTACAAGAGCCTTCCATAGGATAAAAATGTAAATGATAAGTCAGATTTTCCAATTGCCTCCTAAGAAACATGTTTCTTCTTTTTCTTGGTTCATGCAGTGTCTGATGAAAGAGAAATCAACTGTATAATAAGTGTGGGAAACAATTATTCAAAGTGAAAATAGACCAATATAATGATGGTGAAACAACAAAATGTGCATTTAGAATTTTATTACAAAATTAATCTTGGTAGATGGCAGGAATTTAAGGCCATTAAAACCACTGACAGGTGAGGTAAATACCAATAATTTTCCCATTATGTGGCACCTGAATACTGAATAAATATTGCTATAATAGAAAGATGTCAAAACACCCAGTGTATCACAGCTCACTGCTTTCGGATCTGCTTAGCAACAAACTGATCAGTGTGCCAATACTGACCCCATCCATTACAAAAAGAACCTACAACAAACACGTAAACATCAGAAATAAACCATAGAGCAATGATCCCCTTTGTTTTTGTTTGTTTTTTTTAAACATCATGTAACTGGCTGGGTGCATGTGTGTTGCTTATGAGGGGAAGAAATGGCACCTAGGTATAGAAGGCAAGCTGGCAGAGGAGGTGTAATGCTCTGGGCAGGGTTCTGCTGGGAAACATTTGGTCCTGGCATTCATGTGGGTTTTACTTTGTCACATATTGTACAACCTTCATAAACATTGCTGTAACATCTTAATGGCCACTGCATTCCCTAATAACCTTGTGACCTCTTTTACAAAGAAAATGCTTTTTGAAACACTGCAAAATAAGTTTGGGGAATGGTGTGAGGAACATGAGAAAGTGTTCAAGGTGTTGATTTGGCCTTCAGATTCCCCAGATCTCAATTTGATCTAGAATCTGTTGGATGTCCTGGATGAACACATAAAAGCATACAACTTACAAGATCTACTGTTCATGTTTCGTTGCCAGATCCCACAGCACACCATTGGAGGTCTTGTGGAGTCTGTGCCTTGATGGGTGAGGTTTGTTTTAATGGTAAAAGAGGGGACACATTAGGGGGTTGACTGAATAACATCAGCATTGAGATCTTGCTTTGTCTTCCTACACAGCAGATCTGTACGTTTCTTTTTGTCCACTATAAAAACTACATATGCAACTGTTATCCAGGTTTTTTTCTGGAAACCTGTCGTTTCGAGTTGCTGAAGTTCATTTGGGTTGTGTTGAGTTTGTGGGTGAGGGTGTGGAGTGTGAGCGGAAGTACAGACCTGTCTGCGGCGGATCTTCTCGGCCAGCTGTGTGGCGGGGATGAGGAGCAGCTTCTCGGTGACCGGTGGCACTTTTTCAGCTTTGCGTCGCGGCGACACCAAAACAAAAAGCCTGTAGAAAAAGCCGGAGACTGCATGGTAGAGCCACTGCAAAATCCTCTCTCCTGCTGTTAAACCCATAGTAAAACAACTATATATACATATATCTATACAAACACAGGTATACACTTAATGTGCAGCCTGAGAAATCAAAGCATGCACTTTGCAGTATAAGGGCAGAGTTCATGCGCAAAGTTATGACACCATTAACAGTGCAATAAACTTTAACCCGAGAAGGGGGGGATATAATAAAAATTAACCTTTAACCTTGAAAGCTGGATATAAGTATTACATATTGGATCTAATGTGAATTACTGAACACAATGCAGGGATTATACTTTTGTTGCTCACAGAGCTCGTCATTTCAAGAAGCTTTTATTGTCATTTTAACCATAAATAGCTGATGCAGTTCACAGTGACATGAGAAACGTACATAAACAACATAAAGCTACAAAAACACAGAGCTGAGGACTAAAGTAAATTGTCCTCACCACCTGAAGTGCATCGTGTACAACCTGGAAAATAGCTCTATCAGTAAACCTGCTGTATGTTATACAGTACAGTGTGCAAAAGAGAACTGTATACAGGAGTTTACCTGTAAATAAACACAAAATGTAAACAAGAGATTGTGCAAAACAGCAATAGCAGCAGTCAAATGAATGTGCAAAAACAGCGTGTAAACAGTTACATAGTTACAATTCAATAATATGTGGTGTTGAAGACACGGATGTGTGAAATGAAGATTACGTTTTCAGAGTTCAGATTTGTAGCAGCTCAGTAACACACAGTTGACTAAGTGTGTGCGTCTGAGTTTTAGTTCCATTTCAGTTCTGTGTGTTGAAGAGCCTGATGGCTTGAGGGAAAAAACTGTTGTGTGAGGATGTGGATGTGAGGCCTGGATGGTTCAGAATCTCTTTCCTGATGTCCGTGATAGAGGGGAGAGAGACTCCTATGATCTTCTCATCTGTCCTCACTCTCCTCTGCAGGGTCTTGGCACTGATGCAGCTGATCAGAATGTTCTCAATGGTCCCTCTGTAGAACTTGGTTAGATGGGGGGGGGCTTTTTTCAGGATTCTTAGAAAGTAAAGACACGGCTTTCTTAGTGATGGAGCTGTTGTTGGGTGACCAGGTGGAGATAAACACCAAGGAATTTGGTGCTCTTGTTGATCTCCACAAGGGATCCATCAATGATCAGTGGAGAATGGGTCATCTGTGCTCTCCTAAAGTCAACAAACATCTCTTTGGTTTTGTCAACATTCAGAGACATTTTGTTGGCTCTAGACCAGGCTGTTAGTGGTTGCACCTCCTCTCTTTAAGCAGACTCGTCGTTCTTGCTGATGAGACCCACCATGGTCGTGTTATCCGTGAACTTGATGATGTGATTCAAGCTGTGCATTGCTACACAGTCGTGATTCAGCAGAGTTAACAGCAGAGTGCTGAGTGCTTGAGTGCTGGAGATGCTGTTCCCGATCCAGACTGACTGAGGTCTCACATTCAGAAATTCCTGGATCCAGTTGCAGAAGGGAGGTGTTCAGGCCCAGTAGGCTCAGCTTCTCTATCAAGTGCTGACCGATGATTATGTGGAACGTTGAACTGAAGTCTATGAACAGCATCATACGTATGTTGCTTTATTAGCCAGGTGGGTGAGATGCAAATGGAGGGTCGTGGTGATGGCATCGTACGTGGAACGGCCGATGCTCCCGCTTATATAAAAGGCTGTGTGCATGCCATACAAACACTGCATGACTTACATATAATCCTTGGAACTAGAAATTGTTTTAATTGTAATAAATCTGGACATGAAAACCTGCAGGTTTAATTTTATTAGCATTATTGACTGAATGTAGGCTGCAATTCCAGTTATAAACAGCAGGTGGCGACAGAGTTTTACCTCTTCTTTGTACTAGAAGAGAGCGTGTGTGTGTGTGTGTGTGTGTGTGTGTGTGTGTGTGTGTGTGTGTGTGTGTGTGTGTGTGTGTGTGTCTGGGTCAGTGGCCTTCTTCAGTCCTTCAGGCCAAAGAATTAAAAATTTTAGACCTGCCTATATTTTATACCCAAGCACTGATGCGACAAATTGAAGGCAATGTTGTGATTGTATATCTTTATTTTTTTATCTTTATCTGTCTTTATGCTGTCATGGTTTAGCTATCCATGTGTCCTTAGAGAGAAGTGTAACCTCAAATCAATACAATGTTATTATGTTTACTACTATGATGATGCAGGTCTATCTTGATGAAAGACATTGGCAGGAGGATGCACACATACACATGTAGAAGAGCTTTTCGTAAGTGGTTGATGGGAACAAAAAAAAGCACTCCAATCATATTACGCATGTATGGGAGATTTTGGAGCAATGTGTTTGATGTCTCTCTCTCTCTCTCTCTCTCTCTCTCTCTCTCTCTCTCGCTCTCTCTCTCTCTCTCTCTCTCTCTCTCTCTCTCTCTCTCACTCTCTCAACAAATGAAAGAGTATATTTTGCTGCCAGGCTGTTTCAGCAACTCCTGACTGCAACTAACTGACATGTATGACATGTTAGTGTAGTGTAAGTGCTGAAACGTGGCTTTAGGCACAAGTAGAGTACGACAAACCATTGTTTGTGTCAGTGTTAGTGATAAATATATGTTACTGAGGAATAACGGTGTAAAAAAACATACATATGTGAATAAAATGTGTTACTCAGTGTTAAATGTACATGTGTCTCTTTAAGTTATTAACATACTGTACATTCTCTACGAGGAAGCCTGTTTCTCAGTACACACTCTTTGTTCCCTGGTTAAAAAAAAAAGATCAGCTGGGACCAGCATTCTGCAGGTGCTTGTCTTCACTCCAACAATCCCACTGGGAGCCTCAAGTGTCTCAGACAGCTGGGGAGCTTCAGGACCAGGACAAAACACTTACACCTGCATACACACACTTTCCAATTCCATTTACAAACTCACAATGTATAATTATTGCATATATTCATAAGTAAGACATATATTTATCACTTCACCACAACTAGCACACGGTGAAACCCTGCACTTCTTAACACCCTGGAAAAGGATTTTAATGAGCGCTGAGCATTCACATCTGTCCTGTTATAATAGATGGCAAACATACACTTCATTTAATACATGCCATCTTCATTCAGCAGTTATTTGTGGTTTGGCATCTCAACTTCCTTTTAAATTGTTTTGTACAATGCCAGAATGTTATATGTGAGTCAACAGCTTTAGTACTGCACAATATATGGTTTGTTAATTGCTTTCACAATGTGCTCTTGCACTACTGATAACTGTAGAAGTGAGTAAATTATAGCAGAATTTATAGCAGATGTTTATTACATTGTCAACTTTCTGAACACTCGACAGAATGAAATTATCTTTTTCTCAAGGATCACTGATATACTTTTGGAGCCTCCATTATGACATGTTTCCAAAATCCAATAGAAACTATTTCACAGCTGGTAAATAAGTCAATAGTGTTCTTTAATAATTTAGACTTGATTGCTTTCTCCACACAATGGTATCACTCTGGCATTAGTTTCTCACATTTCCTTTAAAAGCTCCCCAGTCATGAATAAGCAGGCCAGCAAAGCGGACAATTAATAATATATTGTGGTCATGGCGCATTACATGGAGATACCGCTTATCCCTGTGCACTTTGAATGATGACCTTGAGCAATATACTGGGGCCAAAGTATTGCACAGCTGTGTTATAATCCCAAGAATGTGGATACGAGGTGATATATAGCAGTACACTATTAGATAATCCATCAGTGCACTCGCCTCGCTCTGATTTGCTGGAGTACAGCAGGGTTTTAAGTCATGAGCTGAGTAAAAGTGTCCATTTGGAGCAGAAGGAAGTTCACATGCACACTATTCATCTTGCTTACGACGACTGCAATAATGCTGCTATCTACATACTAAAATGAAGAACGTGTGAAACTTGGTCTACAATTGTTCAATTATTTTGCATACGTATATATATATATATATATATATATATATATATATATATATATATATATATATATATATATATATATATATATATATATATACAGTGAGGAAAATAAGTATTTGAACACCCTGCTATTTTGCAAGTTCTCCCACTTAGAAATCATGGAGGGGTCTGAAATTTTCATCGTAGGTGCATGTCCACTGTGAGAGACATAATCTAAAAAAAAAATCCAGAAATCACAATATATGATTTTTTAACAATTTATTTGTATGATACAGCTGCAAATAAGTATTTGAACACCTGTCTATCAGCTAGAATTCTGACCCTCAAAGACTTGTTAGTCTGCCTTTAAAATGTCCACCTCCACTACATTTATTATCCTAAATTAGATGCACCTGTTTGAGGTCGTTAGCTGCATAAAGACACCTGTCCACCCCATACAATCAGTAAGAATCCAACTACTAACTTGGCCAAGACCAAAGAGCTGTCCAAAGACACTAGAGACAAAATTGTACACCTCCACAAGGCTGGAAAGGGCTACGGGGAAATTGCCAAGCAGCTCGGTGAAAAAAGGTCCACTGTTGGAGCAATCATTAGAAAATGGAAAAAGCTAAACATGACTGTCAATCTCCCTCGGACTGGGGCTCCATGCAAGATCTCACCTCGTGGGGTCTCAATGATCCTAAGGAAGGTGAGAAATCAACCCAGAACTACACGGGAGGAGCTGGTCAATGACCTGAAAAGAGCTGAGACCACCGTTTCCAAGGTTACTGATGGTAATACACTAAGACGTCATGGTTTGAAATCATGCATGGCACGGAAGGTTCCCCTGCTTAAACCAGCATATGTCCAGGCATGTCTTAAGTTTGCCAATGACCATTTGGATGATCCAGAGGAGTCATGGGAGAAAGTCATGTGGTCAGATGCGACCAAAATAGAACTTTTGGGTCATAATTTCACTAAACGTGTTTGGAGGAAGAAGAATGATGAGTACCATCCCAAGAACACCATCACTACTGTGAAGCATGGGGGTGGTAGCATCATGCTTTGGGGGTGTTTTTCTGCACATGGGACAGGGCGACTGCACTGTATTAAGGAGAGGATGACCGGGGCCATGTATTGCGAGATTTTGGGGAACAACCTCCTTCCCTCAGTTAAAGCATTGAAGATGGGGCAAGGCTGGGTCTTCCAACATGACAATGACCCGAAGCACACAGCCAGGATAACCAAGGAGTGGCTCTGTAAGAAGCATATCAAGGTTCTGGCGTGGCCTAGCCAGTCTCCAGACCTAAACCCAATAGAGAATCTTTGGAGGGAGCGCAAACTCCGTGTTCCTCAGTGACAGGATATAAACCTGACTGATCTAGAGAAGATCTGTGTGGAGGAGTGGGCCAAAATCCCTCCTGCAGTGTGTGCAAACCTGATGAAAAACTACAGGAAACGTTTGACCTCAAACAAAGGCTACTGTACCAAATATTAACATTGACTTTCTCAGGTGTTCAAATACTTATTTGCAGCTGTATCATACAAATAAATAGTTAAAAAATCATACATTGTGATTTCTGGATTTTTTTTTAGATTATGTCTCTCACAGTGGACATGCACCTACGATGACAATTTCAGACCCCTCCATGATTTCTAAGTGGGAGAACTTGCAAAATAGCAGGGTGTTCAAATACTTATTTTCCTCACTGTATATATATATATATATATATATATATATATATATATATATATATATATATATATATATATATATATATATATAAATATACACTAATTGCACTACTTGGTCACTTTGTAGGCTACAACTAGTGCTTTTATTTCATGCATTAATAGGTACAATATATTATGCACAATACATGATGTTATGAGTGTATCAGGTACAATAGCATCCACTAACTAACTCATTTATCAAACACATTTCTACTGTTGGTCCTACATAAAGTACCTAATAAAATGGCCAGTGAGATTTTATTAGCAAATACATGCATTATCATTTATCAATTTCGTGTACTGTATAAACAATGGACAACAGGTTGGGGTTTGGCTATGCCACCTGACAGCTCCAGAGACTCTTTCCTCATTCCAGGTTATCTGGTTTCCTCCCACCCTGAATAAGCATGCGGGTAGGTAGATTCTAAATTTAGTGTGTATGTGTGTGGTGCTCTGCAATAAACTGACATCTGGTCCTGGGTGGGTTCTTTACGTACCTCTTTAAGAGCTTCTTAAATTAGCACTTCTCTGTAAAAAAGAACTTACTATCTATTCATATTTCCAGTTAACAGTTACTAAAGGAACTGAACATTGGGCCACCCTTGATGAAAGCACCATGTGGAGAAATACAGACTGGCACAATCTTTAATTATGAGTTTGTTCTCCAATGTGGGGTTTTGTACTTTTTGGCATTACGCCCTTGAACTTATCATATATGCCTCTTCTCCACATTGATTTTTTTTTATGAAGTGGATTAAACATAGTGACCACCATCGGTGACCATGCAGTAACAGAAATATGATTTGCTCCAATCATTTAGATTTGCATCATAACTTAATTCTGTAATTATAATATTTAATAATCTGACACCTGGTCCTGGGTGGGTTTCTGCTTCATGTGCCTTTTAAGTTAGCACTTTTTTTCAACTATCTATTTGTTTTACTATCAGAGTTGCAGTAATAGCATTCGTAGTAGCCGGTGTCCCAGTAAACCAGTAGCAGCATGTGTTTATTGATGGGGACTTGTAGGACTTTGTAAGACACTCTGAGTAATGGGCGTAATGGCAAATGTAAATGATTAGTGTTCCTAGGATATGGTTCATCAAGATCCACCTCAACCCTGACCTACTGAAGATGAATGACTTCATTACCAGGATAAAGTGATGTAAAATACCTGTGTCGTCCACTGTATGAAGCAGAGATTGTAAAAGTACACACATCCTTCACCTAAGTAGAAGTACAGATACTCATGTTTTAAAAGATTCTGGTAAAAGTTAAAGTACTGAATATACTTTTTTACTTAAGTTAATAGGTTTGGGGTCTGACGTGTACTTAAGTAAAAAGTAGCCATTACTACTACCTGTTTTAGTGTCATGCTGATACCTGGACCTCATATTTTATTGATATATTAATACAAAAAAAGCTTCATATTTTGATAAATGTATCCAGGCTGAACATCCACCATATAGAACACAAGCAGGGAAAAGATGATGATGATCAATGCACAGTGAAAATAAATAATATGACATGACACCAAATAGATTCAAACTAATGTTTTGAAAATGTAAGAAGTAGAAAGTACAGACATTTGTGTAAAAAAAAAAACCCAATGATTATGAGTAAATGTTAAAAGTAATTACAATGTTATGAGTAAAAGTAAAAAGTTGTAAATATTGAAGTAAAAACTCTGAATTATGAGATATAAAGTATGAATTAAATCGAAAGTCTGGATCATGACTTCTACTTGTACCGCGCTTTTTTTCCCCCGCAGGTAAAAATCTGCCAAAGGTGTGCTGGGCCACGCCCACTCGGCAGCACTCGCGGCCAATCAGATCTCAGCTTCACTTTAACACTCATTTCCTGCTGTGATCGGCGCGTGAGCGAGAGTCGCTCCTAAGCGCTGCTGCATCTACTGCGATGTGACGAGAAATAATAATAAACACCGCGGTTTTCTCCCTCCTTCACCTCCGTCTTCTCCAAGAAGGTCACATACTGCGGAAAAGACTAAACTGGTCGCGAGGTCTTTCACACGGTAAGTCACACCAGGGCGATGTATTATGTAATAGGAGAGTCATCAGGAGCCGGACAGGGAAACATTAGAGTAGCTCGCGCGCCGTTCACGAACCCCCTCATGTATAATTCAGTTTTGGTTTTTGTGCGCGTGCGGTCGGGCTGAAGCGGCGTGTCTCCGTGCTCTATTTACTCCCACGCACTGAACAACAACAACAACAACAACAACAACAACAAAAAAAGAACTTTATTAAGAAATGCGTGATGTTTATCTGAACAGGACGCATTACCGATTACAAACGGCAGGAGAGCGTGCACGAGTATAAAGAAGGACACGCAGTGCGCGTGTGCGCGCGCGCTATGGCTTGCTGGCTGATTGAAGAATCCGCAGTGAACTTGTGTGTGTGTTTGTGTTTTGCAGTGCTGTCTCCGGTCTTAGCTGCACAATCTGGTGAGGAATAAAATGAAGTGGGAACACGGTATGGAGTGAGCGCAACAACTCTGAAGGTCTGGCCCGAAGCTTTGCACGGCGCTCGTGGATGTTCTCAGGAGGCGAGGGGAATCCCGAAACATCTAAACAAACGAGCACGCAATCTCTCTCTCTCTCTCTCTCTCTCTCTCTCTCTCTCTCTCTCTCTCTCTCTCTCTCTCTCTCTCTCTCTTTCTAAACACTCCAAACGGGAGTGAATGCTCTCCATCATCGGTGCATGTCTGTATCCTGCGTAGCTGCATTGCTCGAGCAGCAGGAAATGTGAACTCTTGGCAGTGTGTCCCGGGAGCGAATGAATGTGTGTGTGAGTGGAAGAAGCGGCGGAATGGAGCGCACGGAGCAGGAAGCAGAAGGACCGCACGGGCCGCAGAGGCTTCGGCCCTCCTCGTACCGCGCACTGCGCAGCGCCGTGTCCAGCCTCGCGCGCATCGATGACTTCGTCTGCGAGAAGATCGGCTCGGGCTTCTTCTCCGAAGTGTTTAAGGTAACATCCGCACCGTATCCGGTTACCGTACACTCTGTGAAATAAAGCCCCCCCCAAAAAACTGCACTTTACCCCTGCCACTGCGGTGGTGCTGTCAGGGGTTCAGTCCATTTAAACAACAAACAAAAAGTGCACTTTTTCATTTGTCTCTTCAACACACTTTAAATGAAACCTTTTAATGGCAAAAGCTTTACAATATTCACATTTCCAGTTAAAAAAATCTACAACACATTTGTGCACTCTTGAAATAGGACAAATCCAGTGTGGCCCAGTATTGAATAGAGATTATACTCCACTATGGGCTTTTACACTCTCTGGCATTCTTCCCATGCACTCATCTATGCTTCTTCTCCACTCTGACTTTTATGAAGTGGCTCTAACATAGCATCAGTGTCACGAGTTGCTCCAATCGTTTAGATTCGCACCATTAATTCATACTTTAATCGCAGTGCGAGATAAGAGCATCACTATATATCCGTAGTGATATGTGATGTGATGGGCTGCATCCTGGACCAAATAGAATGGTCCTTGAGGAAACATTTATTCACAGTCAAATGTAAACAGCTGTAACTCCTGATCAAACTCTACTTCTTATATTGTTTTATCATTGGCATATGGTTCCTTGAGTAAACCAGACCTTCCCTTGTTTATTTTGTGCATGACCTCCTGATTGACACTGTTGCATGCATGAAAAGACCTAATAGTCAGAAGTTCCATAAATTCAAGGAAATGTCTGCAATGATGCACAACATTTTAAAAAGTGGGACCTCTTGATGAACATCTCGCTATAACACATAACACAGGTCTATATACAGACATCAATCGGATGCTATTTATCTGTTTCTGTATTGTTTGTATCCGCTCAGATTCTACTTGGTTTGGGTTTGTTTTGATATATTGAATGCATAAATTGCTGACACAACAGATTTTGCACATAAACATAAGACACAAAGGCACGGCTTTTCTTGTCCTGAGCATTTATTTGCGAGAGTGTTGGCAGGGAAAGTGCTGAAATGTACAGGACCTATATTAGGAATATGATTCGTAAAAACTTTCCTGTTATGCTTTTGGTGTTTGACATAATTTGGCAACAAAATTGTCGAGAAGGTCGACTTGTATAGATGTCCATGTTGCGTATTATGGGATGCTCAGATTTCTGATGCGGTCCTGGGATCATGTGATGCTCATGTTTTAATGTCACACTAGAGTCTGCAATTTATTTTCGAAATAAATGTAATTTGATATGCAATTTCTCTTTGTGTATAAATTGACGGGTAGTGGCTTAATCAGCTGGATGATAAAGAGATAGGGCTTTCTAACTTCAAGAGCTGATTTAACGATTTTCCTAATAACAATGCAAAAATAATATTTTTTTATTTCCACACTGTCACACAGTTGTGGCCACATTATTTATTTCAGCAGGTAATTTAAGGGGTATAACATCAATTACACCTTTTCATGTGCCATTCATATGCTGCTCTTTGCATATAGTCCATTGTATCATTAACATTTTTTTTTGAGTGGGTGAAATGATCATATATGTACATGTTCATATCTCGTTTGAGTCCTGCAGTAGATATGTAATATATTTTCTGTTGTTGCAGGATTGCATATGAGATAAGTGTGACTGCTCTGTCAAGTTTCTTGTTATTTAAGCAGGAAGTTTATCTGTTGCCAATGTGGTGTTGTATAAAACTGCATTAGCAGTATGATTGCAGTGTTGGGCCTAGTTGCAGGTTTGTTAGTGCTGCTTCACTATTGTGTCACAATCCATCAAGAAATAGACACCTGTGCACTGCTGAAATAAAATCTTTTTAAAACCTTTGCCCAGTGGATGTGAGTGTAGTTGGGAAGTTTTACTCTATACTCTTTAGCGTACCAAGATGAGTGCTTGTTCTTTCAGTCATTCGAGATGCATACTATTTTTATTTTTTTTAATAATACTGAGAGTGATGATGTAAGAGGAAAAGATGGAGAGATACCTGATGACAGGCTATGCAGGTGCTGTTTGTGTGGGTGGACAGTTTGGGGTTTGGATGTTTATGAAGGAGTGAGAGAAATATGAAAAGCATTTCTATTCACCTTCAGCTTGCTGATCTAGACTATCAGATAACAACACCTTCCTGTTATTCAAACCCTCCACACTGCAGATCACCTCCATTGATGTGTCAGTATTAGTGGCGTAACGTTCACGTATTCGTACCAAGATTTTCCGGTACAGGGCTTTCGATTCGCCACACACGTGTACCTACTGCAATCATTTTTACGTGCGGAACATAGTTAAAATCTTAGTTCCCTCAGGAACATATTACATGGCGGACTGCATGTTTGTTTACTCTGCTTATCGCACTTTTAGCGCATACATTTTTTTAATTATTATTAAACCTGAAAACATCCACAACAATGCCAGGGGTATAAAAAGTTAGCGCAGTGTCACTGTTTCTACTCACTACATACTAGAAATATGATGTGTTTTGCCCATCACTAGCCTAACCGCTAACCAAGAAGTGGCTAGCAGCTAATGCTAGCACTGTGGATTCTTTAATATTTTATGTCCAGATTTAAGAATTTCTTTTTAAAGTAGAAAATCCTGGCAATTGGATGGAAGGAATGAAGACATTTGTTAAAGTGTGCTGAAATAATTAGAACAGTTAAGTAGATCATATCTTTAGAAAATTAAATATTAAATGTAAAACATGCACACACATACATACACATCTGTATTACTCATGTGGGGTTTAACAAATGGTAAATATTTAATTTGATTTATCCATTTATTTAATTTCATTTGATCAATTTAATTTGTGCCAATTTAATTGATTACTCAAATTAATCAATATAATTAAGTTAATTGCATTCATTTGATTTATTCTATAATTCTTTTTTTTTTTTTTTTTTATAAATGATCAAATCTTTTTTTATATATATTATTTAACCAAGCAGCTATTTTATTTAAAACTCTTTAAAAAATCTAAACTGCTGGTGTTCACAAATGTTAATAATAATAATAATAATGATGATGATAATAATAATAATAATAATAAACTGCAAACAGACAAGCAATTTTATGTTTTGCATCATCACCAAACCCCCCCAACACCCCCCCCCCACACACACACACACACCCACACACATATGCACCAGTTAATATTGGTGTGCTGATAATTATAATATAGAGGGGAAAACCTGCTAAATTAAAATCTAATGTAAACAAAAAAATGTACTGAAATGAAAGAAAAAGTGTAGAATTAGTCTGAAACCAACTCTAAGCTCATGGATCTCAACTTTCATCTCTTCTTCCGTTTATAGAGAACAAAATCATTAACTATAAACACGCTGTTCTTTTCTATTTAATTTTAGCACAGACAATAATCAGGTGATCAGTTGGACAGTGATGGACAGTGGTCAGGGTGTGTGTATGTTGCAATCATTTGTTTTGCTTAAAAAATGATATATTCCAAAATATTACTGAATTACTACAGTATTTCTTATTTGTTTGTATTTCATCCTTTTATATTTATGTTAGGACAAAAATAAATTGGGAAAAAAAAATTATTTAATAAACCGGATGCTTTTCAACAGTTAATGACTCGATTAAATATAACTGTTTGTGCCTGATGCACTTTTAATATGGAAAGAAAAAAACGCAAGAGGACAAGGGTAAAGCAGGGTGACGCAAAGGCTGGAAAAATCCAGATATTCTGAGTTCTGCATTTTAAGAATGTAAATGAACCAAAATCTATTTCTCCATACATTGATCCCTTTTTCTCATCTGTTTTATAAAAACAGATTAAGTTTCCAGAGTCGACATCTGGAGCAGAACTTGCAGAATAGATGAATTTATAGAATACAATTATATCGAATCTTTTTTTTTTCTTTCTTTCTTTCTTTTTTTAATTATTGTCAAAATGTAATTAAGTGAATTTTTTTCTGACTGGTGAATGTCAGATTTATAAACATGATGTGGTGAACCATGTACACTAAATGAAAATTATAAATATTTTTTGGAAGAATAATGAAATAAAAATTATTAATACATTTCTCATTATATTATCCGAAGAAAAACAGTAATAAAATAAAAAGCTGGTTTGTGCAGGTTGCGTGGTGTTTTTATTTATTTTTTTATTTTTTTAATTATTTTTATTTTTTATGAAATCTTTTACAAAATTACTTTAATTTTATAAAAAAAAACCAAAAAAAACACTTTCACTCAAAGTATTTGAAATATGCCTCATTTATCTTATTTTGTGAATTCGAGGTAACAAAACAGATATTAAATAAGATCTAAATAAAACCAGTGCATAATCAATCACTATTTTTATCAAACAATCTGCATTCGGAGAAGTTAATATGGATGGCCACATGCTTTTAAAAAGCATTGAGTTAGTGGCAGTAAATGGAAGTTTGACCTCTTACGATGTTATAAGAAGCACAAACTCTTGACTCATTGCTAAAAATTCCTGCTCCACAACATGATCTACATTATTGTCTGTGATCTCTGAATACATTGCTCTAGATTCTATCATTTATTGTTTCTGCAAATTCTTCCAGAGTGGACATTTCTTCCTGAGAAAAGACATTGAATTTAACTTTTGCTCCCAGGTTAGGAGTGTTAGATTGGTAATACTGTGTAGTTTAGATCATTGATATTTGGTATTGTGAGATTTTGATTACTAAACTTTGTGTGATTAAACAAATGGAGAACATTTCATTAATAAGTAATTTTTCTTTTGTGCAGATTTCTTTATTTCCTACTTTTATTATTTGAAAAGGAAAAAGGCATCATAATTCATGTTTCACTTTTCAGTTGCACTAATTAATTTTTTCATTGACAAAATGATCAATGCGGTTTTTTTTATTGTTTTTTTTGTTGTTGTTAATAGAACAATGATGACTGGAAATGGAAAAAGACCTGCTTCTAAAAACAAAAGTAAACGTTGAGCTGAGATGAAGTTAGTCCGGATGAATCCGTGTAGGCACAATATGAGAAAACTGAAAACTTAAACTGAAGATGGATGATAATGTTAGTGCTTCTCTCTAATTGCACGACTGTCTGGCTGTAACGTATCAGCCATTCGGCCAAATGTGTTTTATTCTTCTGTTTGATGAAACGATTAAAGATGAATATAATTTTAAAGACTTGGGTGAAGTATATCATTAATAATGAAACTGTATTTTGTTGTTATTTATTTAGTTTTTTGGCCCGTCATTACATAGTTCTCTGTGTTTTCAGACAGATATTTATGGAAGAAGCAGTAACTGAATACAGCTCCAGCATGCTCAAGGAATTAAGATGTGTGTCCTCTCGGTGGAAAGAATCAGGTTCTGACTTAAACAAGCTGTCTGTGATTTAGCTTACACTTCCTTTAGAGAGATGCTGAAAGACTGTGAGGGTTTGGGCATATTCTCTAATCTGTCCAGCCAGAAACTGGAACTCCATATGGATTTGTGTGGAATTCTACGATTATGACCAGTCATTTGTAGTTTTTGTGTGGGTTTGTGTATCGTTACACGTCATATTTTGGGTGAGCACTGTCCAAGTTCCAGTGAAAACACACCAATAATCTCTGCTTCTTTAACCATAACTTCTACCTTAAAGTCTAATGTGAAAATCTCTATAGTAGAATAAGATAAAAAGCACAATGTGTTTTGTTTTTCCTCCATTTTTGTGCATTTGATCTGCAAACTAACTACAGGTAAGAACTACATTTTGTAAATGAGGAACTGTGGAAACTGCGTAACTTCTCTTGGCCAAATAAGCACATATTTAGTTTTTGAGCAAAAAAAGATATTGTATTGTGAACACAGAAACAATTTTTTTTTTTAAATGACATTGGATCTGTTTTTAGAAAACCTTTTTTTTTTAATGTGCTATCATTAAATCAACAAGAATTGTTTAATTTCCAGTAGAAATGTTTTCGAATTCTAGGGTTGAAGTGGATCTTTGTGTGCTGGGGTTATGCCACTTCAGGAAAATTATGACATGTTTGTGGAAGATGAGTTCCTGTTGGCTTCCTGCTGTAGCCTGCATGACTCTGCTGTCTTTAAATATAGATCCAGCATTGTGTAGTAGGGAATTTTGCTTGTAGAGGAAAATATCACAATCCCATCAGTCACATGTCTATGGCAGGAGCCTGGTCTGTTCCATTGGCTGGAGATATGTTGTGATTGGAGAATGGAGCAGAGTTTTGCGCTTTTGAAAATATTTGTGGGCCCGTTTTGACACGAGTTGCAAAGGAGTTTGTGTCCCTGTCTGTTGGTCTCTTTCTCTCTCGTCTGGGCTTGCACTGCCAATGGTGCAGAAATGAGTGTGTGCATGCGTGTTTAATAATTTCACTGTAAAGTCTCCATGCTTTGTGTATCTGCATATTGTGAGCTTGATGTGTGGGGTGTGGCACAGATGGAAACTTTTTAAGGTAATATTGTTCTTTCACTATTTATCAGCCAGATCATGACTGTGACTAGAAAGTCACACAAGCAGAAAATCCTAATCACTGCATTATCTGTGCTTTTAATCATTGATTATCATATGAACTAATGCAGCACTTGCACCTTTCAGATACGTAATTGAATCCATGTCTAGCTCCAAGTGTGAGAGTGAACAATGAGAGGAATCCACAGTTTATCAGATGTGCCTGCAAACGGAGCTTGAAGCAGCACATTGCAGATAAAGTGCATTCTCAGAAGCATGTTAATGCAAATACTTTTTTTCATTGCTGAAGCTTCAGATGTTTTAGTGTGTTTGCATGCGTTTCATTAGTGAAACCTTCTCTTTGTTTTCTATCTGTAGTAACTTGATCTTCCATACGCAACCCACAGCATTTTTTCTGAGTATCTGATTAATTTTACGCAGAGACGTTTTCCATGACTGAGAACATTTGCTCGTGTTGCGGGTTCTACCTGTTTTGGTTTTGTTGTTGTTGTTTTTAATTGAAGGCAGCAACAATGTCATTAGGTAAATGTAATATAATTGCACGTAACAAGCCACACTTTCATATCATAGGCTTCATGTTGACTTTACAACTGATTTTACTTTTTAAAAAAATTTCAGACTTCTCAACTAGTATACCGTAATTTTCGGACTATAAAGTGCACCCATATATAAGCCGCACCCACTGAATTTGACAAAGATTTTTATTTTAAACATAAATAAGCCGCACCTGTCTATAAGCCACAGTGTATGTCTACACTGAAACTAATGAACTTTACACAGGCTTTAACGACAGTGTCTGTTACACTGGTGAAATATGTTGTGGCTCCGTTAAGAGCAGAGCGGCATTTTGGGAATAGCCTGGCACAGCATTTTTCCGCTATTACTGCATGTGTGCAAGACAGAGGAATATGTCCTTATTATTTTCTGATGCTCATTTCTAAGTTTCTTGACTAACCCGTAACGCTGTTGCCAAGAAAAATAAAAAAAAAGCACGAGTTTTGGAAACCTGTCTGTGCTTATATGATTTCTGTTGCAACTGGAGTTAGCGAGCTCTCCCTTCACCCAGACTCAACGCGTTACAACGGCTTGTATCTAAACAGTAGCCTACCAAGAAAGTCATTGTTCACTGTCTTCCTCCTTCCTTTCCTTTTCCTTTTGGCATCTGCATGCGTTAAAAAAAACAAAAAGCCGTGCAGCTCAGAACACAGGTGAGGTGCGTTTTTTTTTTTTTTCGTTTCCGTTTGGAAATTTCATTGGTCTAACGTTATGTCGCTCAGTTTTTTGGCTTGAAGTTTGTGAAACCGGGAAAAACCCAGGAAAAATTCATAAATAAGCTTCGTTGTTTAAGCCGCGAGGTTCAAAACGTTAAATGTAGGGCAGTGCAATTAAATGTATTTTATTTGGGATTATAAATGTCGCTTAAGTGACATTTGTGTAAAAAAAAAAAAAAAAAAGCTGTACAGTAGAGTTTTTTGGATTGATTCTAGGAACTTTGGTTAATGCACGCTTGTCTTTTTATTGTTGTGTGTATGTGGTGGGGGGGTTGTTAGATAATGCACTTGACATTAGAAAATGTAAAAACACCCTTGCTTGGAGTTTATCGCTTGTTGGTTTGTAGATACTTTTAGTTTAGTAGAAGTAATCGCTTTAGTTTAAGTATTTACATTTTAGCTTCTGGTTGTTTGGTTTACATGTGCTAGGCTTAGTACCGTATTGTCAGATTAGCAAAGAAAGCTAACTGAACTAACCAGAGGAGGCAACAATCTCTGCTACTTCCTTCCGAACTTTATTTGTCCACGTATTGCCTCTGTACACAGTTAACAGTTGGTAATGTAGAAGATGCTACATTAAATGCTAACTGATGTGTTAAATAATGTCAGCTAACGGAACATTTTAAATGTAAAATGTTATCATATGTATAATCTTTTCATTGATCATAGTAAATCAGCACAGTACTATAGTTTGTCATATACAGTGGAACCCGGTTATGTCGATGTCCTAGGGGGTCGCCAAAAAGCATCGAGGTAACCGAAGATCGAGATAAACGAAAATCAAAATGGCGGCGGTATATTAATGTGCTTGAAATTTCTTTATGTACATGATGTGCGTTAATGAATGAGAATGTGCATGCACGTGTTTTTGAAGGTTTTTTTTACACAACAGCGTTGCCGCGATTTGTTTGATAAAGGCATGCTATAAAAATACATACAGTACATGTTTATCTGTCAGGAATCCACCTGCCACGCCAAAGGGGGCCGAAGGGGGTGTGGCAGGTGGATTCCTGACAGATAAACATGTACTGTATGTATTTTTACATACAGTAAACATGCTTTTTGGCGACCCCCTAGGACATCGACATAACCGGGTTCCACTGTATATGACAAACTATAGTACTGTGCTGATTTACTATGATCAATGAAAAGTGTTTTCTCGGCCGCTTTCTCTGAAGTTCCCGGCTTCAATCGCACACATATGGTGCTCGTTTAGCATCATCACCAGCTCCTATTTAAACTTCCACACCCTCACTGTCCGTTATTGTTGGTATATGTTGGTTCACGGCGGTCGTTGTTATCGCTCATGCGTTTCCCGGTACGTGTCTTCCCACCGGCACTCTTTTACCGGCTGCTCTTTTCTTCCCAAAGCCGCGCCGCGCCCCTACTAACACTACGGACACTAGCACTAACTAACAGCAGAGATTCACCAGTATACAATACAACACCTGTAGCAGCTGTAAGGTTTGATTTTTCCGCCACTTCCGCGAGTTCTTCTGCGGCTGCACCGAGATAACCGACGTTAAATAGCAAAATTTTCCCCTCCTTGTGCTCGAGATATCAGGGTTCGGCGACATAAAAAAACATAACCGACATAACCGATAAAAAATGCTTAGAAAAAGCGAGAATTTGGCGGTTCCACTACAAAAACGTTGACTTAATAGGGTTGTCGAGGTAACCGAGGGCGAGATAACTGGGTTCCACTGTAGTTATAATTTAGTCACGTTGCATTGGAAAATGTAATAATTGGTCTACAGCGAGGCTTAACCAGTAATCGTGACCTATGTAGTAAATGGTAAAGGCGTCTTTAAAGCTGCATTGTACGATGTGTTTTTTCAAAGCAGATGATCAGTAGTACTAGTGCTAGAAAGCTGTGTTTGAACTGGAGAGAATGAGATGATTACTGTAGAGGTTTGCATCACCCTTAGCCTAAACACACACACACACAGACACAGGGACACACACAAGCAAGCGTAAGTGCAGTGTGATTACAGTGACTGTCTGTGGGTGTGATGCCCACCCTCTTGGGATTAGACTAAACAGTCTGAAGCAATATGAGAAGCAATATGAGAGCAGTCCCGATGAAGCTATGTGTAATCTTCATGTACACACTTTGATATTCGCAAATGGTACGTGCGTGCATTTTAAAATCTCTGTCCAAGTGTCACTGTAACCCTCGTAATTGGAGCATCGGTCACAGGATGCTTTATTCCGGATCGGAAAAAAAACGCCTTGTTCTTTGTTTAATTAGGCCTTAAAGGTTGGTGGCTTATGATGATGGTGGACCTGCTAAAAATCAATATGAATGGCGTGAACATACAAATGGTTAAATGCAACAACTATTGTTTAGTTTGCTGAAGAAGGTTTTTGGTTGAATGTTGTGTAATATTAATAAGGCAGATGAGGTTCTTTCTTGGCTTAGTTTTCTTACTTCTCTGTGAAGCAGCTATAATCAGTTGTTCCTTCACCAGCCAGTGGGTCGTTCTTTTGTCGGTGCTTTTTGTCACTGTTATAAAAGTTATCTTCATGTGATATTGCAATATTGATAAGATGTCGTCCCATTGTCCAGCCTCAATGAAGAGGCTCTCTCACCACTTTTTTATTGCACTTATGACCTTTTCTCACTTTACCCAGGGTTTTATGATGTGTGGGGGGGGGGGGTGTCAGTGAGACGGTTATGGTGCAAGGCGGGCAGCCTGTCAGATGTTATGAATTGGAGGATGTTCTCACATACTCTGTGTGAGGTTTGGAGGTTCATGTCAGTCCAGGGCCGGGCTAGACTGAATTAATATTAATAATATTGATATGATGAATTACACTCGCTTAGCACTTTATCCTAAACCACCTTTGCTCACAACACAGCTTCAATTATTTATGGCGTGAAATCCACAAGTTGTTGGCTGCAGATCTGGTGACTGGGAAAGCCACAGAAGAACATTGAACTCCTTGTCATGTTCATGAAACCATTGCGAGATGACTTGTAACGTGACGATGATAATGATTTGCAACATGGGTGCATGATCATGCTGAAAGAAGCCATTAAAAGTCAAGCATGTGGTCAGTAAAAATATTTTTAAAAGACTGAGGCATTGAAGGCCTGATTGGTATTAACATTCCCGCAGTGAAAAGAAACAAAGCCGATAATCTGTGGATTTGAATCACATAGCTGACATCTGCTTAAATAGTGATTCAGATCCCGTTTAGTATTTTTATTATTTCTGCACTGGCGCTAATTTAGAGGTTATGAAAGTTCCTGTTTATTCACAATGTAATGTTTTAGCTGCATTTCTTCAGTTTCAATTTCCTAAAAGGTCTGTAGTTCCCCAAGATTATCTGTTAATATTTACAGTAAAATTTAGCAGTTCTGTAACTGTAGGCAGACCCGGTACTCAATATCAGTAGTCCAGGTTTTCAGTGACCTGCAATGATATCTTTGTTGAACATCATGCTTGTTTACTTGGGCTCGAAAGCACCCCAGTTAACTAAGAAATATTGTGACGTAGTAAATGGTCATGTCGTGAATCTCATGTTTGTTGTAGACACACTAGAACAGAAATATAGGTGACAGTAAGTTGCAAACGAATAGAAATGAAGTAGAACTAATTGTTCAGATGTGGAGAAATCCTGTCCCATATTCCTGCCTTTCACCTAGTGTTGCTATCATTATCAGGTGTGCGTGTGTGTGTCTCTCTGGAGATCTCTGCCATCCTGCTGAGTTTTGTTCTAGCGACTAAACACATTTATCCTGAAGGTCCTGAGGAGATTCATAACCTGCTTTTGCTGTGGATTTCTGGGCCATTAAAGTGGGGAAGTGAGACAGTTCTGTCGTTCTTTCTTCAAGCTGTTGCTAGTGCCTGTGCGAGTGCATGCACACACTTATGTGCACGTGGTGGTGTTGAGTGTGATTCTGGAGAAAGGGCTGTTAAAAACATGGTCATGTTAGACATGCACAAGACAGGAAAAGGAGGATGTTGACTCTGAGTCATGTGTGTAAGTTAGTCACACACACACACACACACACACACACACACACAGAGCACTGTTGCCCTGACAACCAAAACATTTAAATAAGTATATGTACTCTCATGAGACCAGAAACATCATGAAAACCCTTTTTAAAAAGAAGGTTTTAGCTAAAATCTGTTATGTTCTGCCTGTAACATGCTAACATCAATATACTTTATTATGTTCGGTTTTCATTTTCAGTTACTTTATAACCTTACTACAAAGCTAATGTGTAAAAAACTGTCCAGTAAACCCAATTGCAAAAACAGTCAGAATAATTTTAGAAGATGGACTGGAGCTAAATATGAAGTTATATGTGTTTATATACTTGGTGTACTTGCTCATCAGCTTCTGCACATTTTTTACTGTCATCGTCCCTATATTTATTTCCTGCACACACGTACGTGTATGTATGTATGTATGTATGTATGTATGTATGTATGTATGTATGTATGTATGTAATATAGCGTGAGTGGTAGCTTAGCGGTTAAGGTGCATGGCTACTAAACGGAAGGTTGGTGGTTCAAGCCCCGGTATCGCCAAGCTTAGGCCCGTAACCCTCTTTGTGCTCCATGGGCGCCGTATTATGACTGACCCTGCGCTCTGACCCCCACTTCTGAGCAAGCTGGGATAAGCGAAGAATGAATTTCACTTTGCTATAATGTATATGTGACAAATAAAGGTGCTCTCTCTCTCTCTCTCTCTCTCTCTCTCTAAATATATATATATATATATATATATATATATATATATATAAATTAGATCGACTACTCATTGGTTGTCCATTTTTTTTTTTTTTAAGATAAATTAATACTTAATATTGTGGATGCTTGGATAATTCTTGTGGTTCAATCAAACTTTATTCTGTTTGAAGACAGCCTATGTTTGATGTTGGAATGAAGTGTGTGTGTGTGTGTGTGTGTGTGTGTGTGTGTGTGTGTGTGTGTGTGTGTGTGTGTGTGTGTGTGTGTGTGTGTGTGCATGCACCCAGCTGCAATAGACATCGATGGACTCTTTAAAGTGTCTGTCTGTGACAGGAAGCCATGCATCAATATCTTTTTCTCTTTCTAGGTGAAACACAGGGTGACGGGGCAGGTGATGGCACTGAAAATGAACACTATTGCCAGTAACAGAGGCAACATGTTGAAAGAGGTGCAGCTCATGAACCGTCTCAGCCACCCCAACATCCTCAGGTTCATCCACCACACACTGTGCTGTATGGGCATCTGGAAATGCCAACATAACATCTACTCACCTCAGGATGGACTTTACTAATCGAAAACATATACTTGAGCATATAAAGGATTTTGAATGTTAAGCCAGGATTTGAGCGATCACTAAAAAATTCTATACATTTCAACAATAGATTTGCATACGAGCAGTCTACATTAAACAGATTGGTTAGTTTGACGTCACCAGTGGACTCAATAAAATAAAATTTCATGATGTAAAGGTTTGTTACATTGTATATACAACCTGATTTCTTAAAATGTTGGGTTGTTATTTAACTTTATAGAAAATGAAAACTAAAAAGACTTTCAAATCACATGAGCCAACATTTAATCACAGTAGAACATAGAGAAAAGAACATGTGTTTAAACTGAGAAATTTTACACTTTTATGCACAAAATTAGTTCAATTCAAATGTGATGTCTGCTACAGGTCTCAAAAAAGTTGGCCCAGGGGCATGTTTACTATGATGTAGCATTTCCTCTCCTTTGCAGTATGTGGTTTTGCATTGTCCTGCTAAAACATATTTTGCTCCAAAACCTTTATATACCTTTCAGCATTCATAGTGCTTTCCAAAACATGCAAGCTGCCCATGCCATATGCACTTATGCACCCCCACACCATCAGAGCTTTGCTGGCTTTTGAACCGAACACTGAAAACACGCTGGAAGGTCTCCCTCCTCTTTAGTCCGGAGGAAACGACGTCCCCGATTTCCAACAAAAAAGTCAAATTTGGACTCGTCTGACCATAGAACACTTTTCCACTTCGAAACAGTACATTTGAAATGAGCCGTGGCCCTCAGGACACGCCGGCACTTCTGGACCATGTTCACATATGGCTTCCTTTTTGCATAATAGAGCTTTAGTTGGCATCTGCAGATGGCATGGTGGATTGTGTTTACCAACTGTGGCTTCTGGAAGTTCTCCTGGGCCCATTTAGTAATGTCAATGACACACTCCTGCTGATTAGTGATGCAGTGTCTTCGAAGGGCCTGAAGACCACAGCATACAACAAATTTCTTCGGCCTTGTCCCCTACGCACAGAGATTTCTCCATTGTTTTGAAAGTATTCCACAATCTTTTTATGTACACGTTCACAGATTTTAGAGCCTTTGCCCATCTTTACTGCTGAGAGACTCTAACTCTCTAGGACATTTATTTTATAGCTAATCATTTTACGGACCAGATGTTAATTGACTTGCTTAGTTGCAAGACATTTTTCCAAATTTCTGGCTTCTTCAGTCCTTTCTTGCCCCTGTGCCAACTTTTTTGAGACCTGTAGCAGGCATCAAATTTGAAATAATCTTATTTTGTGCATAAATTGTACAATTTCTCAGTTTAAACATTAGTTATCTATGTTCTGTTGTAAATAAAATATTGGCTTATGTGATTTGAAAGTCTTTTAGTTTTCATTTTATTCAAATAAAAAAAAAAATCCCAACATTTCCGGAATTTGGGTTGTAAATATGGACATGTATGCCGATGGTATTCAAATATAAATGCACCCATTTCCCGAAGCAGTCATCCGATATTTATTATACATCAATTAACATAAAAGGTCATGCAATCTGCCTTGTTCATAGGAAATTTAATAAAACATTAATATTTCGCGTAGATCAACTGTGGAAAAAAAACACCATTGAAAGTTAGTCGGTGACTTTCACCACCTGATGATTACTGATTTGCATGTTGCACGCAGTCAGTGATCAGATTTCAAACGTGCTTGATTAGACGTGTTAATGTACATATGTGATTCAAATTTGGTCAGGATGCAAACCAGACATGAGACAAAATAATGGGTGAAGTCCATCTTTATAAAGTGGTTACATATTCTATTTGATGAAACTAAAATGTTTGATATGTTCCACTTGTATGAAATTGTTGTTGCTGCTGTGGTGGTGGTTTTTCCATTTAGTTTTAGCTCTGCTTCCCCGTAAACTCCATGTAACTGCCTATGGTGTAATCTAAAATTGTTGTGACAGCTGCTTTTGTGCCAAACAATCAGACTAATGCAAAAATAATAATGTACACGATGCGCCATGTTATTCACTAGATCTCAGCATATTAAAACAACACCTTTTCTATAGCTTAGAATATGCTGTTTATTTATTATTTAAATGCTTGTCATTTGTTATTTGCTGTTGGCTTTCACTAACAACCAGTCACCTCTTTAAATATTTATCCCCTGTATGTACAGGTGAGGATAACATGTAATGACACATTCTTCACTCATTGTGTTGTGCATTAAGAGTTGGAATCCAGCCAAGGTTGCGGTTCAGCCGTGGCTCCCGGTGTATCAAAGTGTAGCGTTGGATTAGTGAGCAGATACGGCAGCTAATATCCGTCCTGGTGAAGCTGTCTTAAGATAACATTTGACTTGGGTTGGAAAACTTTGGTTTCCATAACTTGCCACAACTTGTGCTGTTTTGTTTACACACCCACATTATCTTTGTGGCTGTTCTTGCAAGAACATGTAGGTATTATTGTCTTATGTGAAATACTGTGTGTGTGTGTGTGTGTGTGTTTGTCTTCTTAGGTTTGTGGGAGTGTGTGTACACGAGGGACATCTCCATGCTCTTACAGAGGTACTGATTTCGCCATACACATTTGCGCATTCAAACAGTGCTAACATTGTCAATGTTAGATATCTTTTCTGTACCAGCTCTCTGCAAAAAATAATAGTAAATTGGCTTCTCCCCAGTAACTGCCTCCAGTCTCTTGAGCCTACAGTTTTCAGCTTGTTACCTCTGCCTTGAAAAGATGTTTATTTATTTATAATAAAAAAAAAAACAAGGTGCTTTCATATGCTTTCTACATGTTTATTTGGAACTTCTCAAGTACAGACCTGTTTCCTATTTAGTACATATATAACCCACAATTATAGTTCCAGGATTTTAGATGACATTTTTGGCATTTAGCCGATTCTCTACAAAAGTGCTTTGATCAATGAAACTGTTAAATATAAAGATTTCATTCCGCCTGAGGCGCAGGAGCATCACAGACACCTTTTTACAGCTGGAATCTGATTACAAACATAATTCATTAGGATTAGGTTCGTTTCACTGTGGCATGCAGCTATTCAACATCTTGATCGACGTCATGTCCTCATGCTTTGCAATTAGACACCAAATCGAGATGCTTTGCAGTGGCGCTTCTATGAGTTTTTGGGATATAAGTCAATTTTTCTGTCCTTTATCTTACTCAGAGGAAGGAACTAAGACAGTGATAGAAAGCGAGGAAAGGAAATTAGAAAACACAAACAAATTAATAACACCTGATGATCAGGCATTGCCTTCTGCTAACCAACATATGTTCTCTGTTAAATTGATGTGGATATGTTAAATGCCATTAATGTAAAGGGGCAGAACTGAGAACTTTTTTATTTGTTTTTATTTGGTGTGCATCTTTTCTGTGTGTAGTACATTAACGGTGGAAACCTGGAGCAGCTGTTGGAAAGTGAGGTGTTCCTGTCCTGGGCAGTGAGAATGAGCCTCGGCCTGGACATTGCACAAGGTCTGCAGTACCTCCACAGCAAGGGGATATTCCACAGAGACCTCACCTCAAAGGTATTTACACACACACACACACACACATACACATACACACAATACAGCTGTTTGAACATCTAGATGTGTTTTTATATATATATATATATATATATATATATATATATATATATATATATATATATATATATATATATATATATATATAATGTATATGTATGTGTGTGTATACAGTACAGACCAAAAGTTTATATATATTATATATACAGTACAGACCAAAAGTTTGGACACACCTTCTCATTCAAAGAACTGACTATGAAAATTGTAGATTCACACTGAAGGCATCAAAACTATGAATTAAGACATGTGGAATTATATATATAACAAAAAAGTGAACTGAAAATATGTCATATTGTAGGTTCTTCAAAGTAGCCATCAAGAGAATGCCAGGAGTGTGCAAAGCAGTAATCTAAGCAAAAGGTGGCTACTTTGAAGAACCTACAATATGACATATTTTCAGTTGTTTCACACTTTTTTATTATGTATATAATTCCACATGTGTTAATTCATAGTTTTGATGCCTTCAGTGTGACTCTACAATTTTCATAGTCAGTTCTTTGAATGAGAAGGTGTGTCCAAACTTTTGGTCTGTACTGTATGTATATGTATGTATATGTATAATATCCATATCTCACATTTCAGCAACCATTTTACTAGTTCTCAAGGGATAATACTATAGAAATGAAACGAATATATTTTAAAGTAAATGTCATTATGCAGTTTTATAGCAGTACATATTTACTGTCCTCTGAAAATAACTCAACATACAGGCAACAAAAGTGAGTACACCCTAAGTGAACATGTCAGAACTGTGTCTTTATTTAGTTTGAGCACTATTATTATGTAGCACTGCTTTAATCCTCCGGAGGCATGGAATTCACCAGAGCTGCACAGGTTGTTGCTGGGATCCTCTTTCACTCCTCCATAAGGACATTCTGCTTGAGGATGCCTCAGAGGTGCTTAGGTTCAGGTCTGGAGACATACTTGGCCACTCAATCACAATCACTTTCAGCTTCCTAAGCAAGGCAGTTTCTTGCTGTCATCTTGTGTGTGTTTGGTGTTGTAATTATGTTGGAAAACTGTTGTTGGGCCCAGTTTCTGAAGGGAGGGCCTGTTCTGAGTAGAACCCGTCTTGGAAAACCTCTATATGACCCTGGTTACTGTACTGTAACTCGGTTTCAGGGTGTTATAGATCTTCTTATAGCCTTAGCCATCTTTGTGAACAGCAACAGTTTTAATTCTTAAATCCTCAGAGAGTCTTTGCCATGAGGTTCCATGTTGAACATCCAGTGGTCAGTATGAGAGAATTGTACTAAAAGCACCACATTTTAACTGCTCTAATACAAGATACACACATTTTTATTGTTTTGTTAAGCAGACAAAGACATGAGCATGATGAATAGGACATCGCTGTTATCGCGGGCTGTATGTTGGGTTATGTTATATGGTGTGTTTGATACTGATTTTCTTGTCTGTGTAGAATTGTTTGGTGCGTTGGGAGAATGACGTTTGCACTGCTGTGGTTGGAGACTTTGGCCTGGCAGAGAAAATTCCAGATTATAGGTCAGTGAGTTCCTCTTTTAAATTCTTCAGTGAAGTGTGTGTCCTCATGTGAAATGCCATGCTTGAAACGTCTTTTCCAGTCATCCATTCTAGGCTATGAACATTTTAACTGTGTACCAGAATACTCACTCAGCCACGTTGCCTAAACACATGCACCCATATAAAAAGTATTCCACATGCTCAATACGAGTCATCTGAATTGCATGAATATTATAAAAAGAGCACAAATATGAAGAGAGAAATTGCAGAATGCTGAGAAATTAACATGTATATGTTTGCCCCCTGGTTCTGTAGCCGGTCAGCATTCAATTTGTGGCCTGTGTTGCCTATAAAATGTAGCCATCAGAATTAAACCAGATACTGTACCAAATCAAATTGTTATGCCTTCACTGTCTTTGCATTTAAAACGTTTCTTCTGATTTCAGGTCATATAAAATAGTTTGATTGTGGACTCCAATGTACTCAGTAGTAATAATTCAAATAAAAGATATTTATGACATGCATGGAAGCGATGCTAATGTTTTTGAAGGCCTGGTCTGCTTCGGGGCATGGGGAGGGAGAAAGGAAGTGTTTGGGAGCAAGACCGAGCGAGTGCATGCTTTTCTTTTCTTTGTTTTTTTGAGTAAACCAGAAATGTCCAAATTATCATCCCCTTTAACCAAACACATGACAGTTACAACATGAATTGCTCTTTGCAGAGATAATGTGTCTCTCTTATACAGGCAAATTATTCTGAATGTTGCACAGTGAACGTTTAACAGTCATAATTTATGGCCTTGACATTTACTTGTAGTGAATGCATTTGCTCTTCATCTAAAATTTCCCTTTACATACGATTAGACACATGCAGACATTCAGTAGCCTCCACAGTTATATAATACTGTTGCTGCACAGGCCATTTCCGTTTTGCTTTTGTGTATAACTTCCTAATGTTTTCATAAGTGTGTGTGTGTGTGTGTGTGTGTGTGTGTGTGTGTGTGTGTGTGTGTGTGTGTGTGTGTGTGTGTGTGTGTGTGTGTGTGTGTGTGTGTGTGTGTGATTGCCTATGAGCAGTACTTATTATGCTGTTATTGGCTATTTTATATTGTTCACAAGCCTTTGATTGTCTGTGAAACTGTTGGGTGTCTTAGGTAGCAGGTACTCTGAACTGAAGTGTGTTTTTCTGTTCGTGTGTGAACACATTAGGAGGGTTAGATGCAAGACTTTTTGGGAAGCTTTCCTAATAAGGTCAAACTATTCCAGCATGAGGCTGCAGACTGGCACTGTTCCTCCATCAGCACTTCCTCAAATAGTGTTTACTCTACAGCTTTCCTACTCTGAACTTTTCTCTCTCTCTCTCTCTCTCTCTCTCTCTCTCTCTCTCTCTCTCCCCCTCTATCTCTCTATCTCTCTATCTCTCTATCTATCTATCTATCTATCTATCTATCTATCTATCTATCTATGAATCTGGCTTCCTGCTCTCCACTCTTTTACTTCCCATTTTCCTACTTCTCTCTAAGGATTGATGATGTTGCTGAATTTATTTATACTGTGTTATTGAACTTCTCTAAGGAAGACCCTTTCAGCATATTCTGGTTGCCTGTTTTGGTGATTGTGGTGACTGCTATTTCGGACAGTTTCGCTTCTCTTTCCACACCAACATCTTCACAGATACTTACAAAATGTGCATTCAAAGCAAACTGCTGAATTCACAAGTATACTGTGACATTGGTCAGCTCAATGTGGGTAATACTGCAGAAAACATTTAATCTCAGTTCTTAAAAATGTTTTCTATGTTAGAGTAATGCATTTCATGAAGTACAGAATGCATCATGATGCACTAGGTCTAGGTGCTCCTTTTAGCAAAAAGAAATTAATTGAATTGTTAACTAATTAATTGTTTTTCCAAGATGTGGCAAAAAATACAGTGAAATGGATTGAGATGGAAATTTGATTACATTCGTCACTTCGTCTGAATACATCAACATTGACCTGTTTAAATTCATTTCAAGGTCAATAGTTTATTATGGACAAATTAGAAAAATAACAAAAAAATGATAAAGTATAACAGTTTAAAGCATAAAAGCTTATGTGCTAACAGCTAACTGAGGGTCATATAGGGGGAATATTGGACACTAATTAATGTCTACACTGATGTATGCTGTAAGATATTAAAGAGCTTTCAGCTCAGAAATACTATCCGAAATGTCTAATTTGTAATATCAAGCAAACTTCTGGACAGAACTCGACACATGGTTTAGTGCAGCTGTGTTTGCAGAATAAAAGAGAGATTTTGCTGATTATTACAAATTAACTTTGATCTTTTATAACACATTGTTATAATAACAATCATCTAAAATTTGTGAACTATAACTTTTATAACACATTACATTGAACAAGTCATGTGTCAGAGCTGAGTAATAAACCCTCTTTAGTACCATCTGAAATAGGGTAGACTGTATGAACATGGTACAGCTTAAATGGTAAGAGTAGGCGTCTTGGTTTTGCTTTCCTTTAAACCTTTTTGCTGTCTTCCTTTATTTAGTGATGAGACACAGAAGCAGCCGCTGAGCATTGTGGGCTCTCCATACTGGATGGCTCCTGAAGTGCTTAGAGGGGAGCAGTATGATGAAAAGGTGGGATGATTTATAATGTCCACTGACAAAAATTACATTGCACCTAAAATGCCATTGTTATTACTGGTTGCAAACTGCAACTTATGCTTTATGCATTTATGTGTCTTCATCTAGGTGGATGTTTTTGCCTATGGCATTATTCTCTGTGAGATCATTGGTCGGATTCAGGCAGATCCAGACTTTCTGCCCCGGACAGAGGCAAGTTTGTGTGTGTGTGTGTGTGTGTGTGTGTGTGTGTGTGTGTGTGTGTGTGTGTGTGTGTGTGTGTGTGTGTGTGTGTGTGTGTGTATATATAAGTCCACCGAAAAATAATTTGATCACTAAACATTTGTTTTACTGATGCCCCTGAAGTCTCAAATGAAGCACCAAAATCAACCCTGCGGCACATCTGGCAATTAAAACCATCCGTGTGGAAACAAGTTCCGTTTGGTGTGCTGATGATTAACATAATTTAAAACACCATAATTACTTTAAAACAGTTACAACAATATTTTGTCTTCATGCTCTATGTTGAGTTTGGTTTCACTAATAATAAGCATATATTTTCATAAATCTATATTTGTTAATACCCATGTTGATTTTGAGTATTAAAAACTTAAAGTATTAATTGAAGGTACATAAAGAACAGATAAAAATGTGTGATTAAGACGTGATTAAATAATTCGGGATTGACAGTTCTTTCATGTAATATATATGAAAGAACAACTGTGAAATAACTTGTATGTTACATTAGTAAAAATGAGAAACATTTTATAATTACTAAACAGTTCCTGCTGTTATCGGGATCATTTTGTATTAAAAGTACATTCTTGCACACATCTAAATATGAAACTGTTTTGCACTGAGTAGTGTTGTGTAATGCTGACAGTATGATAAAGCACTTTATTGACTTCTATCTAATCGACATTCGACTTTTGCTGGGTACAGTGCAGATCCTGCTTGGTTTAGTATTTAGGACAGAGTTTATTGCTAAGTATATGTGTGTGAACAAGGAGTGTAATTTTGCTTTGCATTTCTTTCATTTGAACTCCAAACACCTGTGTAGTGTGTGTTTGGATATGCAAACTTGGGTTTATTTATGAGCTCGTGTGTAAGGATTTCTTTAAGTAACCACATTATTGTTAAACGTGTTTGCTTTTTCTCCAGTTATTCGGAATTTAATTAGAAAGACATTACAGAGTCAAATAAGCACATTTAATACGGACAGGGCACGTGTGTGTGTGCGTGCGTGCGTGCGTGCGTGCGTGTGTGTGTGTGTGTGTGTGCGCCCGCGCCCTCTGGTGGTGACATATTATACACTTTACTACTGCTGCTCTCTCAAAAGTGAATGTGTGAATATGATTAGATTTCTTGGCTTTGATTAGAAAAATTCGTGCTTAGTGATTCTGTGTGTATATCTGTGTGCAGGATTTTGGTTTAGATGTGGAAGCATTTCAGCATTTGGCAGGAGAATGTCCCCCTGCTTTCTTCAGCCTAGCAGTCACCTGCTGTTGTGTAAGTAGGTCTTTTTTTTATTTCTTAGGCACATGTTACCGAAGCAGTGATGAACACAAATCTTATAAAAGATATTCCCTCAGTTGGTGTTTGTGATGCTTGTGGTGGAGAGTGCTGTCTAACACACAGCGTCAAAATTCCCCATAGATGTTCAGTTGGGTTGAGAGCTCGTGCGTGTGAAGGTCACAGGATACGATTTACACCATTTCATTTTCATCAAACTATTTAGTGAGCTCTTGTGCTGAGTGTGGTTAAGGGTAGAAAGGATATAAATATTTTAACAAAGGCTAGAAGTGATCAGTCAGAAGATCATTTTATTGAAATGTAATGACCCCTTCTCCTTAAAGGAACAATTGGATCCAAACCATGACTGCAGAAATAAACAATTGCTTCTTTATAATATAACGTGTATGTATGTGTGTATGAATGTGTGTGTGTATATATACAGTGAGGAAAATAAGTATTTGAACACCCTGCTATTTTGCAAGTTCTCCCACTTAGAAATCATAGAGGGGTCTGAAAATGTCTTAATAGGTGCATGTCCACTGTGAGAGACATAATCTAAAAAAAAAAATCCAGAAATCACAATGTATGATTTTTTTAACTATTTATTTGTATGATACAGCTGCAAATAAGTATTTGAACACCTGAGAAAGTCAATGTTAATATTTGGTACAGGAGCCTTTGTTTGCAATTACAGAGGTCAAACGTTTACTGTAGTTTTTCACCAGGTTTGCACACACTGCAGGAGGGATTTTGACCCACTCCTCCACACAGATCTTCTCTAGATCAGTCAGGTTTCTGGCCTGTCTCTGAGAAACACGGAGTTTGAGCTCCCTCCAAAGATTCTCTATTGGGTTTAGGTCTGGAGACTGGCTAGGCCACGCCAGAACCTTGATATGCTTCTTACAGAGCCACTCCTTGGTTATCCTGGCTTTGTGCTTCAGATCATTGTCATGTTGACCCATCTTCAATGCTCTAACTGAGGGAAGGAGGTTGTTCCCCAAAATCTCGCAATACATGGCCCCGGTCATCCTCTCCTTAATACAGTGCAGTCGCCCTGTCCCATGTGCAGAAAAACACCCCAAAGCATGATGCTACCACCCCCATGCTTTACAGTAGGGATGGTGTTCTTGGGATGGTACTCATCATTCTTCTTCCTCCAAACACGTTTAGTGGAATTATGACCTGAAAGTTCTATTTTGGTCTCATCTGACCACATGACTTTCTCCCATGACTCCTCTGGATCATCCAAATGGTCATTGGCAAACTTAAGACGTGCCTGGACATGTGCTGGTTTAAGCAGGGGAACCTTCCGTGCCATGCATGATTTCAAACCATGACGTCTTAGTGTATTACCAACAGTAACCTTGGAACGGTGGTCCCAGCTCTTTTCAGGTCATTGACCAGCTCCTCCAGTGTAGTTCTGGGCTGATTTCTCACCTTTCTTAGGATCATTGAGACCCCACGAGGTGAGATCTTGCATGGAGCCCCAGTCTGAGGGAGATTGACAGTCATGTTTAGCTTCTTCTATTTTCTAATGATTGCTCCAACAGTGGACCTTTTTTCACCAAGCTGCTTGGCAATTTCCCCGTAGCCCTTTCCAGCCTTGTGGAGGTGTACAATTTTGTCTCTAGTGTCTTTGGACAGCTCTTTGGTCTTGGCCATGTTAGTAGTTGGATTCTTACTGATTGTATGGGGTGGACAGGTGTCTTTATGCAGTGTGGGTGGGTGCAAGTGTGTGGGTGTGTGTGTAATTTTATATATATATATATATATATATATATATATATATATATATATATATATATATATATATAATTATTATCAAGAAACAGATGCTTAATACAATCAATAATGAACCATCACAGTAGTTACTTAACACCATTGTACAAATGTTACCGATGGAAAAACTAGTAACACGTTTAGCCCGAGCAGCAGTACTAATGAGCAGCTATGCTAGCGGCTAACCCGGCTATATAACAGGTGCATCAACACAGTTAAAATACAGATTATACATATTTAAGATCCTGTAGCAAAATGAATATCATTACGTAGTCTCCTTTAACAATCTCTACGATTATAAAGGAACAGTGGAGCACACTTACAGCTTCACAAACTTTTCTTGCGCTCTAACACGGCATCACCTGCAATTGCGCCTTGACTGCGCAATTTGTGCGCCGCTGCCTATGCTCAATGCGCCCGTGTCTGAGAAGCCGCGCTCGAGATGCTGCGCATGCGCGACTCGCGCCGAAAAGAAGAGAATTCACAACTATATATATATATATAAAATCATATAACATTTTTAGTTATTTTATTTTTTGTATCACATTTCTGCAGCTTAATGCTTCAATAATATATATATTTTTTAAATATTAGTTGGATTTCATGATGTGAAAATTGTTGAGGTTTTAAGAAAATAAAACCTTGTGCCTGAACTTATAGGATTTATATATATATATATATATATATATATATATATATATATATATATATATATATATATATAAGTTGTTGTCTGTTTATTACTGTTGAAATTTTAATTTGAAGTGATTGATGCCCCTGTTCTTACCTCAAGTTTCAATACATGTTTAAATGGGCTAAAAGGTTTTCTGTCACTTTTATATAAGAAAGTTTAAGTGATGTTTGTTCTGACAGCCACCATGACTACTCGTTTAAAAAACTTGCCATATTTTTCTCCTTAGATGAAGGCACAAAGTCGCCCCCCATTTTCTGAGATAGTGGTCAAGTTGGGGAGAATTAGTGCTGGGCAGCAGACGGTGCAGATGGGACCTGTGGAGGGTGAGCCAGCAAAAATATTCTCTCTACCTTTTAAATATACATTTTTTCATGGGGAAATCAATGTTGCTTAGCTGTGTATACATGAACATGCCCACATGTGTTCCTTTGTGTCTACCAAGTCGTTATAAAGGATTTTGAGGGTTGAGAGATTGTCTGTGATATCAAAAATATGGGAAGGGGGGTTGAACCAATTCATTCTTTATGGACTGTATTCATTGGAGCTTTATGGGAATGCAGTGTTGAAGAAGTGCTAATACCAATCATGGTGTAAATAGTTATTTAGTGAACTTGTAATAATGAATAAAAAATTGTGTAGGAAGGTAGAAAATATCTATTTCCTAGACATAATCACATTTGACATATTTTAGATGTTGTTGTCTATTAAAGCTTTTAAACTAAGAATACTTTGTTAATACATTATGTGGCCAAAGTTTGTGGACACCTGACCACTACAGTCCCAGATGCTTGGTAAACATCCCATTCCAGATGTAATTTTGCTGTTATAATAACCTCAGTTTCTAGGAGGGCTCTACATTTGTATTTGGGGTTGGGCCTAGGGTGCATTCAGTGGTCCAGATCATTTCCTAAGTGCAAGTATTAGCTCAGACGTTAAGATGTTGGACTTCTGATTAGGAAGGTTGTTAGTTCAGATCCCCTCAACACCAAGCCCTTGAGTAAGGTCCTTAAACCTCAACTGCTACGCTACATTGTATTTCAACATTTGACAGTTCGAGGAAGACCCATATATGTGAGATATTTAGTCATGTATAAAGGTTTTGTTATATATTGTATAAGTATGTGGTTACTGTTTTGTAACTATTTATCCAGATTACAATCATCTCCACCACAAGATGTTTACATGATGACTGCATGTTGTCCTCGGCCTGACCTCTGTTTTGTTTGTTTTTAGGAGAACCAGTTACTCCTAGTTCCAAGTCCCCGAGCATGAGAAGATCATCTTTGGGTGCCATGGTGGAAGATCAGCTGTCTTCGAGTAAATCAGATGTATCTCCTGTCCAGAGTACACCGGCTCGCGTCAACCCCTTCTCCCAAAGGCACGACCTCAACGGCGGCCGTATTAAACTTTTTGACACCCCCAGCAAATCGGTCATCTCGCTCACCTTTACCCTGCCCCCACCCCTTGATCCATGCAGCCCCACCCCCTGTGAGAAAGCACCATCCCGGTCCCATAGACGCTGCCAGTCTCTGCCCTGCACACCAGAGGACATCCAGTCATTAAGCCGTAACACAAACAGTAATGCTCCCCCAAGTGCAACACCTACAAAAACTATAGCAACGGCAACTTGTGTTGCTGATCTTCCCCGTGTGGACAGTGATAGTATGGCGAACATTTACACAGAAGTTGAACAGGATCAAGTGTTTTGTTCTCACACAGATGGTCTAAATTTACTGAATGAACCTGAGAATGAGCACAGGACCATAAAAAACTTGATTCATGAACAACTGGTAGTGGAAGATTGCACGGACAAGCTAAAGGACTACACACACCAAGCGGACGACTCTGGTGTTCCCATAGATCTTGAGTTAATGTCCATAGATCATCTGACTGAGGGGAGTATTGAGGAAGCCATGGACTGCATCAGCTCTCCCAATACACCATGTGATTCACCCAAACGCCTCACCAATGGCTGGAGCCCACCTGAATCTAACAGACCTCCATTTGTACCCCCTATACCTGATTTCGACAACAACAACAGCCCACTGCAACCTTTGAATATTCCAGCCAATGGTTTCAATGGTTCCACGACCCCTGTGACCCCACCAGAACAGGATGAGGTTGTAGCATGTTCAGGCTGCTGCCTGGCAGGATTCTCATTTCCCTCCATGTGCATCCGGGGCACGCGCCACAACCCCTACAAGAACTTAAACGGTGATCCGACGACGAGGGAGCTGCTGTGCAGAGTGCAGCCATCTTCACCTCCTGCACACAGCTCTCACAATTAACGGTGAACCGCATGAGCGAGGACACTGCACATTTATCCTGCGCCTTAAAACCTGCTGCTGTTGCACATTGCTCAAAAAGTGTTGAATTGTGCTGGGGCTTAGTTTATGACTTTCAAATGGTTTAATGGACATTTCCTTGAGAAAACTGAGAATATTGTATAAAAAAAAGAGAAAAATTATAATTGCACAGCTGAGCTGTTAATGTGTACAATATAATTAGGAGGTGCTGAGCATTGTGTATGTAACTATGCCTTTGTATTTAAAGAAAGAGACAAATCTGATCTTGAGTTGTAAATTATTTTATTTTCTGAATGGTCTTTAATGCCTTGCTTTTCTGAAATGGCACCTGAAGTCATATATATATATATATATATATAAAATGAATGTTATAGTTTGGTATTGTTTTGGAGAAAAACGCAGATGTAAACGTTTGTTTCAATGTTATTTTATAAAGGATATTGCATTAAAAGATAAAACAGAAAAGAAAAGAATTTGCTTAATTCCACTAGAGAGAGCTGTTGTCTGTCTGTGTCTCTCTGTCTCTCTGTCTCTCTGTCTCTCTCTCTCTCTCTCTCTCTCTCTCTCTCTCTCTCTCTCTCTCTCTCTCTCTCTCTCTCTCTCTCTCTCTCTCTCTCTCTCTCTTTCTTTCTTTCTCTGGTATGATGACAGTTTTGTAGCACTTATTGTGTGGTTGTATTTGGTTGTCACCCGTCCTGGTTAAGGTGAGGTTATTATACTCTTCTACTCTTCAGGTAAGTACTTTAAAAAGAGGGAAATATAAAAAAAAAATTGTTTTAAGGAATGTAAACTGTATATTGTATCTATGGTTCGTTTTGAGTAATCCACTATATGGCAGCATGATATTAGGATCAGTGTTTGTTTGTTTTTTGTGTGTAGTTATGTGGGCTGTTCCTGTAATCGTGCTGGTCATTTCTTTAGTGCTGAATGTAGGTGAGTGGATTTATTTAGTTCTTTCAATTTAGGTTATTTTCCAAATTATAAAAAGTGGTTTTAGGTTGACTTAGACATGTATTGATTGTCATTAAAAAAGTGTGTGTGTGTGTGTGTTAGGCCCTTCGTTCTCTTCTTGCACTACCCGAGTAAGGGTTCAGGATTTAGGCTGTCACATGCATTGGAGCTGTTCTGATATTAACACCACCACCACAACCTTCACTGTCCAGACAAAGATTCAAGGGTGGGTGAGATACGCATGCACTTGATACGTATGAGTGGTTAGCCATCGTTTAAATTTTACACCGATTAATGCAGCTACATAAAGTGCTCTAGATACAATTACTTCTCATACGGTGGCCAAAGACACTAAATACCTAGCTGGTTATAAAGCCTGAGATGTTTCGAGGTGACTGCAATGAGAGTGTGTAAGAGACACACTCTTGTGTGTGTGCACACATGCTGGATGGTGGAAAAGTGAGCGAGTGAAGAAGCGGCAGCTGGGATGCAGTGTGCATGAGACATGATGTGAAACTCGCATGTGGTTTAACTCATGGCCACGGCAGAGGCACAATCTCTATGCGTATCTTTCCTCGTTATCGCAGAAATGAGAAGAAGAAAAAAAAATAAAAACAAAAAAACCCTTTGTTTTAGTTTCCTTTGACTCAGCCATACCTGTGTGAAGGAAGATGAGTCAAATGAACATTTCTGAGGAAATGGAGTACATCAGTCAGATTCAGCATGATAATGTGTTAGAAAAGTCATTAGGTCTCCGCAATATAGTAAAAAAAAAAAAAAACGAACCCAAGGCAAGCAAATATTGTGTAATTCCTGTAGCAAAAAATTAAACAATTGTGTGTTGCTTAAAACCCTTTTCGCTTCTCTTAATTACCCCTGCTGCTGTCCAGAGGGGTTTAAAAAGTAGGAATGATAATAATAAGTCATCAGTGAAAGTTTTTTTTTATTTTTATTTTATTTTTTAATGGACATATTATTCAGGTCATGTTCAAGTAAGGAATAAATAAAATCTGCATCATTCAATAGAATAAATCCCAAGTACAATCATTTATTATTATTTAGACTTTATGTAGTACATTATTGTAGTGTAATGTACAATAGCTATTAGATTTACTCATATCTCGGGAGCGGAATAAATAAAAACCCTATAACATCCCCTGCAAAAACAAACAAACAAACAAAATGAATATATTATTTATTTTAATTAAATTTAAGTTTAAATTATTTTTGTTCTTTTGACAAATAATTTTCTAATTTCAAGCAGATTTTTATTTCTATAGAGAACTCTTTTTCTGCCAATAGATGGAAATGGAAAGCTTGGAAGGCTCATTCAATCTTAAAAAAATTTTTTTTATTATTTTTTTTTGCAGTAATCAAAAATATAAAAGAAATGTTACATAAAATTATATATTAAAATGCTTATTTTTCATATATATATATATATATATATATATATATATATATATATATATATATATATATATATGTTTTACTTGCTTGGCTTTGCACAGAATTTACATTTAACATGCTTTGACACCTCAACTTTTTGACACAGCAAATATACTTCCGATTGATTGGGAAAAATCTTGACTTGATTAATTATGTTTGGCCAGTATAACAAACATTTACACCCAAAAATGTATAAAGTCTTGTTAGTTAAGGGTAATATCCTCGTACAGTGTCAGGATTAGTAGTTGGATAGCAATGTGTCAAAGAGAAATAGATGTTGGTTTGTTGGTTTAGAAAAGTGTATATTTTGTATATCTATCTATCTATCTATCTATCTATCTATCTATCTATCTATCTATCTATCTATCTATCTATCTATCTATCTATCTATCTATAAATAAACTATCACAATTTCACCAGGAAATGGGGTTTCCCACCTGTACACCTGCTTGCTCATGCAGTTACCAGTCAGTCAATCATGTGACCGCATACGATCATGCAAATAACTAAAACAGAATGAAACTGGAAAGATGAATACTGAAAAACAGATTTTTACTGGTCAGGTAAATTAACCCATGCTATTGATGACCCAAGAATCCTGATCTTGGCTTATAGTAGTGGAATTCAATGTGATGATCTGCTGTTGTAGCCCATTTATATTAAAGGTTGATATTTTGAGTGTTGTTTGAGTTCTCATTATTCTTTCTGGTATCTAAAACCAATCTGGTCATTATCCTCTGACCTCTGTCGATCTTCTTTTTGTGTGTGTGTGTGTGTGTGTGTGTGTAAACTGAGTTTGAATGCTGTGCTTTGAAATTATCATATTTTTTTTAGATTAGATTCAACTTTATTGTAGTTGTGCAAGATACATGTACAGAGCCAATAAAATGCAGTTACACAGAAAGTGACAATGCAGTATTGATTCAGCTGTTCAGTGCAGTAACAGCCACAGAAAATACCTCAGTCTGTTTGTGTGGATCTTTGGCACCTGTAGCATCTGCCTGATGGGAAAAGGGTCAATAATCCATGGTTGGGGTGAGCGGTATATTTGATGATACCCCTCGCCCTTTACAGCGTTTATTGTTCTCCGAGGTGGGAAGCTGAGTGCTGATGATTCGTTGGGCAGTATTCACCACCCTCTGAAGAGCTTTACGGTCCGAAGCAATGCAGCTGCTGTACCACACTGAGATGCAGCTAGTGAGGATGCTCTCAATGGTACAGTCTCCTCAGAAAAAAACTGGTGGCGTTGTGCCTTTCTAAACAGGATAGAAGATTTCAGAGACCAAGTGAGATCCTCAAAGATGTGGAATCCAATGAACTTATAGCTGGGTACACACTCAACAGCATTTCTGTTAATGTGAATGGTAGCTTGATGTGTGATTGCCGGCTCGCCTATTATCCACAATGACCTATTTCGTCTTCTTGGTGTTGAGTTCCAGGTTATTGTCCTCACATCTCAAATCAAATTCCTGGAATTCAGCATTTTCTGCAATTCTCAAACCACACCATCTGACACCAACAACCACACCATGGTTGAGGTAGCAGAGATCAAACCTTTTCTTCATTTATTTGTTATTCAGATATTTGTTAACATTAACTGAAGATTTTGTATCTATACGTAATGCATTACCCTGCAGCCGCATTATTGGCTGATTCAGTAGCTGCATAAATATGCAGGTGTACAGGTGTTCCTATTAATGTGTGTGTGTGTGTGTGTGTGTGTGTGTACATAAAAATGTTGAATAATATACAAATACTCGTATTATTTAATGGACTATAATTTGCCATGTGTGTGTGTGTGTTTTGCAGGGCAGAGTGGCAGAATGTTTCCCACTGTTTCCAGATCTCCTCATACAGCTGTGATGTGTCTCAGGTCTTCAAGAACATTGAACTCTTTAACTTTGTCATGTTGGGATTGAACCAGGGACATGGAAACATGAACTGGACCTCACCAGAGCTCTGTGACCCAGTCAAAGACCGTTCGTACCTAGATTTTATTATGCTATTTATTATTTATTAGCTTCCTCTCTACAATAACAACACTCTCTCAGAAAGCTTGATCTGTCCTGTCCACACATTTTCTGCACCTGCAATGTTTTCTGAAGACATTTTTAAAATATTCATAAGTCATTTTTTGTAATATGTAAGACCCTTTATGGCATGTTTTGACTTTATTGTATTTTTGTGTTTCTTCAGGAAATGCAAGTTTTAGCCCCCCATCGCTGTCCCTCTATCTAAATGAGCAACAGCTCTGGGTGGAGGTGATCTTTCCTTGTGCTCCTAATGTAGTCTGCCAGGACGAAGATTATGAGGTGGAGGAGCGTGATGAAAAGGATACTCCAACATGCTGTACCATTACTGACATCCTGTCGCAAAACACGACAGTGACTCTTTATAATAAACATAATATGAATGAGAATCAGGTGATCTACTCAACCATGTTTTTTTTTCACTCTTAATGCTATACTCACTAAAATGTTGAAATTTGAATGCCTAAAATTTACAGAAAGGTAGAACAGACTTTATTAAACTAAATCATGTTTATGGAATCATTTAAATAGCATGAATTGACAGCTTTCCTGTGTGCTCTGTGCACCCTGTCTTATTAAAACATACCTCATTTGCTGAAGATCCAGAAGTTCTTGATAAAATAGCAATAGTGTGTTTCAGAAGCTTTTCATGTGATATATTTTAACCTGGTTTTAAATATAAGACGAAAGCCTTACAAGTATACAATCAAAACATCAGCTGGATTGTGCCATAGCATCAGTCCAGCACTGTTTATATAGGCATAGGCAAACTAGGTGGTCACCCAGTGGTTGCCAAAATGGCTAGAAACGGCCCTGCATTTAATCAACTGCAGTACATAAGGTGTTCATTTGCATAACCATGAGCTGAGCAGCTGAATCATTAATGTGTTGTTAATGCTGATGTAATGCTAGTTATTTATCACCAGTGCATTTCCCCTCTAATGGGCTCAATTGTAACATTACACTATCTGACTGGTTTGTTCTTCTCGTAGACTCAAAATAAGATGGTGGAAGGAAGTCCGTGGAAGCTGCCATTTTTTAGGCTTTCTCCAGGTCAGGAGTACTGCGCTGTGGCCCACTATGCTTCATCTCCTCTATCTGACCCACAGTGTATCCATGTCCCACTTTTGGGTAAACAGTGCTCAGTTCAGTTCATTAACGTGCTTAACACTAGACACTGCCACATTGCAGCAGATTTTGTTTTGTAACAAGTCGGCTAGGGGTGACTGTACAAGAGCAAATCTATTTTTTACTTTGTCCAGTCAGGACATAAGTCACCTTCTTTTTTTTATTACCATTGATTCTTTATTTTTAACAAACAAACATTTAAAATAGGTTTATTTACAATGCATTTTCTGAGCTTGTCATGACTACAGTTCCAGTCACATTTATGTGTGTTGTACCCTTCAGAAAATCCAAGCCTTCTGGTCCTGGCATTGTGCGGTGTCTTCATTGCTCTTCTTCTCCTTATTGGCTTGGTGCTTAGGAGATGGTGGAGTTGGTGTGCTTCGACAGATCTCAAACTTCCTCAATCTCTGGTGTTGTATACTTCATAGATAAACTCAAAGAATAAGAATGTGGGTCTATTGCAAGCGTAAACCCGGATATCATTAAAGATTTGTGTTTGTGCAGATGTCTGTGCAGAGTCTGGATCAGGATGGTTCTATTGTGGATGAACCCAGACAGCCAGCCATTGAAGAAGAGGAATCTATTGCCTATCTCTCCATCATCTCTCTTAATAACACACTTGAGACATCTTATTTAAGGACATCATCTGTGCCCCAATCAGTTTATCCACATTTACAGAGTCTTGAAGCCAGATATTACACCACAACCTTTCTGCAAAACCGGATTTATAATGAAAATGTGGACACAGATTACCTTTTCAGGGGCTTAGAAACAGATGGTGTTTCAGATACTGCACCTTCAGTTTATTATCAGTGGCCACGTTGGTCATCACTTCCCGCTCTCACAACAGGGATGGTGTGTTTGTTGGGGAACGTTCTTTCTTCAGAGGACTCTGTGATTCCTTTAAGCTCTGTTAGAGTAGCTGGTGTACATTTAGCCAAGACTGAGTCGGATCATTCTTTTACAGTATTTCCATCACTTTATTGTGACAGAGATTAGACTTTGATTTCTTAAGCTGTTTCTAAGATCTAAGGCCAGTCACAAGCTAAAAGATGCTCATGACATGCATGAGACGGCAAGTGTTGCTCTGATTTCTATGGCACAGTTATGATCTCACATTTACGTACAGGTAAAAACCTTTCATCAAGAGCAAGGCCCTTAACCCTTAATTGCTCTGTTGTATAACTGTAATAAATGTGTAACTGATCATCCCAAGTCACTCTGGATATGGGTATCTGGCAAAAGCTGTAAAAATGTAATGTTCATGTATGCAGGTCAGGTTAGTTCCTGTCATTTCTGCAACATCCTCTCTTTTTTACTTCCTTCAAAGTAAATTAGTAAATACTATAAGACTTGCATATGGAATCATTTTGTCACCTCAGTACTATACTATATTTAATGGAGGAATAAATCAGATGCAAAAGCCGTCAATCTGTTGATGATGTTAGCGCAATCCAAAATTGGTGCTGATTTTGGGATACACTCATACAGCAGTGTGACTCATTTTGAGTAAGCACTCGTAAATCCTCAACTATTGGTTTTACCCCCTGCGTACTCTCTTCTGCGCAAATATGAAAGGGGTGGGGTAATGTGGTGGTGCAGTGGTGGTGGGGGTGTTGAGTTGGGGGTACACACACATTCAGCCTGCCCTTTAGTTCCCCCTCATCTTTACTGACTCATTGTTGCCTGTTCGGATTTTCATGGCCAACAACTCGCATGCACTTTATGCTGATGCTGGTATTTTGCAAACCAAAATAAGACCCCAAGGAGCAGTCCTGCATTTTGGATATGTCCTGTGACTGTGTACAGCTTTAATTGTAATGACTCACCTTTCAGTGTTCTTAAGAGTAAGCTGCCATCTGTTTGATTTATGCTACAGAGACTGGGGGAAAGTAGTGTATGTTTTGTTGTGCTGTATTTTGACAGTATTTATTGTGTTGTGCCATGTATGATTTTAAAGAAGCCTATGCATATTACCTCACTAATGTATGCAATGCATCAATAAAAACTTTTTTTTTTAAAGATGCCAGGTCTCATTAGTGCAGTTTTAAATGTCAAGTTTCGAGTTGACCAAAGTGAAAAGCAGGAGTGTGACGGAGGAAAAATTTGCTGCTTTAATAAAGCCACAACCCACAACCCTGAAAAAACTACGCTGAAAAACAAGAGCAAGCGTGTAAGAGCTGATGGTAAAAAGTAAATGAAAAACCCCCTAATTGAGGTTTTATACAGAAGCCATGTGAACACCTTCAAACTCACGATACTTTTTTCTTTCTATGATTAAAAAAGAATTAAATTACCGATATTTTTTATAATACATATACATCCCTTTTGTTTAGTAGCTGTTAATATGTCTGTATTGGACCTGTGAATTTGTTTCATATATTCTAATACATATGGAAAATATTAAAAATAATCAGAGAATGTTGAATACTTGATTCAGAGGTGTGTGAAACTGAATAGCTGAACATTCATAATACGACAAATACATTGTAATCTTTATAACAATATGTATCTGCATTTGACTAGTTCTTTTCGCCAGTAGACTGAATCACTGTGCTTCAGTGGCGGCTTAGACACACAGCCTAATGCCAGAGAATGAGAGTACGAGGATAAGCTGATCAAAAACTGCTCTGTAGGGTTTAAGGTCCGTATCTTTATTATAATTTATTTAAGTACAGCAACAGTTTCAACAATTTTGGAAAAGTAATTCAATGATTCTTAAATTGTAGACAGCTGTTGCTCATTAAATTCTACATTGACTGTTCATTATACAGAACAAATATATACATTGTTTTGCTCTAAACTGACTACGCTTCGATTTGTGCTTGATGAAGCAGCTGCAGTTAAACCACAGCGATGTTACGTTTCCTATTATAGCAGCTCTGTGAGTAGTTCTGTCTGTATTTAAAATCACAGATTTTATAACAATGCACTTGCCCTGATACTGTTTCTTAAGAGGAGCAAGTAAAAGAGAGGCTAGTGTTTAGAGCTGCTATAACATAATCAATAACAGGAACTTAGTCATCTTAAAATGTTCCACACAGTTATCTATACATTTTTAATACAAATCATGGCAAATGGCTGTGGTATAAAAGGACAAACACTTTTGTGTCATGCTGTTATCAACAAATAATCAACTACAGAAGGGTAATACTAATTTGGCTTCTCACTACCCTGCTGCTGATTATTTACCTCCAACAGCACAACTAATCGTGTTTTTCCTTAAATATCTCTCAATTAGGTGCTTCCTACACACACACTTTGGACCCTTCTGACTCTCCTGGGCACCTTTCTGTCTTCCAGTCCTCCACGGTCATTTGTTTTATCTTCATTACTGTGGCAAAATGTGTCCAGCTGGAAGTTTGGGGCTTGAAACGTAGAGCACGTCTCCTCACCTTCGCCAATACTGTCAGAAAAACAAACAAAGCATTAATCAATGAAGCAGATTAAAAACTGAAAATTGTTAATAATAAATTGAAATGTTACAATTCTGGAAAATCACAGAGGAAACGTACCAAATCTATTAGATTATTATGCTTTATAATATTTATTGATATGTTCCTATAGCTTTTCAATTCTGTCGAACCGAGTGGATTTCATCCAAATCTCTATGCCTCACAGTCGACTCAATATAATGGTCATTTTAATTCAAATGTGTTTTGTAAATGGATGATAAATGAATTTTTATGGTTAATTTATGGTTCCAAAATAACAAATTGCTTAATTAAATAATGAGTAATGTTTAAGCAGTTGGATAAATCGCTAATGAGGTTCTTAGGATTAGTTTTTTTATGAATTTTATTCTTTTAACTGGACTGCTGGGTGCAAAACCCTTTAAGAACCTCTGCCCTATACAATTAATCTACTTTCATACCTGGGCAAATTTGTGTATTTGCTCCACCACAGCAGCAAACAGAGCTCCCACACTCTCATCTATGAGACTCTGCATGTAGTGTACCGCCTCCTCATCCGACAGGTCCAATCTGAACTTATCCTGCACCTGAAAGGACACCAGACAAGGAGAACGTCAACGTCCTAGTCTTTCCAGAAGGAGGCTTCAACACAATCAAATAGAGAATGATAGACTGGACCAAGTATAATTGAACACACCTTTTTAACTGTCTTATCAGGCTCAAGCGCGATGTCAGGAATATTGGCATCCACCATGAGGGAGAACAGGTTTAAAATGAGGTTCGAGTACCTGATAAAGACACACACACACACACACACACACAACGCAAGCTATAAAACATACTTCACGTTAAGACTCAAATTGCTCAGTCTACTACCTATAGACCCAGACTAAAAGAATGAAGAAAAATAAAAATACCAGTTTAATAACATGAACTTGAAAGAAAAAAGAAGAACTATGGCTATTTTGTGTGTTATTTAGGATTTAGTTGTCAGATATGATTCACAGATGAACACACAAATACTAACTTTGCACCTCTGAAGCACACTAAACTTATGAAAAACACGAGTCTGTCATTTTGTGTGTGTGTGTGTGTGTGTGTGTGTGTGTGTGTGTGTGTGTGTGTGTGTGTGTGTGTGTGTGTGTGTTTGTGTGTACCTGCGCAGGTGCAGGAAGGCTGTGTAACAATGTTTTCTAAGCTCCTGGTACTGTTCACTCTGCATGCCCCCCATGCCCTCTACCATTTCCTTACTCAGCTTCATTGGAGGAGGCAGTGGTTTGGGGTCCCTCCCCAGAATGTAGCCAAAATCAATATGGAACAACTTCCCTAAGGCAGGAAAGAAAGGTTCATCTATGAGCACCATCTGAATGAGCTCCATTATATTTATGCACAATTTGCCATTGCCTTTTATTATGGATTAAAGCTAATAAATGAAATGGAATGAATTAAAAAGCAAAACTGTACCGGTCTTAGTGAGAAGCAGGTTGTCCAGGTGTCTGTCTCCAACTCCGAGAATATAGGTGATGACGCAGTAGCCAGCTTTGATATAGACACAATACGCAAAAAGTCAAGTTGCAGGCCACATACCCTACAGCTGCACAGCACTATGTTAAGCTACTTCTCATTTCTTAGAGCATTTTCATTTTCAATAATCAAAACAATGTCTCACCACAGCTTTTCACATAGGTGTCCATCACCTCAGAGCTGATGCCATAAGGTCCTTTTTCACTAGGGGCGTGTTTCCTAAAGAAACTCTGCAAGAACAGGGAGTCAGCGAATTATTTACAATGATTAAATCTGTTTTTCAAACTTCTAATGGCATTGCTTACACGTTTTTTTTATATTGCAACATACAGTGTGGTTCATATATTAGAAGCAATTTTGTTGTTGTTTATGCCTCTGCCACTAAATGATGAAGGAAATATGTTTTCTGGTTTTCTACATTTTAAGCACTTGGCAGATGCCCTTATCCAGAGCAACTTGCATTTATCTCTTTCATACAAATGAGCAGCTATGGGGTTAAGGGCCTTGCTTAGGGGCCCAGGAGTGTCAGCTTGGATTAGCTGGGATTTGAACTCATGACCTTCAGATCCAAAGGCAACCACTAAACTACCACCTCCTTGTCTATGTCCCTTTCCATCTGTCGGTCCGAGACATTTGTGATCCAGAGAAGATCAAAGTGACAGGAAGGTCAAATGTCTGAAGGACTGGACTAGACTCTGTGGTGGGGGTATCCCCACACTGAGGTCTGCTTTATGCTGCATCAAATTCGGTGTACCACGTGTCTGAAAAGTCACAAACCACTGAGAGTAAAAGTGTATTTTCCTAATTTTTATATTTATTGTTTATAACATATTCACACTTCTGCTGCAATACACATGTTTCCAGCCAAGGTATCATGTTTTATCAGATTTTGCTCAACATAATCCTATTGGTTCACAAAAGACAACGAGCATAAGGTAAATCTGGTCACACAGACATTCCGTAAAATGAGATCACTCCACCCACACCCGAATGAGTGACATGCAGTTAGTTTCATGTGAAATTAGAGATATTCAGGTAGCTTTAAGGGAATTTGTTAAAACAAAAAAGTGTACAATTTTAGAAAAAAAAGCAAACTGACTGAATATTTCAACTTTGCTTATATATATTGATGCTTTATATCGATTTGTAGTGTTTTTTCTGGTGATGGTCAGATGATCATCAGGTTATAGTGCACAATGTTACATTTATTTTAACCGTAAAAACTTAAAAAAAAAAAAACTTAAACTGAAGAACTTCAGTATTTCAATATAAATAATATTTTGTAAAAAATTACTACCCTAAATAATCTCTTATTTTCAGTTCCTGATCGCTGCAGGGGAATTTCTAGAACTAATCTTGTCCTCAGTAAGTGAAACCTCATGCTCTGTGTTTCCTTTCAAATCCAATGCACTTTAAAGCCAAAACAGCTAAACCTGCCACTGTCCAATAACAAACTGCGCTGAATGAGTCATAGTGTATCCGAGTGTCCAACCTGAATATTGCCTTCAGTTGCCAGAACTTCTGCCACAGGAACCGATTGTACAAACTGCATAAATCCTGGAAACGCAATCACAGCAGGGGTGAGAATGCATGAATGTACACTGCGCTCTAAAGCTGTGTGTGTGTGTGTGTGTGTGTGTGTGTGTGTGTGTGTGTGTGTGTGTGTTAGCACTGACCATGTTTGGTGCTGGTGGCCAGCACTTTATATGGCATCAGCTTTAAGTCCAAATTTTCTTTTCTTAGCAGCTGTGGAGAAAAATGATAAGCTTGAGGTATATTGTAAACAATGTTTACAGAATGAGAATGTCTGTGTGCTAGGGGGAACCTGGGGGGGGGGGGGGGGGGTAATTGCTAAATGCCGCAAATGTAAATGTATTAAATTCCATCTACCATTATTATCTTTGATTATATTTTACAATATTTTATATTTTGATCTGCTTTGCTTTTTGTCATTAATTAAATTACATATGCCAACTGTATCACGTAGCGTGGTAGCAGGAGGCAACATGTCTCAGCATGTACATATCTCAGGAGGACTACAAGATACCTGGAAGTAGTTCACTAACACATTAACAGCATGCATTAGGGGATTACAGTCATTTAAGCAAGTCCTCAAAGTATGTGAGAACAGAACAAATCTTTCCAAAACATTTTAATATGACATTAGTTTGTAGATATGTCAAATAAAATTAAATAATAAATTAGCATGAACAACGAATTAGCACTTTATTTCAAAATATACCGATCACAAGCAGAGGTGGTAAAGTACAAATACATCGTTACTGTATTTGAGTAGATTTCTTTTTTTTTTACTGATGACTTTTTACTCATGACACTTTTTACACAAATATCTGTTCTTTCTACTTGCATTTTTAAACCAAACTCGTTACTTTAGTTTTAATCTATTTGGTGACATGATCAATATTTTTTCTTCTCATTGTGTGGCATTTTGTGTGATGGTTTTCAGTCCATCAATCTGTTATCTGTCATATAAAAAAAACACGAGTATCTGCACTTCTACTCGAGTGAGGGATATGTGTACTTTTGCGAAACACCTCCTAAACATTTATATGCATTTCTTATTGTTTTCTATTATGACTCTAGCTTAATTAATTAAATAGTTAGCTTAAATAATTGTTTAAATGGTTTACATTCTGTAGGCACATATAAAAATGTATTCAAGGCAGAGATATCCCTCAACTGTGTGTCTTATAAGCATTTTTTTTTAATTAAATTAATTACTTCATGATTAAAAAAAGGCAGTACACAATAAAGCAACATATGTAGAATATAATAGTTTCTATATGTGCTTATGGGTGTATCAGGTATATCAGACCTTGTCCATCAGTGAGATGATTTGTAAGATGAGTTGATCTTGTCGCAGGTCATCTCCATGTTTAAAGATCACAGGATAAAGCTCATTATCTTCAGTTTTAAAGATCAGCTTGGCTGGCATCAGAGCACTCTAAATACAGAAAGAAAGTACCATGTTCATTTATTTCCCAGAATCACACCAAAGCAGAATGGCTGGATGCATGTTTGTTATAGAGGGTATACCTTGAATAGCGTGGCAGTGTCTGGTACGATGCCTCTGATGCGCACCTGGGGCTCCAGAGGGAGAGGGATGGGATCGATCTCACACAGACTCACCTTCTCATTATCAGCCAACAAAGCCTGCAGCCTCTCAGTCTGTCTCAAACACACAAACACAACTCTGTAGGCCAGATTCAAACATATTACTGGGCTTATTTACAAACATGAAGTGCCACATAATAAACCAAAATCCATTAATCCAGGTGAGGTGTCTGAGATACGTATAGATAGGTGTGTACCTTTTTCTTGCGATTGCCGCTCTCTCTCTGAACTGCCTTCATGAGCTGCACGAGTCTGTCTACAAATGTCTGCTGGGCGGCAAGCAGAGAGCGCATTACTCTCACATTCTTATCACCCTGAGAGTGAGGAAAAGAGGGAGAGCAAAAGAGGGAGAGAGAGGGTGATTTAATTTTTTATTTATAAGTGATTCTGCAATTTTGTCTGGAGGAAATAATCAAAGCAACAAACTAGGCATAAGTAATAGAACCAACATTTTCTGTTATGTGACTATATTTTTTTATCATTTTTAATTATGGCATACACTTCATTGTTCAAAACAAAATTCATCATTAAATTATGGCACACAAAGCGTTAAAAGTAAAACTCTTGCTTTTTACAGAAAAAAAACAAAAAACAAATGTACCAAAAGTCAACAAGCCTAGGGTAAGAGTTGTGTGAAAGCAATATTTTAATAATAATTTAAAGCTAATATTAGTCAGCTTGATGCTTGTACTAAACCACAACATATATTATGTTTGAACATCTGTAGTATTGTCTAATATTATCTTAAGCTGCAACAACTAATTGCTAAAATCTATAAAGATTTATAATGAAATTCGTTGTCAACAAATGGCATTTTCGATTAGTTGGACTGCTGAAGTTATGTGTTAGCGTGACTGTAAAAGAACACAGCCGCTTTGGAAAATGGTGGACAGTACAGGGTCAACCGGCAGAAGGAAAAAGTGTGCATCCCAAGTCATGGGAGCATTTTATATTAAACGCAACAAAGAAAACTGTACCTGGAAGATTTTTTTTTTTTTTACAAATGTATTTATACTGTTAAAATAACTGAAGATAAACAGTAAAATGAAACCTACTACTACTGCTACTATAATAAAATAAAATACACTCGTTTTGTTTGAACGTTGACTCTTGTGTCACCTGTGTTCCCAAAATACAGTTAGCTCATTTCCATAAAATGAATAACTGGATAAAGGTAGTCATACTTGTGTTATCAGTCACAACTGCTCTAAGGAACAAAGTTGCAAGTGGAAAAAATTAGTCCACAGCTATTTGGACTCATTTAAATATATCTTGTAACAATAAGATCTTATTTTAAAGCACTTAAACACTTGGGTACAGAATCTAATAAATGTCCATAATATTGTTATCCATAAATGTCTATAAATGTTGATCAGACCCAACAGGTCAGAGTCAATTACAGAAGGCAGCAATTCATACTCTGTATGCAGTACATGGTGATTCCTCGAGTAATTCGTCTGTCTAACTAAACGAAGCATCAAGGCAAATAATTTACCTCAATAATTTTTTTTGTATTTAAATTACTCAAGGAATCATTTTAGCCCTGTTTCTTAGGGAAGCTCTGAAAGAGTTTACAGATTTCCAATGTGTAGGTTTAATCGTTTTAAAAAGTCTTTTATACCTACATCAATCAAAATGTTAAATGATGAATACGTGTCTTTTAAGGGTAGGTTTTTTTTCCCCTTCTATTTCTCTGTTGTTTATAGATCTAATGCTCTTGTTAATGTTTTTGTTGTTTGTTGATCCGTGGTCTTTTAAAAGTCCAACTACTTACAATAAAATGTAGTTAAATTTCACACATAAACTGTAGCTTGAAGTTGGAAATAAAGGTGTACTTGCAGATGAATCTGCATGTTCTGGCACATTTTCCCTCCCTGTCACTGTATCATGTTGTTTTCCAAATAGCGTACGAGCTACAATGTGTTATTTGATATCTCTGACAAAAAGAAAACCCTGTATGAAGCAGTATGAAGATGGTTGATGGTTGAATGTGTGTTTAATTATTGCTTTGGTGTGTGGACAGATTGTGAAAACAGAAAAAGTAAAAAGAAAAGAAAAAAAAGACTGTGTCCTTCTACCTTGAGTAAAGCTTGGCTGAATCGCCTCATTACATTCAGGTACATGTCGTGAGTCTTTGGGTCTCTCTGCTGTGTGTCCTGGTCCTCACACTCCACTATTACATACCTGCAGGAAAAGGTCATTTCAAGTCCCTTAAGCAATATTAACATCCGCTAGCTGGCCAAATGTGAGGACATTTTGGCACAGCTGGTTACTTCAGTGGATAAACATGCTGTTGGTTTCCTGATGGTTCAGGACACAAACATGGTGATTTATACTGCAGCTCTGCTGTTAAATTCTCAAATCTGATCAGTAGGACTGTTTTGGTTAATGCTCAACAACAGCAGTTCTAAAACTAATTCCAGCTGGTTTATACATTTCTTTAATATTCTTAACTGCATAAACATGGTCAATGCTTCACAAAATAAAAAAAAATTGATTATTTGATGTATTTGACAAGGTTGCTTGTTTGACATTTTGACCATTCAGGGTCATGCTTAGTTAAGAGTCAGAGCTTTTCCTTTAGCGTCTAGCATATAGCAAACATGTCAGGGCAATACAGCAAACAGCATTTTTCTCTCGTATAAGCAGCCTCCATATGTATTTATTACTGCATGAATTAACTATACAAATACAAAGTTTAGTTTAAGTTATGTTACACAGAAACAATCTACTTACCATTTGCACTACAGGATATACTACACTATATTATTCGCTTATGAGCACAGATACTCACCAGTACAAGTAATTGGCTAGTGTAGAATTCTTACAGGCACGCGATATAAGGAAGGTACACAGGTCTTGCTGCAGAACACACACATGTGCACACACACACAGTTACACACCATTACAACTTTCATCATCATCATTCTCCTCCACCTCCTCCTCCTTCGAAACTTTATGATTCAAGGCTCTCTTACCTCCAGATTTTCTCCATCGGCTCCATCTTTGCCCTTCTGTGTGCTGGTGGGTGCTATAGCAGCAGAGGTTATCTGGGAGCTGATATAAAAAAAACATTGTGTTAACACTACTTTAACTTCACAAGCTCAACTGACACTTTAAATTCTTTTTCACTTTGTTAAAATATATCATTTAAATATTCATCTATAAGATTTGAGTGCAACAGCAGAAAAGTATCAAAAATATCTCAGGGGACACACCTGCATAAAGGCAGCAGTATTTTATATGTCATTTGCAATAAAATGTATACACGTTACATTGATATTGCCTAAGATTAAATGTTCGACATTTAAACCTTGAACAACAACTAGCTCACTGTTGGGTGTAGAGCAGAGATGCCCAAACTAGGACCCGTGACCAAAGTTGGCTTGTGGTAACCTTTTATTTGGCCCACCATGCCTCACACGAGAAGAGGAAAGAAAAAGGTTGGGGATGCCAGTAACACAGGTCTTCATTTCTAATTGACCACTTAACATAACCTTTTTATTATATATTTTATGACCCAAAAACTTTGTCAGTACCTACATCTGTAGAGCAGCAGACTTTCTGTGAACCAACGCTAAACACAAACTAACTGAGTCTCACTTAAAAAATATTCTGTCAGCTGCAACCCAAATTTGACAAAAAACAACATTTATTACATATAAATAGGACCAGCTTCATGTCTCTGATATCACAAGCATACGGCTGTATTGCTTAAAGCTTGAATATTGGTATTATGCATTGAAATTTGTACCAGATGACAGTAATTGTACAGGATGACAGTTTAATTCACTTCAAGTCTGCCATCAGCAATGTTTACAATGTTTTTATACAAAACACTACACTACCACATTACACCCTCACTGTATCAGTACACACTGCATCTTCATTCTGCTTTATATACTGTATATCTATATATTTATTCTGTAATCTTACACCTGTTAAGTAAATCAATCAATCAATCTATCTATCTATCTATCTATCTATCTATCTATCTATCTATCTATCTATCTATCTATCTATCTATCTATCTATCTATCTATCTATCTATCGAATTGTTTCTTTATAATTGTACTAGAAGTTACATTGAACTACAAAACTAAAAATAAACTGCAAACTGAATAAACAGATTACAGAGTAACGTTTTCTATGTATTTAAAAAAAAAAATGAAAATGAATAAATCAGGGGAATCATGGCAACGTTTGATATAATACCATTTGGTATAATTTCATTTTGGCCCTTTATAGAAAAATGTTTGGGTATCTCCAGTGTACAGGATGTAAAAGAAGTTTACATGTAAACCTTCTACTTTTTTCTTTATGTTGTGTTTTGTAACTCACCTGTCCAAATCACCAAGCATGGTGCTCTCATTGAGGCCCTGGCTGTCCCGCTTACTGCCAGGATCCAGACCGCCCTGGATATCATTGAAGTTCTCATACTTCAGAGCCTGAACCAGCTGCAGCAAGTACATCAACAGATCCTATGCAAAGAGAATGAATATAGTGTATTAGAGCTGCAGCAACTAATCGATAAAATCGATGCTGGAATTTGTTGTCAATGTATGCCGTTATTGATTTGTTGGGTTGCTCAAGTTACAGTTTAGCGTGACGGCAAGATATCACAGACACTTGCGAAAATGCCGGCAGCAGAAAAAAAGTCATCCAAGACATGGAAGCATTTTATATCAAACGCAACAAAGAAAACTGTACCTGGAAGTTATGCAAAGTGGAGCTCGTGTGGCATTAAAGTACGCAAAAATGTACAGTTTTAAGAAGTGCTACTGTGTAAACTGTTTGTTTGCTGAGTTCAAGACAGTCGCACTGGATCTGTTCTGTCGTGAGCGAATGATTATGCATTTGTAAACCAATGCATATTTTTTCTTTATTGAATTTTTTATTTTTTTAATCAGGTCTGTTAATTGCTGCGTTTTTCCGTACCATTCTTTTTTTTTTATAGCATTTGTCTACTACAACAATATATATATATATATATATATATATATATATATATATATATATATATATATATATATATATATATATAATATATATATTATATATATACATACATATACACATTTAATTATTATACAAAACTGTATTATCATACATTCTAGATCAGGGGTCACTAACATGGTCACCAACATGGACCAACCAGGTCACCCGCAAGGACCACATGAGTCGCCTGCGGGCCTTTTCTAAAAATAGCTCACGATAGCGCCACTTACCAGTGAGCTGCATCTCATTTTTTTTGTTGCTATTCTTTTTTAAATCACACTTGCATTGGTGTGAATCTGAAAATGACAATATTGAAATATAGATGACTAATATATATATATATATATGAATATCATTAATTATTAATAATAACAACATATACTTAAGTGTAAATTGAGCAAATTAGTTATTTCAGAAGTGTAAATTAAACTTCACATTAATCGGTACCCAAGAAGTAGCTCTCAATTTCAAAAAGGTTGGTGACCCCTGTTCTAGATGCTTATATCTTTAAAATAAAAAAAATATCTGTGTATTTTTTAAACAAAGATTTTCAAAACAATGTTGTATTACATTTTATATGGATTTTTTAAAGCATAGTTGTCAACTTTGCCATTTGCAAAATACAATACAAATGTTGATTTACACAAATTGCTTCACCTTGCATACTAAAAAAAATTTTTATTTTACAGAAAGTAGCAAGCATGAGGAAATGTGTTCAAAGAAGGAATCCGCCATGTGCTCCTCAACAAGCAGCCACTATAAAATGTCTAAATTAAAGATTATTTTAATAGAACAGTGCCTTTTTAAAAACTGTGAGTACATATAATTATCTACACCAGTGTAGAATATTTTACAGATACTTATGGCTGCATACTTTTATGAGCTCATATCCAAAATGACAATACAGTATTGCAATGATGCATCTTAGCAATTGCATTAATTCTATTTTGATTTCAGGACATAAATATGAAATTCTCTATTATATAAGCAACATAAACTTAAGCTTTTAAATACTCAGCACTGATCCTATGTAGCATCCATCTATCATTAGAAGTTCACCTCATCATCAGCCTGCTGTAGACGAGCCACAGCGTAGCGTCTGACTGTGGGGTTGGTGAATTGGGATGAGAGCAGCTCCAGTGAGTCCTCCACATCCATAGGTCTCCATTTCCCCAGCAGCTCCAGCGCCTGCTTTGCCTCCTGTGGCAATGCCCAGTTCACACACTTCAGGAACTTAGTCAGGGCCTATGAAACAGCACAGACAAAAGACATGATGAGTGCAGTTTAATATATAATTATTACATAAATTGTTTATGTTTCTGTAATTGATTTATTTATAACATCTGAAGTAGACATATGTAAACCTATGGATTGAAGGTTTCACAATAATTTACCTTCGTGCATGAACTATTTAAAATGAGCGTGAAAAGAAAACATTTGGAAACACGATCATCACAAACAGACCTTTTCCTGAGTGGTGAGGTAATATCTAAACTTCCACACCAGGTCTTGCTCCTCAGAGGTCAGCTGCTTGGTGGGAGGATAGCTGACAATGATCTGCAAACACACAAACACTGCAGTAAAATCTCTGACCCGCTCATTATTCACACCCATACACCCACTTATTCCAAGAGCTCTCTGCCTCACTCACATTGAGCTGGTCCCTGGTGGCAGCATTGGGCTTCAGGTCATGGTCAGATGGTCCACTCCGCAGACTTCGAGCCAGTTTGTGATGTTTGCTCTCCACCAGGTTTTCCTAAAATACAGAACAGTGTAGGTATTAATCAGATAGGCCTGACAAAATGATCCGTCTGGGGTTATGATTAGAAAAATATAATAGAATGTTTCATCAGTAGATATTGTTATGTACGAAACAGATATGTACAACAATATTAGGTACACTTTTGTCAATGCTCTACACAATTCATCACTCACCATGCACATTTGAGGATCAGGGACTTTAACAATGTCTGAACTGGTTAATAGAGTAGAAGCTTCATCTCCATCCTGCACAAACCAGGAAGAATACTGTGTTAAATAGCCAGGATGCAATTCCAGACCATAATAGATCGTTCAATACAAAATGGACAACTAAGATTGTAGTTTGAATATGCTGGCTATACACAAATCCATTAAATTCACACAAAGTCTTTGGGCAGATGCCTACATACCTTTTCATAGTAAACTATGCTGTATTCTTTGTCTCCACTCTTGACTCTGGGAAATTCCACCATAAGGTACATGAAGTTGGAACTACGTTTCTCACTCTGTAGAGAAGATGGACTTTTACATCAACAGTAACAAATACCTCACTCAAATGTTCTGGAAATTCATGACACATTATAGGATGGTCGGTTTGTTTAAAGTTGGTCTAAGATAAAATTAAATAAATAAAAATATATAATTAAAAATTCCTATACAAAGGTCTTTTAAAATGCCATATATGAAGAAAAAAAACTCAAATAAAATGTACAGTAGTTAATCAGGAAAAAATATGTCCAGTGTCAAACATTTGATTCTTAAATCTCAAGAAGTGTCAACCTCAGAAAACTATTTATCTTGAAATGCTTTTATATAATATATACTCTTATATAATATATAAGAATATGAATATATACAGTACAGACCAAAAGTTTGGACACACCTTCCCATTCAAAGAGTTTTCTTTATTTTCATGACTATGAAAATTGTAGAGTCACACTGAAGGCATCAAGGGCTATTTGACCAAGAAGGAGAGTGTTGGGGTGCTGCGCCAGATGACCTGGCCTCCACAGTCACCGGACCTGAACCCAATTGAGATAGTTTAGGGGTGAGCTGGACCGCAGAGTGAAGGCAAAAGGGCCAACAAGTGCCAAGCATCTCTCGGGGAACTCCTTCAAGACTGTTGGAAGACCATTTCAGGTGACTACCTCTTGAAGCTCATCAAGAGAATGCCAAGAGTGTGCAAAGCAGTAATCAAAGCAAAAGGTGGCTACTTTGAAGAACCTAGAATATGACATTTTTCAGTTGTTTTACACTTTTTTGTTATGTATATAATTCCATATATAATTCCACATGTGTTAATTCATAGTTTTGATGCCTTCAGTGTGAATCTACAATTTTCTTAGTCATGAAAATAAAGAAAACTCTTTGAATGAGAAGGTGTGTCCAAACTTTTGGTCTGTACTGTATATATATATGAATATAAAAACAACACATTTACCTGAAATTAAATGTTTCTATTTTTAATGTATATCAAGCAAGAGTTATAGCATTTTAAAATCTATATACCCTAAAAAGTGAATAGGGAGAAATTCTTTATCTATCATCTAATATGTTCATCTAATAAAACATTCGTACATTGTATTAAAAAATAGGTTCACTATGAACATTTTCAGTAGGAAATTACTCATCATAAAGGATATCATTCAGAACAAGCTTATTAAGTAACCTAAAATATTTCCATGTGATTGTGGTAAAATATTAGTAGATTGGCAGAAAAGAAAAGCAATCCAGCAGGTGATCCCAGACCACCACACATATACACTTCCATCACCTGTGAGCTACATTTGCATTGCATGCAAAGCAAAAGAAAACTTTAAACACTGACTGATTCAATTCGAAGTCAAGGACAAGGACAAAAGATTGTGTGACTTCAAACCTGGTAACGCACTAAAGAGCTGAATGCGCTGTGTATGAACAGGATGATCACTCAGCTTAACCCTGCAATTATGTTTTTTGACTGACACCCATCTTACCTCATTGATCATCTCAATCTCTCTGAATGTCAACCGATCCAGCCAGTCCACCTTCACCATGTGGCCCTGACGATGAGCCTTTGTCAACTAGAGAGAGAAAGAGACAGGACAAAAGAGAGGAAGATGGAGTATGTTAATATGAAACAGTAAGTAAGCAACGTAGGGGATCCATGTATTGCTGTGCATTAACACCAAGCCAAACATCAGCGTGTCAGCCAAAGGTAGCGTTGTGTACATGTTTACAAGTAAAACACACAGTGGGTGGTCAGTATGAGGTAATCACACATTACAAATGTTCCCATCACTCACGTTTAGGCAGTTAGTGAACTGCACTATTACTAAAGTGCACAACAGCCATGTAGCCAGTAGGTTATGCTCGATTGTATAGTAACTGCAGATTAATTCACATCAGTGTTTGACATTAGATTTTGGTTAGGTGACCTTACAACAAAGAAACATCGGTTTCTAAAAAAGCTGGTTCAAATCTCTTTACCAAGTAACATTCTGATGTAATAATATCACATGTAGCTCTTTTCCATCAATCAGGCGCTGCTCCTACAGTTGTACCTAATCTGGAACTGCCCTGTACATTTCCACCAGAAATAGGCAGTGCCTACTTTTTTTGTTACCACGGCAAGTAGAAAAACTTAAATTCTTTGTATGACTCCCATTGAAGTAATACGTGAACAGATGAGGAGATTTTGGATTTATGCATGAAATATTAGTTTAATTTCATATTGCATTCAGGAGTCAATAGTCTGAGGAAGTTCAAAGGTTCAGTTGCACTTTTCTTGCAATATACTTTTCTTACAAACTTCTTCCTTCCCCTCAAACCTTGTTATTTTACCTTGACACAGCCAGAATAATGTTAGCTCTAATGATTTCTATTAGAATTTTTTTGGGGTTTTTTTGTTGAGAGAGCCTTAAAGCCTTTTGTCAATGTGACCCTGGCCTACCCTTTTTCTCGGTTACTTAGTACAAAGTCACTAAAAGTCACTAAGTCACAAAAAATTTAAGGAAATTAGAGACTTTAAAAAAAACTAATAATTTCCAGAGAAAACTAATTCTAGCGTTCATCTGTCTCTAGTTAGTAGCTAAAATATGGTAGAGCTAGCTAATGGGAAGGAATTTGCAAATTATTGTAAAAAAAAAGTTCAGTCATTTCCCTGTACTGAAAGAAAACAATCTGTTTTCACCAAACCAACTTGGTCTAGGAGCAAGTGTTTTTTCTGTTGATTAACTGACAAAAGATGAGTGAATTTGCCAGTCTCTCTCCATGTGAGAAGTTAGAGGAGAGAATAAAAAAAAAAATCAAACACATCCTGTTCACACACGCAGCAAATAATCACATTCTTTCAACCACACGGAGTTTATTTACAGACAAACACATTCAGCATTCCTGCCCTTTTATACTCACATCACTAAGTAGCTCCAGATCAGGACCCTGGAACAGATAGTAGTTAAAAATGTCCTTTGAACCCCCCCCCCCACCACCACCACCACTAACCCACACACACACACACACACACACACACTTTCACCCTCCTTTCATGACGATAACACTAGAAAACGTTTTTCTCCATCTCGCTGTTCATTGTTCTCATTGTTGTGTATTATTTTAGTGCATCCTTCTTCTCACCTTAGCCAACCTGCCCATTTGATCCTCAGCCAGAGTGCTGCTGGTCCTGCCCGGTGTTGATGTAGACTCCGAACCATCACCCTCCACCCCTGGCCACACCTTTAAGTCATGCATGCCCTGCCGGAACATTCTGTAACAAAGAAAGAACCCATGAAATAACAGGATGGAAAGATAATGTAAATGAGCATAGACTATTGTTAAAACCACTGCACAGATCTAGTGAAGCTAATCAAAAGCCCCTCACCCATATTTTCCAAAGAGGGTGACTGTGGTGCCCCCTACAGGAGTGGCTCGTCCCGGCCCATAAACATCCCACACAGTCAGAGCTACCTGAGCATTCTGGGGCAGGTCAGGATACTTCACTGGCAACCTCAACCACTCGTTCCAACTACAAATAAACAGCCCGTGTTCAAGTGAAATTAGCAGGTTATAATGTTTAACAATAAGTGTTATAAAACGTCATAGAAAACCGATTTGCAATAGTGCAATGTAATGAGATTCTAAACTGATTTTTTTTAAAGACGAAACACTTTTCTATCAATACATCATAGTTTCCCAGAAGAAAAAATTCCGGCATTGAAAGGTCAAAATACAACAAAATATTTTTACAGTCAACACAAACTTAAAATGTTTACGTTCATAAGAGCAGAAACATTCCAAAACTAGGCTGAGGATATACAGAATCCCAATGAACTTTTATTATACTCACTTCCAGCGGGTACTGAAAGCTTTATAGGACGTACGAACGGGCAGCGCCAGTGCTTTCCCCTCTGCAAACACCTGGCAGGTAACATACAGATCTGAGCAGTTTTCCTGGTAAAGTCCGGAGAATCGCAGCATCGGGTCTTCAAGCAGAGCCTTGTAGCTTTTCTGTTCCCGCTTGCCTTCCAAACTACCTCTGTAAAGGGGAAAAAATATATGTTTTTAGAGTAGTTTTCACCATTATTTCCCAGACCAGGATTCGTTTACCACCAGGAGCCCCCAAACTTTTTTTCTGTGAGGTCCACATAATATTTACTTTCTTTAATGGGCATCCAGGTCTGTAACAGAAAATTATACGTGCCTGATTGACTACCAGTTTTACTGTGGAGATTTTATTATGATTTTAAATGGATTTATTGTCTTCTAATGCTAGATTAGCAGCATGATGAGCGTTACTTTTGACAAATTAGCATTAAGTTTCAAGATTACATTCAATGAAAAGCCGAAAGAAAGTTTTATAATGAATAAACTCACATTCATTGCTATTGAAATAAAAATATTTACTTAAATATGCATATGGTTGGTAGGTAAATCTAACAATAATTAAGCAATGTTAATAAATAGAGGTCAACCGAATGTGGATTTTACCCATACCAATAGCTGGGTTGGATTGTACTTGCCGATGACCAACTAATAAACCAATTAAAATCGATACCGGATTAAAAAAAAATGTAAAAAATTTGCATGTAAAATAGAGCAAAACATTATTTAAAAAAAAATTGTATTACATATTGAAATATAAAAATGTGCTAGATAAAATTAAAATGAATAAATGTATTAATAAATTATATATTTTTACGTGATAAGACGCGCTGCACGGAGAGCGTTATTTATATATATATATATATATATATATATATATATATATACATACATACCTCGGAGCTCGCGGCCTCAGCGCTCGCGACCTCCCATGCTCGCGACTTTCATTCCGACCGGCGACTCTCATTCAGATCGGCTCGTGAGCAACCGCGAGCGGCTCAAAACGCTAGTTTTAACATTTCTAATCAAGGTTTATCTCATTAAAATTGTCTTAAAAATGCTTAAAATAGTCTAATAATTAAGTGTTATGAAGTGAAATAGGGTTATTTATTCATTTAAATCGATTTCGTATAGTGTTCTTTGGGTTTTTACTGGGTTGGAAGAGGCGTATAGGAAATTCGGAACTCGCGACCGGTCTTGGTAATAATTAGTAATAATTTTTTTTATCAGTTTGGACCTCTATTAATAACTAATTAAAATGTAAGCTTGTAAGCCAACCTTTATGATCAAATACAGATATGAGTAAAACATATTTCAAATTTCATTTACGCAGGATTTAGTTTGGGGGCCCTGGTTTACTGGTTAAGGATTTAGTTTGGGGGCCCTGTTTTACCAGTTACAGGTTTAGGATTTAGTTTGGGGGCCCTGGTTTACTGGTTTAGGATTTAGTTTGGGGGCCCTGGTTTACCAGTTACTGGTTTACTGGTTCAGGATTTAGTTTGGGGGCCCTGGTTTACTGGTTTAGGATTTATTTTGGAGGCACTGGTTTACTAGTTTAGGATTTATTTGAGGGCCCTGATTTACCAGTTACTGGTTAACTGGTTCAGGATTTAGTTTGGGGGCCCTGGTTTACTGGTTTAGGATTTAGTTTGGGGGCCCTGGTTTACCAGTTACTGGTTTAGGATTTAGTTTGGGGGCCCTGGTTTACCAGTTACTGGTTTACTGGTTCAGGATTTAGTTTGGGGGCCCTGGTTTACTGGGTTAGGATTTATTTTGGAGGCACTGGTTTACTAGTTTAGGATTTATTTGAGGGCCCTGATTTACCAGTTACTGGTTTACTGGTTCAGGATTTAGTTTGGGGGCCCTGGTTTACTGGTTTAGGATTTAGTTTGGGGGCCCTGGTTTACCAGTTACTGGTTCAGGATTTAGTTTGGGGGCCCTGGTTTACCAGTTACTGGTTCAGGATTTAGTTTGGGGGCCCTGGTTTACTGGTTTAGGATTTAGTTTGGGGGCCCTGGTTTACCAGTTACTGGTTTAGGGTTTAGTTTGGGGGCCCTGGTTTACTGGTTTAGGATTTAGTTTGGGGGCCCTGGTTTACCAGTTACTGGTTTAGGGTTTAGTTTGGGGGCCCTGGGTTACTGGTTCAGGATTTAGTTTGGGGGCCCTGGTTTACTGGTTTAGGATTTAGTTTGGGGGCCCTGGTTTACCAGTTACTGGTTTAGGGTTTCGTTTGGGGGCCCTGGGTTACTGGTTCAGGATTTAGTTTGGGGGCCCTGGTTTACTGGTTTAGGATTTAGTTTGGGGGCCCTGGTTTACCAGTTACTGGTTTAGGGTTTAGTTTGGGGGCCCTGGTGCGTTTGATGCTTTGGTTGATATTTAAAAACTGTATTTGAAAATAGTGATAATAATAGTCAGGGTTCTCATCAAGACAACTGCACTGCATGTGATAGCATTTTGCCCTGAATTACGGGGAACATTTAATACTCAATAATGATAACAGTTTGGATGAACTTGAGTTTTCTGAGAATTGTGAAAGATACTTAAAAAAAATCAGTAGTGAAGAAATGAAATCTAACTTCCAGACCTTCTGTGGTGAAAAACATCACTACAGGTCCACTGGGTGTAGTGTTGTCTAAAAGGAAAGGACAGATCTGTCCATCTGTCTTCTCAACAACCTCGAGAATATTGATAGTGGGCAGTGACAGAGCGGCTTTTCCTCGTTACATCTTGGACTTTAATGGTCGCTCATGAGCGATTAATACCTCTTGCATGATAATTTACAGGCGCCCTGAGATCAGACTAACGCAATGAAAACACGCGATCAGACCGTTTGGCGGAACCGTGACGTTATTCGTGATCACAATAATTTATGACCCTTGATTAAGGACTGATCGTGAAAGCTGGAATGACGTCGGTGCAAAGAAAAAAAAGGTGGTAAGCTGAAGTGTTTATTCCACAGACCCTCCAAAAGGCGAGTCACAAAGAGTTTGTTCACCTGATAGTCACGTGGGTTGTCATGCTGCAACCACTGCAGTCACACAAACCAGGGGCCCTGACCGACCCACACCACACTGTCATTCAGTAAAGGACCATAAAAGAGAATAAATACTTTTTATTCTCATTCCTATTTTATTGTAATGTCTGTTGGTCTCCAGGGTGTTTTATTTAAATGTAAAAAAAAATATATGAAAATGACCATTTCCGCTTACTCCAATGGCATTGTTTTCTCCATATGCATCGATAAATGAAGCTCACACTGATGTTACATTACAGTGATTTGAGCTCCATTTCCATTATGTGATTAAATGAAAGAATTAAATAAAATCATACGTATAACAGTAACAATATGCACGTTATTTAGAGAGGTAAATCAACACAATCATAAAGGAAATATCGCATCAATACAGGAATAGGGATGTTAAACCTTTACAAAAGGTTTAACAAGGTTAAATGTATATTTAATTTATGCTGTAGTTAATTATTTTTACTATCATATCAGGGTGAAACTGCACTGATATATAAACAATGACTAAGAAAAATAAATATACTCACATTTTCAGTCGGACATTTATATCCAGGTCGCAACTGTAAACATAATTAAACTTGTCCGTGTCCATCTCTAGCCACTTCTACAAATATAAAAATAAAAATAATACTAAAACACGCAGCACTGTGAAGAATGTACAGGAACAGATGTGTCAAAGCAGCAGGCCTGGTCTGAGAAAGCCCCCTGCACTGAGGGTGGCTTCCTCCTTAAAGGAAGAAACTGCTCTATTTATTTCTATAAAAAATCCCACACTGCACACAATCTAACAAACCGGTTTATTAACAACTAATCACTGCGGTGACAGAAGTCTGAGAGTGAATTTCTCTATGTATCTCCATAATGCCGAACAAAACACAACACAATCATGCAACAAGGCATAAGCAATCGATACCAATCTTTCCATCGGAGGCAGTCGCACTATGCAATCGGGCACATCGGTGACTATTTCTTCTGTCTGCAGAGCCCCCAGTCGCTTCCTGCTTGGTTCATGGACGGAAGGTTAATTGGGACAAATTTATCCAGCGTTTCCGTTAATAGTATAGTAAACATTTTACCATTGAGTGGATCCGCCATGTAATATAATACATATTATATAATATAAAAGTATTAAAATAAGTATAAATCTGTAGATTAAGAGATATAGTAGTATAGAGAAAAATAATATTTTTTGATGTTGCTAGTTCCTTATGTTATTGGTGATTTTTATTGTATTATTTGACACACTATTTATTTAATTATAGAAGTAGTTGGATTAATTGCACATATTATACACTATATTACATTCCCCAATTTGCTCTTATATTTCCCTCCACTCTTCTGGGAAGATGTTCCATTAGATTTTGGGTGTGTTGTGGACATTTGTATTCATCAGCCACAAGGGTGTTAGTGAAGTCAGGTAATGATGTAGGTGAGATGAGGAGGCCTGGGGTGCAGTCAGTGTTCCAATTCACAAAGGTGTTCAGTAGGGATGTGATCAGAGATCTATAGCAGGCCACTTAATATCATTCTCTCCAAACCATGTAATTAATATCTTCATGTAGCTCGCTTTATGCACAGGGTCATTGCCATGCTGAAACAGAAGTTCAAATGAATGGAAATTTTTATTATTTTGCATCAACAGACATTCTATACAATTGTGTGTCTCCAGCTTTGTGGTAACAATTTGGAAAAGAAACACATAGGGCATAAAAGGTCAGGTATCCCAAGAGTTTTTTCCATATAGTGTATTTATATCAGTTTTATTAACAACATTTATATTGTATAATAATAACAAATACATTTCAAATTGAATTTATTTAAAATTTCTTTTTTGAGGGTAAGATTGGACACTACTGATTTAAATTATTAGTGAATAGTTTCCTATATTATTCAATCATTTTCCACAGGAAACTTTAACTTTATTTCTCTGGGTAATAGTAGATCTAATTAACTTTATTTAATTAAACTGATCAGTGTTTAATACTATCAATTTTTTTCTTTTTCTTTTTTTTTTTGAAAGCACTGGTTAAATAAATTGAAGAGATGGATTTGTATTGTGTAACCAAAAAGGAATGTGCAATTATTTAATAAATGTTCTCCTTCATAAGTGTGGAAAACCTCAGTCGTGTTTACACAGGCAAAAACAGCATCATTATCATCATTATTTTTATTATTATAATTACCATGTACTTTCATTGCAGGGTAAAAACAAGGAGCAAGCCAATAAAACCAGCAAATAAAATCCAGTGTTCTTTCATTTAATTCACATTAAAACTATCCTGGTTTCAGTCTCACTGGTGACCAAACTGCAGCTGTGGAACTTCTCTTCTCTGTTTTGCCAGCAGTTATGCACATAATATGGTGAATGAGTCAGTCTTCATACCAGCCTAACACCTCAGTCCATTACACACTCCACTCAGTGTTAAAGAGCTGTTTAAGAGGACAAGCCCCATTGCTCTCCCACTGTGTGCTCCACACACTCACAGTTGAAGCCTTTCTACTTTACACAAACTCAAATTCCAGGGCCACTGGACAAGACATAACAACTACAGGGTCAAGCCAAGGTCTGTGTAAGCATCAGTGTCCAGTGGTTAGACATTCAGCAGATGAATGCAGGTAATTTTTTAGCGCTTTAAATGACCTGCTTCAGCATAGTCTAAATAATCTAATATATATGAAATAATCGAATTGATTTAAACATAGGGTTTAGGTTTGAGACAATGTATTTAAATTAATAAATAAGTGAGGAAGAGTTACGCCTAAATGACCTTTCATGGGCCTGTAAAACCATAATTTCCAGTCCCACAAATTCTATGGCAGTCCCATTCTAATCCCAATACACACATCTATACTGAAGCACTTTCTAGGGCACTGTCTCTGATGATTTGCATTGTACTGCAAGACAAGTAGACACACAGCGCATGTACCTATTCACAGTAATGTGGTGTGAAGTTTGAACAGAAGTGTGTCAAAGCATAGAGCCAGGAGGTATCAGTGGTGGACACTAATGAAGTACTGTAAATGTAATTTGTTACTGTATTAAATAAGCTTTTTCATGTATCTGTATTTCCATTTGGGGAGACTTTTACTTTAACTTCACAACATATTATAGTCAAATATCTTTTTACTCACATACATTTTGCGAAATCAGTTGTTCTTTTTTAGTTATAAGTGAAAAAAAATTAAAATGGTCGATCAGGCAGTAAGTCACGGATCAGGGTAGAGCGCACGCTATGTTTTGAACTTGTTTTGATTGAAACTTGGTGGTATCTACTGAGCACGAACATACTGTACAGTTCAGCATCAGTTCAGCAGCAAGCGGAATATTTAGAGAGGAATAAATGATGCAAGAAAACTCCTGACTCAAACTTGCTGCAGCACCTGTGGTCTTATTTGCACAATTTATTTTTAAGCAGTTGAAAAGAAGGTTTTGGGCTCCTGATAATTTGTATAGATATTAGTCAGTGTTTGACTCATTAATATCAGTATATTTATGGATTGTTGTGTTAAGAATAACATTAGAGTCTTTTTACATAAACTTAGTTGAATAAAAGTATTGTGATAAAAATGCTAAAAGGAACAATATAGCCATAATAAATAATAAAATAAATTGCATTTAAAGGCCTTTGTAGTATTTTATCTAGAAAGTTTAAAGGGAGCAGCTTTTATTGGAGTAATATTTTACCTACTGTATCTCCTCTTTAATTCAATTACATTTATGGCATTTGGCAGATACCATTATCCAGAGCGTATTACATCTGAGTAGGGGAGAGTTAACGGCCTTGCTCAAGGCAGCAGTGGCAGTTTGGTGGTGGTGGGATTTGAACTAGTGACCTCCAAAATCCAATGCCTTAACCACTGAGTTACAACCTCCATGGTAACAAGTACATCGTTTGTGTATTTCACCCACCACTAATGCCCACTGTTAAAAACCCTATACAAATAAAAGTACATTTAATTTAATCATTGCAAGTAAGCATAATTACCAATACAAAAACAGGACTGATATTTTCCATGTAGAATTTAAGAAACACCTAAACCTTCTGTTGAGGACAAGAAGGTGGACAGAAGAATTGGTTGGATACACTGGTATAAGAACTGTGGACTTGCCAGAAGCTTCTGCAACTACATTGGTTTGGCAGATCTTTCAATAATGATTAATATTAAACGTGTCAGCACAACTTAATATTATTAGCAAACAACAGTAAAATGGTGCTTGATTTACATTACAGTTAACTCAGCAAATATTTTTATTCATGATCATTGAAGCCTTCTTTAGTTTTAGTGGTCTAAAGATTTATTATATCCCTCGGAAACAATTCTATAATGTGCACGCAAGAAGGTACTAGATGCTTTTGAGTTCCTCGGAGATGCTGATAGGCAGTAGTGAGTCACTCTGCCCGAACTGTGGCGTGTGTCTCAGCCATTGAGTAGCAGCACCACATGCATGACACAACACAGCTTTCAACACCTCTCAAACTACCATGGAGTAACAGAGGCTTGAATTCTCCAAACAGAATTGTGGGGCCTGAGGGACATTTAAAAACATTATTTCTCTTATTGCAATTCTGTAAAGGGGATGAGAGATGAGCTAATGTGAGGGTGAGTATGTAATGTTTGGTTCTGGTTCAAAGAGTATTACCTTCTTTGCATTCTAGTCAGAGCTTTTTATCACACAAAGACAGGCATTTGCTTTTGTGAAAGAAACGCATCTGTGGCATTCAGTGTAGCTTGACATGAGAAAGATCTTCATATTAACATATATTAGATAATTTTACAAAATAATAACCACTTAATATCTACAATACAGCAATAGAATAAGCATTAGAATTTAAGACACTAGCATTTTATTTGAACAAATGTATGTAGGCATGCACACTGACACATGCCTACAGCTGAGGTGCAATAAATGTCTAATACTTTCTTTATGGGTTTCCTTCTCCCAAACACTAAAAATTCAGCTGGACCAAACACATTTTAGCCTGCAAAATGGAGCAATGTCAATGACATCATCAGTATGAGCTAAGACTGAGGAAGCAGTAGAGGGTCAGTGCATCCTCCAGCCATGAGGTTAGCCCTGTCTGTTTGTGTGTGAGTAACCATTGCGACAGAGGCAACCATTTGTCCATTGATGTTGTTGCTGTGAAGTTGACCACCCCCAGGAGCATTATATAGAGATACTGAATCACCGTGTTTTGACCAGCCAGGTGACAAGTATATTAGGTGTTAATTTATGTTGATGTAATGGTATAAGATGGGCATAAGCAGGGTAGTCAATGACCATCACTTTTTTTTTCCTTCTCTCTTGCCTTCTTTCTCACCTCTCCTCTTGGTTTCACCTCACCCTCCTTCCTTCACGCAGTCATTTTGTATGTCAGTATTTTGTTTTTCAAGGTCATGCCCAGTGGAGCGGAGAATGGCAAATCGCTGGAGAAACGGACAGAATGGTGCCAAGCCACAGCTTTTTTTCCTCTTCAACCCAATGGCTTCCCCTCCCACTGCTGCTGTACCTCAAGCTCATATAAGTGTGGGGGGTATAAATGGAGGTACGAAAACAGGGAGTGATTCAGCCAACAAGTGACAGAAAGAGAAGAGATGGCAGGACAGTGGATGATCATCTTGATTGGGGTTTCACTGTGGACGACTTGTTCCACAGCTCCAACTGAATGCCACTTCAACTCTCAAGGTGAGATATTTTTTTTTTTTTTATGACTCAGATGTAGATGTGTCTGGAAACAGTACTTTCACGATCTTAAAGATTGCAGGGTGAAGCGGTACAGAGAATTCAGTGACTGAAATCAAGTGCAAGTGACTTACAAATACCTTTTCACAAACTGCAACCTCGAGAGCATCAACTAATTAGTCTTATGTCTTATATTATCTTTCATAAAGACAAGGGTTAACACCCTTTGCTATCTATTTAATGCATCTGTTTGGATGCTAAACGCATGTTTTTCTTTGTTCTTTCTGTTCCTACAGCTCTGTGTGAGTATGAAGGAAAGCAATACTCGTTAGGACAGAGCTGGATGGAACAGGGGTGCATACAATGCACCTGTCTGCACCCTTTTGGGGTGGGCTGCTGTGAAACGTCAGTAATCCCTTTCTGTCTTAATAATACTAATTTTACAGTAATTCTTCTATAGTGACAGCAATTTCTTGTCATCGAAATCTTTTTTTGAGTTTAGCTCCATTTCATCCTCAGGGTGCAGCAGCCCGTGGACTTCCCACCTTGGTGCCAGCTGCAGGTTGAATCGGTCACCTGCAAGGTAAAATTGGTGTTAACCTCTGACCCACGTCTGCCTTGCATTCCGGGTGAGGGCAACAGTGTGGACCCCAGTCATGGAGAAATTAACATGAAGCTAGCAGATTTCAACTAGCAAGTCCACAAGGCAGTTGATCCATCTGCAAAACCAGTACCGTGTCTGTCTAGCTAAGCTTTCATCATGCTTCACGTATAGAAACTGTAATAATGACTCAATGTCGAATTATTTGCTTTGGTAATGGCTGCTATTGTTTAGGGGTTCATTTCTGCCCCCTGCTTGAATAAACTGTGTTGGTTTTATACCTTGACTCACTATGTAATGAAAAAACATTTAAAGCACAGATTTGAAATTAATGGCAAACAATAACCACAATAACCACAATAAACAAATCCTCAATTAGCCTGAAAATTCTTCAAAATTCTTAATTCTTAAAAATGTGCTGTTTTTAAGTAGTATTTCTGCATCCTTCATTACATTGATTTAATACAAATGTATCTACTCAATATAGCATGGTCATGATATATATTACTTAACAACATATTGTAAATATCCAGCTTTGCACCTTTAATAATAATATGTATTCCATTTGTATTTTTTGTTCGTATTTACCTAAATAAAATATACAACTAACCCCATGTCTGTTAATTATGGTAGAAAGAAAAACAAACAAAATGCATGCATTTATGATTCCACTCTTTAATTTACCAAGAGTTCAAAACACTGTTAATAACTCTAAATAGAGAATCTGTCAGAAATACACATTTAACAGAAAAGCAACGATATATAAAAAAATAGAGCATGTATTTAGTGAGTTCATGTAAAACCACATACACCAGGATCACCAGGATGAAATACAATAAATATAGAAGAAGGTTCAATGTTTATGTCTGTCATGTTAAAATCAGACCAACGTATACACACAAGTTAAAAACAAATAAAAGACCAAAAATCATGATGCTGCTGGTTTTTGATCTGATCTCATAGAATGAAGACACACACACACACACACACACACACACACACACACACACACACACACACACACACACACACACACACACACTCAGATATTGATACTATTCGTCCCTGTAAACTGTGAAACATACGAAGCCAGTGCCGGATTGGTGGGAAGCACTTTGATCGGCAGGTCCCAGCTGAAGGTGTCCACATCCACCTGCTCTGCCCCAGTCCATACAGTGACTTCTGATTGGTTTTGAAGGACGGTAGGCAACTCCACTGGCTCTCTTGCTGTGACGAATTCAAAGTGAAGACGCCATCTTAGGTTTACTAAAGAGAGAGAAATGTCCAGGCATGTCAAGACACAGCTTCTTATCAGTAGTAAAGGTTACTAGTTAATGCATTATGCATAAAATATTGACTTATATAGAACTAGATCATGTGCATATATTCATCACATCATTACAGAAGATATATGATTCTGGATGCTTATTTGTATACCAACATTTTGATAATATAAACCAGAGATGTTTGTCTAAAATTTGAAAAGATACAAAAAATCTCTCTCTTATAAAGCACCACATAGACAGCAATTTTTTCTCTGATCATTTTTAAATAATAATAGTAATTTAATAATCAAACAAGAAAGTCAATGATCAGCTCTGGTACGGTATAGTTTCAGTGCTCAATTGAAATCTTTTGACATAGTTTGCTAGTTCTACCAGCTGATGATAGAGATGATCAAAAATAAACAGCACAGTTTTCATGTTAGCGTCATAGCAGGCCATTGTACAGCTTGAGCAACTTAACATAAAACAGTTGAGGACTAATAAACGGAACAAGGTAAACTAACCGATGTCAGTGCTGAAACCGGGTGTTACATTGAGAGGAACCGGAAGGGAGAAGTGGCTGGAGGCTGTGTGAAGGCAGGACTCCAGATGTCGTCCATGACTTGTGACACTGACTGCCTGAGCCGGTCGCCTCTGAAACTGCTCATGGACCTCTTCCTCACTCTGCAGACTCACTGAGTACTGAGATCACACGCAAAACTGACATAAGTTCTACACGAACATAGGTGCGCACACACACCTCACAAATCAGTATGGACCTTAAAAATGTCCAAAAGGTGTAAATGCATGGGGTTCACTTATTGGATATTTAGCCATGAAAAAAAATATATAAATTGTGTGTGTGTCAAAGAAATACATTTTATTAGTCTTTTTGAGCTGGATTAGGGTTAATGGGATTTAACTGGATGAATTGGGCAAGATAAAGTATTTCACCATGTACCGTAATTTCCGGACTATAAAGCGCACCCATAGATAAGCCACACCCACTGAATTTGACAAAGATTTTTATTTTGAACATAAATAAGCCGCACCTTCAGGTGTCTACACTGAAACTAATGAACTTTACACAGGCTTTAACGAAAGTGTCTGTTACACGGTGTAACGGGTGAAATACTTTGAGCTTCCTTTAGGAGCAATGGGCATAGCCATCCTATTTTTCCGCTATTACTGCATGTGTGCAAGACTGAGGAATATGTCCTTATTATTTTCTGATGCTGAAGTTTCTTTGACTAACCCGTAACGCTGTTGCCAAGAAAAATAAAAAAAAGCACGAGTTTTGGAAACCTGTTGGCTTGTATCTAAACAGTAGCCTACCAAGAAAGTCATTGTTCACTGTCTTCCTTCTTCCTCTCACAACAATTTCTCTCGGGAGTTTACCTTTTGGCATCGCCGTGCGTTAAAAAAAAAAAAAAAAAAAAAAAAAAAAAAAAGTGTGTTTTTTCGTTTCCGTTCGTAAATTTCATTGGTCTAATGTTATGGGGTTCAGTTTTTTGGCTTGTAGTTTGTGAAACCGGGAAAAACCCAGGAAAAAAAATCATAAATAAGCCGCTTCGATGTTTAAGCCGCTGAGTTTAAAACGTGGGAAAAAAGTAGCGGCTTATAGTACGAAAAATACGGTAGTTGAATTGACATGTCAACGTGTGACACTAACATAACAGTATCACCAAGTTTAATTTGTACAGTTCAATAAGTGCTATAAATAAAGTAAACAGCAGAATTATTATGTCCAGGACTTTTAAGTATTAAATAAATACATTGATTTGTGGTTTGTCATCTTTTTAGCAATCACTTTAATGACAATATCCAAATGCAAAACCCGATCTGACTCGAATAGAACTCGAGTTTGTCGTTATTCGCGCCATAAAAAATAAGTTTATTATATACCACACAATTTCTTTTTGAAAAATAATTAGGATGTCCGTGTGATCTGTACCTGTAGACATGGAATATCTCCCTCTGAAAAGGTAAATGTGCCAATGATGTCCTCTCCTAATCTGTACACAGTCTTAAAGATACAGAATTTGGCCACTTTCCCTCGCACGTTAGTGATATTGAACAGATCTGTAGAGGAGTAAGGAGAATGTCAGTGTAAAAGAACTGGCAAAAATTAAATGTGCATAAAAGCATGAATATAACTGAGGTGACTGACGTGGACAACGACGTGAGGTTGTGATCATCAGCATGTCTAGTGCTCGCTCCAGTGGTCTCGTGTCTCTTCTCCCGCCCTCTTCATCTTCCAGAAAAGGGTTTGTGGGTGACACTTCCTCATCCTGTAGGAAGGGAGGCTCAGGCATGCCTGAAACACAAAAGCACAGAAACCCAGTCAGATATTTCCCACTAAAAGGAATACTATTCATGTCTGATCTTATCTTAAGCCATGAGGGTTTTTTTTTTTGAGAATTGTTTTTCATTTATAACAAATTATACTGTTTGCCTGTTCTGCTAAATGACTGTCAATGGATATTACATTTGGTGTATAACCCACTATTATTCCTGTTCTACCTTGTACCAGAACAAAATGTTGACTAAAGGCAGAAAGGCATTAATGATTCTCATGTTGATCATTATTTATTAAAATGAATATTACCATGCAGTACGAGCACTCTGAAGGGGACACGCAGCAACTTGATTGGAGAGTTAACCCTCTGACAGCCAATTGTCAGTTTGTAAACGTATTTCACTGCTTGACCGCGAAAACTAGGAGGGCCGTCCATGGGGACGAGCTCGCTGTAAGTGTCTGTAACCGAGAAAAACGTAAAGAGAAAAGTAAAGATATGAGAAGAAAAAAGAAAAAAGAGGACAGGACAGCATGTTTAATTATGCGCTAATGATTTACTTAAACACTCAGGTTTGTAACATAGTGTGAAATGATTCATTAAAGATTTGACAAGCTAATATTCGACTTAAGCAAATAGCTGCTTACAGGTTTTACTCTCTCCAGGGTCCAGTCGCAGGTCACAGAAGAGGATCTTGGGAGGAGTGTCCAGCATGCACTGGCCTCGCTCCCCTAGTGAAGCAGAAAAGAAAAAACAAACATTATGGCTTAATAGCTAAAACAACACAAGGATTGTAAAACAAAGTGGAACACATCCAAAGTTAAATGTATCACACTCTGCATTCAGATCCCACAATAATGAGACGTGAAAAATCTGAAAAATGATAGAGCTTTATTATTAAAAAGTAAATCTCAAATGTCTGGAAATTCTTGATGAAACAAAAGATGATTGTTTTCACACAAGAAAGGAAAACACGCTAGAGTTCAATCACATACAATCCTTACCACATGCAAGAAATTACGAGCCACTACACATGTAGCAAAGACGTCACAGCCCCCGTTTCCCCTGTAACTTGTAAGACGGTATTCTGAACTAGTTTCCTAAGAACCTTGAACTAAGAAACCATAAAATCCTCCTATCGGATACCAAAAATATAAAAAAAAATACCTTCACAATATCAATAATTACACATTGCTTTGTTAAATAATAATAAAATGTTTAAAGACGGTTATTATTAGATTTAGATTATGTGGACTGTGCAGCACACGAGTTCCTGAACACAAAAAAACCCTGTTTTTATATATATATATATATATATATATATATATATATATATATATATATATATATATATATATATATATATATATATATATTATACACACACACACACACACACACACACACACACACACACATATATATATATATATATATAGTACAGACCAAAAGTTTGGACACACCTTCTCATTCAAAGAGTTTATTTATTTTCATGACTATGAAAATTGTAGAGTCACACTGAAGGCATCAAGGGCTATTTGACCAAGAAGGAGAGTGATGGGGTGCTGCGCCAGATGACCTGGCCTCCACAGTCACCGGACCTGAACCCAATCGAGATGGTTTAGGGGTGAGCTGGACCGCAGAGTGAAGGCAAAAGGGCCAACAAGTGCCAAGCATCTCTCGGGGAACTCCTTCAAGACTGTTGGAAGACCATTTCAGGTGACTACCTCTTGAAGCTCATCAAGAGAATGCCAAGAGTGTGCAAAGCAGTAATCAAAGCAAAAGGTATCTACTTTGAAGAACCTAGAATATGAAATTTTTCAGTTGTTTCACACTTTTTTGTTATGTATAAAATTCAACGTGTTAATTCATAGTTTTGATGCCTTTAGTGTGAATCTACAATTTTCATAGTCATGAAAATAAAGAAAACTCTTTAAATGAGAAGGTGTGTCCAAACTTTTGGTCTGTACTGTATATATTATATATACACACACATACATACAACGAGGAAAATAAGTATTTGAACACCCTGCTATTTTGCAAGTTCTCCCGATTAGAAATGATGGAGGGGTCTGAAATTGTCATCGTAGGTGCATGTCCACTGTGAGAGACATAATCTAAAAAAAAATCAATCCAGAAATCACAATATATGATTTTTAAACTATTTATTTGTATGATACAGCTGCAAATAAGTATTTGAACACCTGTCTATCAGCTAGAATTCTGACCCTCAAAGACCTGTTAGTCTGCCTTTAAAATGTCCACCTCCACTACATTTATTATCCTAAATTAGATGCACCTGTTTGAGGTCGTTAGCTGCATAAAGACACCTGTCCACCCCATACAATCAGTAAGAATCCAACTACTAACATGGCCAAGACCAAAGAGCTGTCCAAAGACACTAGAGAAAAAATTGTACACCTCCACAAGGCTGGAAAGGGCTACAGGGAAATTGCCAAGCAGCTTGGTGAAAAAAGGTCCACTGTTGGAGCAATCATTAGAAAATGGAAGAAGCTAAACATGACTGTCAATCTCCCTCAGACTGGGGCTCCATGCAAGATCTCACCTCGTGGGGTCTCAATGATCCTAAGGAAGGTGAGAAATCAGCCCAGAACTACACGGGAGGAGCTGGTCAATGACCTGAAAAGAGCTGTGACCACCGTTTCCAAGGTTACTGTTGGTAATACACTAAGACGTTATGGTTTGAAATCATGCATGGCACGGAAGGTTCCCCTGCTTAAACCAGCACATGTCCAGGCACGTCTAAAGTTTGCCAATGACCATTTGGATGATCCAGAGAAGTCATGGGAGAAAGTCATGTGGTCAGATAAGACCAAAATAGAACTTTTGGGTCATAATTCTACTAAACGTGTTTGGAGGAAGAAGAATGATGAGTACCATCCCAAGAACACAATCCCTACTGTGAAGCATGGGGGTGGTAGCATCATGCTTTGGGGTGTTTTTCTGCACATGGGACAGGGCGACTGCACTGTATTAAAGAAAGGATGACCGGGGCCATGTATTGCGAGATTTTGGGGAACAACCTCCTTCCCTCAGTTAGAGCATTGAAGATGGGTCGAGGCTGGGTCTTCCAACATGACAATGACCCAAAGCACACAGCCAGGATAACCAAGGAGTGGCTCTGTAAGAAGCATATCAAGGTTCTGCCGTGGCCTAGCCAGTCTCCAGACCTAAACCCAATAGAGAATCTTTGGAGGGAGCTCAAACTCCGTGTTTCTCAGCGACAGGCCAGAAACCTGACTGATCTAGATAAGATCTGTGTGGAGGAGTGGGCCAAAATCCCTCCTGCAGTGTTTGCAAACCTGGTGAAAAACTACAGGGAACGTTTGACCTCTGTAATTGCAAACAAAGGCTACTGTACCAAATATTAACATTGACTTTCTCAGGTGTTCAAATACTTATTTGCAGCTGTATCATACAAATAAATAGCTTAAAAATCATATATTGTGATTTCTGGAATTTTTTTTCCAGATTATGTCTCTCACAGTGGACATGCACCTACGATGACAATTTCAGACCCCTCCATGATTTCTAAGTGGGAGAACTTGCAGAATAGCAGGGTGTTCTATATATATATATATATATAATAAAAAAAATTGAGAATTCTGTACTGTTTAAAGTTGAGTAGATTCTAAACTGTTATTTCACTAAAGCCAGTACCACTTTTATTGGCTAATTGGCACTGTCACCACTGGCTCACAAGTGTGGCACGGCATATTTGCATATGCACTGGGCACTTTAGTGTGTATGCACAAACTCTCAATGCTACATATACATACATATATATATATACATACATACATACATACATACATATACATACATACATACATACATACATACATACATACATACATACATACATACATACATACATACATACATACATACATACATACATATATATATATATATATATATATATATATATATACATACAGTGGGTACGGAAAGTATTCAGACCCCCTTAAATGTTTCACTCTGTGTTATATTGCAGCCATTTGCTAAAATCATTTAAGTTCATTCTTCTTCCTCATGAATGTACACATAGCACCCCATACTGACAGAAAAACACAGAATTGTTGACATTGTTGCACATTTATTAAAAAAGAAAAACTGAAATATCACATGGTCCTAAGTATTCAGACCCTTTGCTGTGACACTCATATATTTAACTCAGGTGCTTTCCATTTCTTCTGATCATCCTTGAGATGGTTCTACACCTTCATTTGAGTCCAGCTGTGTTTGATTATACTGATTGGACTTGATTAGGAAAGCCACACACCTGTCTATATAAGACCTTACAGATCACAATGCATGTCAGAGCAAATGAGAATCATGAGGTCAAAGGAACTGCCTGAAGAGCTCAGAGACAGAATTGTGGCAAGGCACAGATCTGGCCAAGATTACAAAAAGATTTCCGCTGCACTTAAGGTTCCTAGGAGCACAGTGGCCTTCATAATCCTCAAATGGAAGACGTTTGGGACGACCAGAACCCTTCCTAGAGCTGGCCGTCCGGCCAAACTGAGCTATCGGGGGAGAAGAGCCTTGGTGAGAGAGGTAAAGAAAAACCCAAAGATCACTGTGGCTGAGCTCCAGAGATGCAGTCGAGAGATGGGAGAAAGTTGTAGAAAGTCAACCATCACTGCAGCCCTCCACCAGTCGGGGCTTTATGGCAGAGTGGCCCGACGGAAGCCTCTCCTCAGTGTAAGACACATGAAAGCCCGCATGGAGTTTGCTAAAAAACACCTGAAGGACTCCAAGATGGTGAGAAATAAGATTCTCTGGTCTGATGAGACCAAAATATAACTTTTTGGCCTTAATTCTAAGCGGTATGTGTGGAGAAAACCAGGCACTGCTCATCACCTGTCTAATACAGTCCCAACAGTGAAGCATGGTGGTGGCAGCATCATGCTGTGGGGGTGTTTTTCAGCTGCAGGGACAGGATGAATGGTTGCAATCGAGGGAAAGATGAATGCGGCCAAGTACAGGGATATCCTGGACAAAAACCTTCTCCAGAGTGCTCTGGACCTCAGACTGGGCTGAAGGTTTACCTTCCAACAAGACAATGACCCTAAGCACACAGCTAAAATAACTAAGGAGTTCTTGACTGTTCTTGAATGGCCCAGCCAGAGCCCTGACTTAAACCCAATTGAGCATCTCTGGAGAGACCTAAAAATGGCTGTCCACCAACGTTTACCATCCAACCTGACAGAACTGGAGAGGATCTGCAAGGAGGAATGGCAGAGGATCCCAAAATCCAGGTGTGAAAGACTTGTTGCATCTTTCCCAAAAAGACTCCTGGCTGTATTAGATCAAAAGGGGGCTTCTACTAAATACTGAGCAAAGGGTCTGAATACTTAGGACCATGTGATATTTCAGTTTTTCTTTTTTAATAAATCTGCAACAATGTCAACAATTCTGTGTTTTTCTGTCAATATGGGGAGCTATGTGTACATTCATGAGGAAGAAGAATGAACCTAAATGATTTTAGCAAATGGCTGCAATATAACAAAGAGTGAAAAATTTAAGGGGGTCTGAATACTTTCCGTACCCACTGTGTATATATATACAGAAGAGCATACCAAAAATACACATATGGAAAGATATATATATATCTTTCCATATGTGTATTTTTGGTATGCTCTTCTGTGTGTTGTCTTACACTCTTCCCTAGTACAGATATGCATTAAACACTATATCTAGAGTCTTTTTATTATCATGCACAGCTTCGTACCAGCTGCATGTGACAAATAAAACGTCAAACGGGCAATGTTGGAGACTGCAGACACAGTGGTCAACCATTTAAACAAAGTAGTGGATGAAGAATACAATTCATGCTTACTTCCCTATAACATTGGAAGATGTCCAGCTGTGACATTAGCAAAGAACTGGCAAAAACCATTGGAACCAAGATACGCCTATTTACCGTATAAAGAAATCTGGCCAGCAGTGGTCTTCATGATGAAATTAAGGCCAAAAAGCAATAACCCTAACATGGAAGCAAGACTAATTGACTCAGCTATGCACAAAAATGTAGGAACTGTGGTGCATGTGACTTGGACTGATGAGTCAATTGTCACAATTGTAAATATTTGGCTGTAGCAGAAGGTAAGCTGTTTGTCAAAGGCCTTGAGAGCATAACAATAATAAGTGTCTCAGAGTAACAGTGAAAAATAGTGGAGGTTTACAGCCTATTTGGGGCTGCATTTCTGCAAAATACTTATCTATTATGCAATACTATCAGCCAGGCGTCTATTTAGCCCCCAAAACTGGGACGACAAAACCAGAAATACAGTTTTACAAGTCATTAGGAACTATTTCCAAAGTAGAGAAGAACAAGGATTCCTAGAAATACTATCTTTGGCCCACATAGAGTCCTGATCTCAACATCATCAAATCTGTGTGGGATGAAGAAACAGAAAGATTTGAGGCAGCCTTCATGCACAGAAGGGGTTAGTTCTCCAAGATGTTTGGGAACAACCTAATTGCTTCAGAATTCCTTCAAAAACTGTGTAAGCTTACCTAGAAGAATTCAAGATATTTTGCAGACAAAGGGTGGTCACACCAAATATTGATTGATTTGGATTACTTTTGATGTAGGAAAGGATCATACGCACACCTTAAAACAGACCACATGGAAATTAGCACGTAAATGGTGTCAAACCAAATTGACAGTATTTCAAATAGCATGGAATGAGAGCCTCCTGAAATATAGAAAATCTCTTAGTTTGGCTAGATCAGCATATTTCAGAAAAGCCAGATGAGAGAGATCATCTTAACAATGTTGAGGAGTGTGTAAAGGACATTAGACAGTGGATGCTTAAGAACTTCCTTCTGCTCAACTCAGATAAGACGGAAGTACTTTTACTAGGACCACATGCAGCTAGAAGTAAACTTTCTGACTACGTAGCATCTCTTTCTATTTTTGTTTCTATCTCAGCGTGTACAGCAGTCAAAAACCTTGGTGTGATTATTGACCCTAGTCTTTCCTTTGAGGCTCACAAGAATAATGTTACCAGGATCGCCTTCTTTCATGGTAGAAATATTGCTAAAATTAGAAATATGATGTTACAGGATGCAGAAAAACTAATTCATGCTTATGTTACATCTAGATTAGACTACTATAATGCTTTACTGTCTGGGTGTGCGAGTAAGTGCATAAATAAGCTTCAGTTAGTTCAGAATGCAGGCTCCCAATTAAATCTCGCATTGATTATAAAATACTACTACTGACGTATAAAGCACTTAACGGTCTCACGCGGCAGTATCTGAGTGAACTTCTGTACCAGTATGATCCTCCATGCCTACTTAGATCAAAAGGTGCAGGCTATTTGTTGGTACCTCAAATATTGAAGACTACAGCAGAAGGGAAGCTCTTTCTCTTATAAAGCCCCACAGTTATGGAACAGCCTTCCAATCAGTGTTTGGGACTCAGACACAGTCTCAGTGTTCAATGCGAGGTTGAAAACATTTATTTAGTCGAACCTTTTATCAGTAGATTTTACTTAGGTAAAGGCTCAGATCTGGAGGGATCATGGATATAGTGTGTTCGGTAAAATGGGATATTTGTATGCTGTCGTCCCCCCACATTCACACGTTCACTCAGGTTTGTTGACGGTGGTGTGGCTGCGTCTCTTATGCCAGAGATCCATCATGTCGGTGTTACCTTCTGGTTCTCCTTTTTAGCTATGCTGCCATAGCAAATCTTGCCAGAGTCCCAACTGCACAGTGACATTAACTTTCATACAACAATAAGGACACATAATCCATATCCTTCTTATCCTTTTCCTTGCCACATTCGCCATCGGCTTGCTCGTCAGGGTCAAACTTACACTTATAAAGAACATCTTATTCATTTTTTTATCACCACATTACCTGTGTAAAGCTGCTTTGGCACAACGTTCATTGTTAAAAGAATACAATTTTTTTTTATTTATTTTGATCAATTATTTAACAATTATTTTAAAAGTATTCTTACTTTAAAAGCATTCTTACTTTACACCTGTTTTTCTAAAACCTTTGCACATTCTTTATATACACACACACATACATATACACTGTAGCAGCATACACAAACACCTTTCTGTAACTGTTTATTAGTGTGTTACAGTGCATTAGTCTGTCTTATCTTCAGCCCAAAAGATCTGGGAGCAAGTGCTTGGTGTGGGTCTCACCTCTGCTGGGGATGAGCACAGTGTCATTCTCTGCCTGCACGTCTTGCTTGGTGCCCTGAGTGGGCAAAGCTACACGGCTCTCACTAGCATGGAACTGGCAGTGGATCTGAGCACTAGCCCATGCAAGCATCTCACTAAAAATAAAACAAGATGATATTATATATAGTGCAGGTAGGATGCAGAGCAAACTATTGTAACATTAACCAGTAAAACCCTACAAGTTCCTACAGTAAAACCCTACAAGTTCACACTACAGTTGGAAAGTGAAAGTTGATTATTTGATCCAAAGCACTGCAATTTTTATTGCAATATTTGGGATCCTAACTTCCTATGAATACAAATGTACAAAGTGCGAAACATCCTGCATGATCATGATGTACAGATAGTGTTGGTTGCTACTTAATTGGGCTACAAAAGACTTCTTTACCTGCTTGCACTAGTGGAAAGATGGGACATTGGATTGGTGAAGGTGATGAGGCACTCCAGCACTTCCCCAGCCAGAAACACAGGCCCCCGGGCCATGGAGGCCACCACCTCAATCATCTGACAGTGAAAAGTAGCACCAAAAGATCACCAATACTGCACAACTGATATAAATAAAGAATATTTGAATAATTTATCTGGAGAACTAATGAGGTCATCCCAAAACTGCATACACCAAGACCGCGTAAATCCCACACTTAAAGCATTTTTACAACATAAAGCCACGTGACCAAAAAGAAATCAATTTAAAGAAACTATTTCTATCAGATAGGGAACTGTTACCATCTGCCCATTTAGGCCATCGAACCGACATATAATAATATTGATGGTTTAAGTTAAGGCTAGTAAATATAACATATACAATCACTTATACCTTGATGAAAGTGTGTGATGACCAAATCGGCAAAAAAATTATTTTTTAAACGACTGAACCGAAAGCGGCAGAGACGCTCTACCCTGCGTCATAAGCAAAACAAAACCTCCACAAATTGAGATGGCCGACTATGACGATTTCCTGGGTTTACCCTACGTCAGACAAACTTGTACGTGTACAAATATATAATCCTTACACCACTACTTAATTAGTTGACATAATGTCATGTATAATATACGTTTTGTAAAGGAATATATTATCGGACTTTAAATAAACAAGGTTTACTCAAACG